>NC_135477.1:44488302-44808659 GCF_052094955.1 Ictidomys tridecemlineatus | reverse complement strand
GCCCCGCCCCCTGCTTTAGAAGCTACATGTGTGGCTGTCGCTGTCTCTGATGTGTTTTCCCTTGCATCGCCACACTCTCACATCAATTCAGGTGGCAGTTTAGAGCCAATTAAAATTTATAAGCCACAGGTAGTGAGTGAAATCCCAAGGATTAATTTGCTCAGTGGAGTATTAATCTGTGTAACGTCGTCAGCGCTCCTTTAGCAAACGGCAAGATGGAGTCCAGCAGGCACGGCCCCTCCTGGGTTGGGCTGTAAATGCTGTAATTGGTCCCTTTGGGTTGGAGGTGGGTGTGGCCCCGCCTCCTTAGAGCACTGGGAAAGGGCTGAGTCTGCAGTTTGGTCATCAGATTGAGCCACCCAGAATCCAACCCCACCCTTTGCAGTGCCACAGGGCTGCCAGCCCTTTCCAGACTGCACTGACCGAGGTCCTCCCTTTCTTTGACCAGTCCCACCTTTGCTGAGCGCTGTCCCCCTGGGCAAGGCAAGGGAAGGCTCAGTAATGGGCAGGTCCAACTTGCTTCCTGGGGCTTTGTGATTAGAATCCTTCCCAGTCAGGACGTGAAGTGAATCTGCATCCACAGTTAGTAACATGGCAATGCCCACCTGTCCAGCCACCCACTCTGCCTCCTAGGTAGCCCAGAGAGCAGCAGAGAGGACTTAACTAGAAATGAGGATACAAACCAGGGCACTGCATTCGCTCCTTGTGAGCCTATCTGCCCAGGTGGCCTGGGAGCTGGAAACCTTCTAGACAGATTCCTTCACTAGGAGACAATATGGCTCAAGAGGACCATGTGTTGGAGGAACTTGATATCCAGAGCCTGGAGGATCTCAACTGTAGTGTTGCAGTAGAGCTGTCACCCTGGAGCTTCGAGGGACTTAGAGGGCTTGTCCAGGGAGTGAGGCAGGCACGAACAGCAGGAGGCTATTTAATACAATGACTAAGAATTATGGCTTTGGATTCAGAAAGACTTGGACTGAAATCCTTGCTCTGTACTTGGCAGGTTGATGCCCTTGGGGACATTTGATAACCCTTCTGAACTTGCTTTCTAATTAGCAGCATGGAGATCAAAATATCTACATTTGCATGATATATATGAAGTTAATTTAGTGCATTGCTTGTGAACAGCCAACTCCTAATCAATGGTGGCTTTTAATATTATTAATAGTAATGGTAATCAAAACTACCCTCAAGGATCTTGAGTTCCAGTTTTCATGCTTTCCTCTCCCTTGGCTTCGATCAACCCTACTTGCCAACTACAAATACAACAAATACGTGTCCTACCTGCTCACCTGTGGGTTGTAACAATGAGACTGGGTAGTGGATGGGAAAAGGACATAATTGGTGTTTAAGGGTAAGGAATTACTCCTATTACCAATAAGCTAAAATGAAGGTCAGAATCCTTCAGGGATAGTATCTTAGTCCATTTTCTGTTGTTACAAGAGAGTACTTTAGGCTGGGCAATTTTTAAAGAAAAAAGGCTTAATTGGATTCATGATTCTGAAAGCAGGTTACAAACATTTGCTTGGCTTCTGTTGAGGGTCACCTGCTGCTCCACACATGGCAGAAAAGTGGAAAGGGAAGTGGGTGCCTATGAAAGAGGGAGAGCTCAAAGGAGATGACTCACTTTCTAACATCTTTCTCAGGAGCTACTAACTCTTCCCTTCCTGAGGGTGGAGACTTTGGACCCCAACCATCTTCTTCTCAACACTCCCAGTGGGGACCTCATTTTTCATATGAATCTAGGTGGGGACAAGCCCTATTCACACCATAGCAGATGGCACCATTTCTCTGATGACTTGGGGGAGAAAGTACAGACATTGACTCTAGCTGATTTAAATAGCAAGGGAATTTGTTGAAGGAAATATGACAGCTGAGAGTGTCAGTGTGAGAACTGCTGAGCCAGGAAGTAGGTGGCTGGGCTGTAGGACCAGATCCTGAGTTGTGCCATAGCAGGGCTCACATGGAGCTCATGTCACCTCCTTCCTTCACTGGGTGTGTACCTGGGACCCCACCTACAAGCCCTGGAAACATGGGTGCTGCCTCTTCCTCTGGGGTGTGTTCTCTTCTGACCCTGTCTCTCTGTGTTACTTAGAAGTCTTGGATATATGATTGGCTCTTCCTTGGTGACATGCTAGGCTCTAGCTGAAAAAAGGAGTAAGGAAAATTTAAACAGGGTCAGGCCTTTATTGCTTTTCCAGAGAGGAGGAGAGCTCTGTCTTCTGAGGACTCAAGCTGTACGATCGTCCATGGTGAGAACTCAGACGAGGGGCAGCCAGAGAGGGATGTGAGGCAAGGACAAATGATGGGGGTGGGGAGAGGGCACCAAGCATCCCCATCCTGGGTCACGATGATGTGGAAACCTTACCTGGCATGTATCTGAGCTGACTGGTGCACTGAGGAAGGGACTTGGACTCCTGAGAACTGAGGCCCAGGTCAGGGGATGGGTAATGGAGCTCTGGGGAGGGGAGAGAGGCGAGGGGATAGAGATGGCTCAGCCCAGCCCTCCCTGTGAAGGCAGCTAGTCAAAAAGGTCAATCAAGGTAGAATCCAGCTATTAGGGAGTCTGTGAGTCAGCTAGGGTTTCAGGGGAGAGGGGGGAGCTAGCAGTGAGGTCCTGTTGGAGAGCTGCCATGCCACCTGTCTGGTGACATGCCTGAACTGGGTGACCTCCCTCCTCACTGATTCTCACTCTGATTATATGGTGTGTCTAGTGGTGAGGAGATGGGTTGACCCTCCATCATATATTTCTATCATTTATTTCTACCTATTTATTCTATCTATTATCTATTTTTCTTTCCTTTTTGAGAAGGATCTTGCTACATTGTCCAGGCTGATCTTGAACTTCCAGGTTTAGGGGATCTATTACCTTAGCCTCCTGGGTACCTGGGACTATAGGCATGTACCACCAGGCCTGACTCCTACAAACAACACATAAGCCATTCAACATCAACACAAAAATGAAAGCTAATCTTGTTCATACAACAGAAAAAACTAGAGCTGCTCTGTCCTGATCTTGGGTGGGCAGAAGGGAGGGGAGATGGCCTCCCCTGCATCGCCTAAAACAATATCATGAACCTTAAGGACAGTGGTTCTTGAAATGTGGTCCCCACACAGCAGTATCAGCAGCATCACTAGGGAATGTGTTAAAATGCAAATTCTCAGGTTCCAGCCCAGAGGCATGGAGCCAGGAGCTTAGGGTGGGCCCAGTACCATGTTTTAGCAATATCACCTCCATTCTTACTGAAGCCTGCTCAGACCTGAGAACCACCACCTGTAGGATCTGAGGGGATATGCTCTATCTCTAAGGACCTCAATTTCCAATGTATAAAATGGAGAGTTGGAATGACTTTTTAAATAAATTCAAATAATTCCAGGAGTGGGAAATCCTGAATTTCTTATTCTGCTCTGTTTTTGATTAGCTGAGCGCCACTGGGTATGTTGCTAATCCTCTCTGGGCATAGTTTCCTTATCCCTCAAAGAAGAGGTATTCAGATAACTTCTTGGCCCATTGGTTGGCTTGGTGGTCTCAGTGAACCCTGTGTGTGCCATGTTAGGTTTGCAAGGTGGCTTGCTGCAACACCAGCTTTTATGGTACCAAACTGGAACACAGCTCCGTATCTGCAAATAGGACACTGGCTGAATAAATTATGGTTATATCTATACGGCAAAATATTCTGCACCATCAAAAAGAATAAGGAGAATCCATATGTACAGATTTGGGCCAATCTCTCAGATGTATCAAGTGAAAAAAAAAAAAAAACAAGGTAGAGAACAATATGTTCACTAGATGAGCATTTGTGTTAAACAAGATGTAGACCTAAATCTGTTTGTGTGTAAGAGATATCTGGCTGTTGACACCTCCTCAAATGAGTTTCTTAGACTAGGAGAGCCACAGCCAAAGGGGCCCCAGCAAACTTCCAGCTGCCAGCAAACTTCCAGCTGCCGGCTGATGATTGGCTCACAGCGGCCCCAGCAACATCTAGCTGATTGGCTCCTCTGCGGTGATGTTCATTGGGTTGTTTCCCTGCCCTTCAGACTGCCAGCTGATGATTGGCTCACAGCAGCCCCAGCAACATCTAGCTGATTGGCTCCTCCATGGAGCTGCTCATTGGGGGACTTCTTTGGCTCTGCCCACGCAACCCAGCCAATCGGCCTCAAGAGCAGGAGGATTGTGGGAGGTTGAGAGGCTGGTGTGGGGGTGAGAGGCTTGTGGAAGCCGGTGGTGGCAGTTGGGCTCTGAGGGTTTTTTTACTGAGGAGCTGTTTTGCTTGGCGTTTGTAGTTCTAAAAATAAAGTTAGTTTCTTTTGACAAGTGGCTCCTGAATTGTGCCCAGACAGACCGTGGCAGACTAGGAATGGACGGAGGTGGGAGTAAACCTTACTTTTCTGTTTCCCCTTTGACATGATTTGGGTTTTTATTTTTATTTATTCCCATTTTTTATTGGTGCATTATAGTTGTACATACTGATGGGATTTGTTGTAACATGCTTGTACAGGCACAGAATACACAGTATAAAAATATAAGTTGGCCAATATTAATTCCCAGCACTTCCCCCTCCCTCTCTACTTTCTACCCCCTACTGATCTCCCTTTGATTTCCATCCATTTTCCTGCAAGTGACATGATTTTATTTTTCCTATGGCTGAATAAAACTCCATTGTATATATGTATATGTATTTTATATAAATAAATATAAATATATATATAAAACATATATATATAACATATATATATATATATATCACATTTTCTTTATTCATTCATTTGTTGATAGACACCTAGGCTGGTTCCATAATTTGGCTATTTGTGAATTGTGCTGCTATAAACATGGGTTTGCATGTATAATTTAGGTTTATAAAGGATACACGGTATTGCTCAAAAAACACCAACACCATGCCAGGCGTTATAATCCCAGCAGTTCAGGAGGCTGAGGCAGGAGAATTGTGAGTTCAAAGCCAGCCTCAGCAACTTAGCAAGGCTCTAAGCAACTCAGCAAGACCCTGTCTCTAAATAAAATACGAAGAAGAGCTGGAGATGTGGCTCAGTGACTAAGTGTCCTTGAGTTCAATCTCTGGTATTCCCCCCAACACCCCTCAACAAAAACCAAAACAAAACAAAAACCACCACAGAGAACCAAAATCCTGTGTGATGCTGTCATGTGTTGATCCTTGGAGTACTGTTGGCCAATAGATATGTGGATGAGTCAGGTATGCAGGTGTCCTAAGATAGAAGAAAGGAGTGGCATCTACTCTTGGCAGTTCCCTGTGACCCCCTCATAGAAGGCTCAGCTTTCCTTGCCTCTTTCTGCACCTTGCAAAGGAAGGGGAGTCTTGGAGGTATGGAGGGCATCGGCTCTTAGGCCAGGGATTTTGCTGGTACCCTGGAGGGCACAGCTGTGCTTGTCAGGCAGTGGGGCACGATGGCATGTGGGCTGTAGCTGGGCACTGCCATAAGGTACCTGGGTGGAGGGGCTGTGCTGAGCGTCAACTTCATTGACAAGGCTCCCCACCATGGCCCCATCTCTCTTCGTGATCTGTTGCATGCCAGTGAGGGGGATACGTTAGCCCCTTTCTGCACAGGAAGAGATGAGAGTTTGTTTCCTCCAAGACCTGCCCAAGATCTCATCTCTGCTAAGTGACTACACTCTGATTATAGAACTGGGTTTGCTTATTCCCTAGCCTGTGGGATGTGAGTGGTGGATTGAGTTCGTTGGTTGCTAATTACCTGGAAAGGGAAGGAGTGTTACCCTCTGATGGCCCAGAGAGCTTTTCTTGCCTTGCTCAGGCTATAAGAGCTCAGGGTCAAAGATATGGATTTGTAAGAGCTGATAATTCTCAGAAACTTCTTTGCAGCGAGAAGAAAGATACTCTGGAATGCTGGGAGACCATCTCCCACAGCCTGGTCCCATTTCCCTCTTCTCATTACCAAGTGCCAATCAGGTCAGACAGAGGACTGAAATGAACATTTCCTGCCTCTTGAGAGCCCCTTATTCCTTTAGGCCTAGTTCAAATGCCCCACTCCCAATGCAGTTTCCCTGGTCAGGCCTGATCTCTTTGTTCTTACACAGCTAGAACCCCAGGCAGAGGGAGGGAGGGAGGGAGAGAGAGAGAGAGAGAGAGAGAGAGAGAGAGAGAGAGAGGGAGAGAGAGAGAGAGAGACTAATTTCCTCCTGGAGGAAAGGGCCAGGATTAGCGTTCTTTGACCTCACTCCTCCCATAGCAAATTACAGGTGCATAGCAATGAAATGTTTTGTGAAGGCTGAAAGGTCTCCTGTCCTCATTTCTTACTGTAGATGGAAATACTTTGTAATGAGGCATCTCCTATAGACCTATAGACCTCCTCCTAGAGAGCCTGGGGCAGTGTGTGGCCGGAGACAGGGCTCAGAGTTGGGGCTGGTTAAAAGAGACTATCCTGGAGGTGGCAGGAGCCAGGGGAGCGGCTGGAGTGCCCTGTTTTGTGAAGTGGGCTCTCCAGCAGTGGTAATGTGGGAAGACTGGACTGAAGGTAGAGCCTGGATGGGGACAACCAGAGGACTTGGCAGGCTTAGGGACGCTTGCTGATTCTGGATGAGGCATCCGGAAACCTGGTGCAGGGGAGAGCAGAGATGTAATTAACAGTTGGAAGAGAGGAGGAGGAGGAGCAGGAGGAGGAGGAGACAGAAAGAAATGACAGGGTACACTTATGTTTCCTGGTGGCCTCTGATGGGCTGGGTTGTAAGTAATGCAGGATCTCAGGCGAAAGGAGGGGTCAGAAGAACCCTCAAAAACTGAGGGACACAGCATTTTAAAAAGGTGATGTGGGAACAACAGCTCACTTCACAGGCTACAGGGGAGGCTGACCTGGAAGGCTGGGAGAGGAGGTTCTGGTAGCAGTGAGGAGCTCCCTGGCTTCTCTTTTCTTCTTTATCTTATTCATTTTTTTAAAAAATATATATATATTTTTAGTTGGAATGGACACAATACCTTTATTTATTTATGTGGTGCTAAGGATTGAACCCAGTGCCTCATACGTGTGAGGCAAGTGCTCTGCCACTGAGCCACAACCCCAGCCCCTTGGGGTGATGGTTTTCTGGGGCATGATGGTGGCGCAGCTGGACTGCAGAGGGAGACGGGCATCGTGGGCATTGTGGGCTGTGCGGTGGGCGCCAAGCCCGGGCCTGCTGCTTCTTTGATTCTGCGGCTTGCATGACACAAATAGCCGGAAATGCAAACATTATGGCGCCCAAGCGCGGCACCCCTTGACATTGCTAATTAGCTCTGCGATCATTCCTTGCAAGGGAGCAGCCCCGTCTCACCTGTGTGACTGCCAGATGACCTGCGCAGGGAGGCAGCTTGGTTAGTGGCTGTCTGTGGATACCTTTCTTCCAGTTTTTCTTCAGAAGAGCCCCAATCACCCTGCCCCACCCCTGTTCCACCTTTCCAATGTGAGGATGCTCAGGTCTTATTAGTTAAGAGAGGGACTAATTTGTGTAATGGAAAAGTCATGGAGAGAGAATGTGGAGTAAATGTTAATCGTTTTTTTAACTTCGCATTATGTGATCCGTTAACATTAATATTTAATTTAATGCAGTCAAAAGATTAATGCTTGTGTTTATTTCTAAAAAAAGGCAAGGAGGCTTCAGGCTGCTTTTTCAGCTTGGTTGAGCTTTGGGGAAAAAAAAAACCCACAGAAAAACAACAACCCACCCAGCTCCGAAGAAATGTATTCATGCCGTAATAATACAAATACCCTCTCCCCTACCCGCTCTCCCTCCTCGACTCCTAAAAATAAGCCACAGGGTTCTAATGGGGACACTGATTAAATATTCGGCTCTGTAATTTATGCCCAAGTGAATCCCAACAGGAACCAGAGGCCCTGGAAATCTGTTGTGAAATAATTATCCTGAATGACATTGCAGGGATGGTCTGCGAGGGTGCCGTCAATAATGCATTAGCCCAAATCTGTTTGAAATACGGCAAGGAAATTACACCATCTTCATGGGAACCTGAAAGAATTATCAGTAAACAAATTTAATCAACTTGATGTTATGCATACCACTCAACCTCTTATTATCTGATCATCTGGGTTTAGAACACGCAGGGGAATTGAATGACGTGGGATGCGAGGCTGTGGCTGTGTGTGTGTGTGTGTGTGTGTGTGTGTGTGAGAGAGAGAGAGAGAGAGAGAGAGAGAGAGACAGAGAGAGAGACAGAGAGAGAGACAGAGAGAGAGCAAGCGAGCACACTCAGCTTTGGCTCCCGCTTGATGGAATCAACTTCAGGTCTCTGCATTTCTCCTCCTTAGCAGCATTTCATTTGCATTTTTCTCTTGGCTTGATTGTTGATGACTGCCAGCTCTTACTAAATCCTGTCCCTGAACTCTCACTTTCCCCCAGGGTCAGAATCTTCCCTTAGAAAAATAGAGGATTGCTCATTCTTCCTCCAGATGCCTCTTCCTCCTCTTCTGCCTTCCAAAGACGGGGTGATGTGAGCCTTGCCCAGTAGCTCAGCAGCAGCTGAGAGGTGGGGTGGATAGGAAGCAAGTGCTGGTACCCAGGGACATGCCTCCCGATGGAGAAGAAATGTTCTAAGTGAGACAAGGTGATCTCATTTGAGTTCCTTTCCATCGCTGGGTCTTAGTTTTGCCACCTGAACAATGGGGCTTAGGCTGGGTGGTTTTGTGACATTTTGGTAGGTTGGCAGCAGGGACGCCAGAGGGAAGGGATCCCTCAGGACTGCAAGGGAAATAGGAGGCAGACTCAAGGTGAACCCTTCTTACTCCCTTCTCCCAGAGCCTCTGCCTTAGGGTAGGACCTTGCTGTCCTCTGCTCTGAAAGTCACAAGAAACATTTCTTTCTTTCTTTCTTTTTTAAAATATTTTCTTTTCTTGTATTTATTTATTTATATTGTAATTGTAGATGGATAGCATGTCTTTACTTATATGGTGCTAAGGATTGAACATAGTGCCTCATATGTGCCAAGCAAGTGAACTGCCACTGAGCTACAGCTCTAGCCCTAAAATATATATATTTTTGGGGGGAGGGGTCCTAGGGCACTCAACCACTGAGCCACATCCCCAGCCCTAGTTTTTGTATTTTATTTAGAGACAGGGTCTCACTAAGTTGCTTAGCACCTCATTGTTGCTGAGGCTGGCTTTTAACTCATGATCCTCCTGCCTCAGCCTCCCAAGCCGTTGGGATTGCAGTCATGTGCCACCATGCCCGGCTCACAAGAAGCATTTCTGAGTTAGTTTCAAACTGAGCCCTTGAGTTGGTATCAGGGGACTTGGGTTGTTCTTCCTGGGCCTCCAAATCCTTTTTATTTCCCAGCCT
This sequence comes from Ictidomys tridecemlineatus, assembly GCF_052094955.1. Classification (NCBI taxonomy): domain Eukaryota; kingdom Metazoa; phylum Chordata; class Mammalia; order Rodentia; family Sciuridae; genus Ictidomys; species Ictidomys tridecemlineatus. The sequence goes on along the minus strand of NC_135477.1, from coordinate 44,799,346 downwards.
CAGTTTCCCTATTAGTGTGACAAAGGGGTTGGAGAACGTGGCCTTTCATAGGCCTCTTAGCCTAACTTTCACAATTCTGTGTTGTCATCTGTTAGTTCAATTGGCTGTAACTTTGTGCTTTGAGGAACAGTCTAGGGTCTGTTTCTGGACTGTAACCCTCCCTCCTACTTCCTGGTGAAACGGAAGCATATATCTGTTGAGCAGTTGCTCTGGTCATTCCCCAGGACTGGGCCCTGGAGGAAGGACATGTTTATTGAGTTCTTCTTTGTTTCTGTCCCTGGCCTGGTGTTGGCCAATCTGATGGAACTTGGAATAGTTCTACTTGGATACTAAGTGAACACCAACTCATTCAACAGATTCTTTTGGGCACCTGTGTGTGTCTGTTCTTATCTTGGGCATTAGGTGGGGTCATAGTAACATTATTGAATAGGGACTACATACTGTGCACTGAGTTAAGCGCTCCATGTGTTTAAAAGCTTAGTAAAGGAAGCTTTCATATTCCCTGGGAATGGACCACCAGGAGTTAAAGGTAGAGAATGAAGAGTGATTAATTGTGTTATAAAGAACATCAAAAATGAGGGTACCAACACCCCTCCAAAAGCTCCTGAATGGGCTCTTCCACCTCCAGCCATCATGGCAGGCTGGTCCTTGGCCACATACAGTCCCAGAGTAACAAATGAAAGTCTAGACCTAGTGCTGCCCAATATGGTAGCCACTAGTCCAAGATGGCCATCAACCATTTGACATGTGGCTACCCCAGATTGAGATGTGCTCAATATAAATCACATGCTGGATTGCAAAGATTTAGTACAACAAGAAAATGTAAAAGTGTCTCTTTTATAATATTTTATGTTGATTGTGTTAAAATAAAATTTGTTTATTGAATTAAATAAAATACAGCACTAACATTAATTTTACTTGTTTCTTGTGACTGCTAGAAAATTTACAATTGCGTATATGTGTCTTGCATTGTATTTCTATTGGACAGTGCTAGTTTAGATAGATGTTCCAGGAATTTGTCTCTGGGGAGTTGGGGGTCCTGGGAGGGTGATGGTGTGGCTTTCTTCTCCAATTTCTCAGGAGGGAGGCTAGAGGAAAGTTTGTTCCTCCCATATAGAGGATTCTAAAAGAATTAGCCAGAAAGATGGGGGAAGAGATCTTGGATGAAGGAATATTGACATCTTATTCCTTATTTAATTTCTCAGATCTGCTTTTGGTACTTATTTGAACAGGGATAAAAAATAATTGGAGAGTTGGTAAGTAGAATAATGGTCCCTCAGAGATGTCTACCTCCTTGTTTTGGCATATGTTACCTTATATGGCAAAAGAGATTTTGCAGATCTGATTAAGTTAAGGACCTTGAGATAGGGAGATGATCCTGGACTTTCTAGGTGGGCCTAATCTAATCACAAGTCTTTTAAATCTGAGAACTTCCTTGGCTGCCATCAGAGATATGATGACTGGGGATGAAGAAGAGGCAAGAGGAATTAGAAATGTTACAGGGACTCGACTTGTCATCGTGGGCTTTGAAGTTGGAGGGAGGGGGCCATGAGCCAAGGAATGCAGGTGGCCTCTAGAGGCTGAGAACAGCAAAGAAATGGAGGGTTTGATGCAGTCTCCACGAGGAACATGGTCTTTCCAATACCTTCAGATCTTGCTGGACTTCTGATCTATAGAACTGCAAGGTAATACATATGTGTTGTTTTAAGTCACTGTGTGTGGGGTAATTTGTCAAAGAAGCAATAGGAAACTAGAATATATAGAGAGTCATTGGATTGGAGAGAGAGCATGCAGTCTGGCATGGCAGAGCTGCCAGGGTTGCTCAGGAGTTGAGAAGACATTCTGGAAGGCAGCCAGACTTGAGCCATTCTGCCAAGACCCATCCAGGCAGCTGGCTGAAAGAGAAGGGAGCTTAACAGCAAGAGGCTTTGGGATGGACCACCACCGGTGAGAGTGGAGGGGGATCAGAGGAGGGCCGGTTGGGCAGCTCCTGGGGGTGTATAGTACAGAGTCCCCTTCCTGTGGGGGTCTCCTGAAGAACTCCCTGTGTGCTCCTAGATGAGTCTGAGAGCTACCACCTAGAGTGGTGAGGAGAGGGCCATGTAAGAGTCATTGGCCACCAGCAGCAATCAAAAAAGCTAGGTCATGTGAAGTAACAGTCCCCAAATCATAGTGCCTATGACAATGAAGATAGAGTCACGATTCATTTTCCATGTCTGTCTCTATTTGTCTTGGTGAAATCCATGTTCAGGTGGTGTCTTCTAAACCAATATGGCTCTGCTTATCCTTCAAGGGGACCGAAAGTATAATCCCACCACATGCCTGAAAGAGGCTAGAACTGGGGATATTGACTGACCAGCACTAATGCCTATTAATTAATTAAAATTCCACTTTCCTTCTTATTCTTGTTTCCAGGCCCAAAAGTACTTGAGGAGAAAGGGCCCTGGAAAAGGAAGAAAAGGAGGGCAAAAAAGAAGGCCATATCCCATCTCTCATGGTGTTATGGTTGGGATATGAGGCGTCCCTCCAAAGTTCCTGTATTAATTCTGAAGGTGCTGATTAGATTATGAGAGCAATAACCACTGGATTAATCCATTTGGTGGGTTAAGAGTTTGAGTGGATTATTGGGTGGTAACTGCAGGCAGCTGTAGTGGCTGGAGGAAGCATCACTGGGGGAGTGCCTTGGGGATTATATATTTTTTCCCTGGCTCCTTGTACTTGCTCTTTCCTTTATGGCTGCCATAAGCTGAGTAGTTTTCCTGTGCCGTGCCCTTCCCCCATGATGTTCTGTCTCACCTGGGGCCCAGAGCAATGGAACTGGCTGACCACGAACTGAACCTCCAAAACTGTGAGCCCATAATAAACTTACTCCTCCAAGTCATTTTTATCAGATATTTTAGTCACAGTGACAAAAAGCTGACTAACTCAGTGACGTGGCAAGAGTCTGTGTGTTTTTTTTTGGATGGTGTTGAGGATTCAACCCGGGACCTTGCATCTGGTAGGCAGCACTATAGTACTGAACTATATCTCTACCCATTTTCATTTTGAGATAGGGTCTTGCTGAATTTCCCAGGCTAGTCTCTAACTTATGATCTTCCTGCCTCGGCCTCCCAAGTCGCTGGGATTATAGGTGTGGGTTACCGTGCTTGGCTCTCAAAGTAAGATTCTTGGTCAATGCCTAGGTAGCAAGGCAGGAAGGGAGGATGTGAGTACTAAATTAGATATGTAATTATGATTTTAGGCCAGACTGGACTTTCAATTTAAATATTGAAAATGAAAGGAGGCTGGGGGCTCTTCCTGTGATTTGGTTACAAAGTAGTAAGTGGAGATTGATCAGGACAGGGATGAAAGCAGTACTTAGAAGGACATAAAGCTGTTTTTTTTAAGTGTGTGGTCCACCAGTTTTGGACTCCATCAAACCAACTACCCATGCATTTAATCCTCAAAATGATCCTTTGAAGTCATCACTGTTATTTCCTTCATAGTACACATGACAAAGCTGAGGCTCAGAGGTTAAGCAATGTGTTCAATGGCAGACAGATCCAGCAGCTAGCTAGGACTCAGACCCAGATTTGTCTGACTCTAAGTAGGTACTTTAAAAAGCCATCCTTGCTTTACTGTGCCATATCCTGAGATAAGTGACCTTCTTGGAATAGACAAAGAGAGACGTGTCTACAGTGGGTAATGATAACATTAGAAAACTCCTCAGGATATAAGAAAGGGAACCTATGTTTCTGGGGCACCTACTAAGAGCTGGGCTCTCTTAGAGACTTGATATGCATTATCCCACTGAACTCCAAGGGCAACTCTATGAAGCAAGCAATTATGTGCCAGTTTTGTAGATAAACCAAATGTGGAGGCATCAGGAGATCATGCAATGTACCCAATATAAAGCAACTAGTAAACAAGAGTTTAACCTTCATTTGAGAGTTTTCAAAACTCCCCCCAGCAACCATTTCTCAGTGAATGAGCATTGAAGGAAGGAGAGACTATTGTTGTGTGGAATCATCTTGGAGGGTGAGGAGATGGAAGCCAGGAGGGTGACAGGTACCAGGTGCCAGGGAGAGAGTGCACACAGGGATCTGGGGACAAAGAGAGGCAGGTCTGATTGGCATTGGGCATGTGTAGGAGTGGGGGGTGGGTGGGAGGAAAGGCGGGTTGCAGCCAGATGGGAAGTCGTTTGGAGTGCCAGGCTGAGGAGTTTGGCTTTGTTCCCTCAGGGGCTGGAGACCATTTGGAGTGAGGTCTGGCAAGCTGAAGGAGGAGCAGTAGGAAGCCTGGGGTCTGGGGTGACTGGGGACACCTCTGGGTACTAGCTGGGGGTTTCTTCCCCTAGAGTTATTATCCCTTAGCAGGTGGGAAACAGGAAAGGCCAAGTTTAGGCAGAAATATCTCTTGAAAGAGATGTGTGATCAGGGTTGAGGGAGCCAGTGGGCAAAGGATTCAGGAGCTGTAGGGACCACACCACTGCCCGGAGGTAGGGAGGTGGCACAGGGCAGGAGGGACAATGCGTCTTTGGTACCTGGTGGACCTTTTTCAGAGCTCAGACTACTCTTTCACCATCTATGTGACTCTGGACACATAATTTTGCTTTTCTGACACACACAACACCAAAACCAAACCACCTGAAAAACTTATGAGATGGAGCCATGAAACCTGCAAATTTCCTCACATTGTGCTCAACACGTTCCAGCCCATAGCCCCTTTGGTCTATCTGACTTCCCATTCCATAGGAGGACAGGAAAGCTTGACATGCCGACTGATGGTGTCCCCCAGTCTGTTCAGTCTCCTTTCAGGCATCATGTTCCTACGCTTCATTTCTCCTTCCCATGAGGACTGGTTTCAATAGTCCCTTTGGGATTCTCCCGTGACTCTTTAAGTCCAGTCTTTGGGAGTTGCCCTCCTTCCTCTTTACCTCTCCCAAGGTGGCACCTGGGTGTCTGAGGAGTGAACTTCATTCTCAAAGCAGCAGGGAGAGGGTGTCTCAGATATGCAGGGCGTCCTCCATAGGAGGGGCTAGTCTGGTCTGAAGCCTTACCATCTTCCACTGAGGCCTCTTCTAGCTTCTGGGAGATGAGCTGCTGGTGGAGTCTGTGGTGTTGGCCATTTGTCCTCAGGTCACAAGTTCCTGTTTCTTGCTCTGAGGCTTCTGCATCTCACTCCCTTTGAGTGCCCCCTCTGTGTTCCCTTCTTGAGGAGAGTTGGGGGCTCAGTTACTATTTCAGGCAGTCTCTGCTGTGCCCTCAACTTCTGCCATATTGAAATGCTTAGGTGAGTGGCTTTTCCTAGAGGCTTGGGATTCATGGGAAGTGGACCTTTAGGTCTTTGCTTGGCCTTGGTTTCCCCTTCAACCTGTCTAATGTCTCTCTCTTTCTCTTTCTTTCTTTCAGTACAGGGGGTTGAACCCAGGGGCACTTAACCACTGAGCTACACACCTAGAACTCTAAATATTTTATTTATAGACAGGGTCTTGCTAAGTTTCTTAGGGCCTCACTAAGTTGCTGAGGCAGCCTTTGAACTTGCTATCTTCCTGCCTCAGCCTCCCAAGTTGATGGGATTACAGGTGTGTGCTACTATACCTGGCTGATGTATCTCTTTGAGGTGAGATAGCAGCTCAGAGGAAAAGTAGGACATATTAGCCTTACTATAGCTTTTTCTCCCTCCCTCCCTCCCTCCCTCCATCTTTTCTTTCATAAACCCCTTTGACTATGAGGAGAAGAACGCCCTGGCTTTACTTTGGAGAAAACCCTACCCCAGACCTTATTTAGTGGTGCTGATTCCCTATATAAGTTTCAGTGGTAGACAACTAAGTTAGGCCTGGCCAATCATTGGTTCAGGGATCAACACATGACCCATATCTTGCAGTGATACACTTAAGTACAGTTAAGTGAACTTAACGTAGCTTCATGACCCAGAAGTGCTCTCATTTTGAATTGCAGTGTAACTGACATAAAGTGAAAATGTGTAGATCTTTAGTATTCAGGTGGAAGGGTTTTGACAAATGTATACAGAGTTTTGTAGTTAGCTACAAAACATTCAAGTCAAGATATAGATCATTTTCACCATCCATCAGTCCAAGAGGGCTTTTTTTCCAGTCAATTCCCAAAAGCTCCTTCTTGCCTCTGTCCACTAAATGTTAATGTTTCTCTATCACAAACACTTGTGTGCTGGCATTTATCTCTGCAGATTATTTTCCTGTTGTAGAACTTTTCATTCTTGACATTTCATTCTGTTCCATTATCTATTTGTCTGTTGTTAACCTAGTATTATATTGGCTTTAGTACTGTTATTTTATTTATTTAATTTTTTTAATTAAAAAAATTTTTTTAGTTGTAGATGGATACAATACCTTAATTATTTTTTATTTATTTTTATGTGGTGCTGAGGATAGAACCCAGTGCCTCACACGTGCTAGGCAAGTTCTCTACCACTGAGCCACAACCCCAGCCCAGTACTGTAATTCTATAACAATAGTTTTATTTTTATTTTTTTCAATGATAGTACTAAGTACTTAGTATTATCAGTAATCCCCATTACTGATACTACATTCTGAATCCAGGCTTTATACATATCCTAATTTTTTTTTAACAAAGATCATTTTTGCTATTTAGGTCCTTTGGATTTTCATAAACATTTTAGAATCACCCTTTGATTCTCTAAAAAGCATGCTAAAATTTCAATTGGAATATCACTGAATATATAGATCAATTGGGTAAAATTGATCTCTCTATTGAATCCTCCAGTCCATGAATATGGTATATATCTTCATTTATTTAGTTTTTTAATTTCTTTCATCAATGATTCATTGTTTTCAAAGGAGAGGTCTTTCATTATGTTTATTCCCAAGTATTTTACATTTTTTGATGTTATTATAAAACTTTTAGAGAAATTTAATTTTCCAGTTGTTTTATAGCTAGTGTGGAAGTTCTCTTGATGGATTTGCTAAACTGGTGCAAGGAAAACAAGCAAGGGCCGCCATGGGGAGACTGTCTGCCTAGAATGAATTAAAAAAGGAAGTAGAGGAGAGAGAGAGAGAGAGAGAGAGAGAGAGAGAGAGAGAGAGAGGTGTGTTTGTGGGGACTGAGACTTGAAGAAAGCATTTGAGCTCCTTTATTGAATTTTGAGTGAAGGCAGGTCTACGCTGAGCTGAAGACAGTAAGTTTACTTTATCTGCTGAAGTTTGTTTTGAACTGGATTTCTGTGGCTTGTAGCTGAGAGTCACAACTAAGCACACGTCTGACTTGGCCCAGCTCTGAAAGCTAGTATGTGAGTTTTATGCCAATGAGGAAGAGAAAATAGGTCACTAATTCCTATTCTGTTTTTCCATGAATGAGTGCTGTGGGTCTGCTGATTCCTAAATAAGGGTATTGCTATGGACTTACAGTTTTTGTCTTTTCAAAATTCATATTTGGAGCCTTAACCCTCAAATGATGGTATTTGGAGATAGGGTCTTAGGGTCATATGAGGTCAAGAGGATGGGACTCTCATGATGGGATTGGTGTTCTTATAAAAATAGATACCACCTCTCTCCATGGCCAAGCACTAAGGAAAGGCCAGGTGAATATATAATAAGAAGGTGAGTGTCTGCAAGCCAGGAAGAGAGTCTTGACAAGAAGCTACGTCCTCAGGCTTCCAACTTCCAGAACTGAGAGTAGAGAGATTCTGTTAAGTCACCCCATCTGTATTATGTTATTATGCAAACTCATATAATACATCTTTCTTTTTTTAAAGAGAGAGAATTTTTTTTAATATTTATTTTTTAGTTTTCGGTGGACACAACATCTTTATTTTATTTTTATGTGGTGCTGAGGATCGAACCCAACACCTCGTGCATGCCAGGCGAGTGCGCTACCGCTTGAGCCACATTCCCAGCCCCATAATACATCTTTTTATAGCAGACTAATATAGTGACCTGTTCAGTGAATCCATTGCTCAAAAGCAACCTTCCTTCCTTCCTCGCTTCCTTCCTTTTCTTAAGAGAAGCACAATCTGAACCCAAACTGAAGAGAAAACCTCTCTCTTATTAGATGGACAAAGGTTTGGTCCTCTAGTATACAACAGCTCTCTGCAAATTTTTGAGGAACTTAAGAACCATTGTCACTTCTCTTGGGGTCTATGACATCACCAAACGTACACTTGCTCTGTAACTTAGGGTAGATCACTGCCTCTTGTTAAATTCTTTTAGTTTAGACTTTCCCTTTGATGTGGAAGGATTAGGGGTAGGAGTGAGGAATATGGAAAACTTATGCCATTTCCTTACTACTGTTTAGCCATCCATCCGTTCAACCTTTCATCTTATTAGCACTGAGATTTCACCTGATTCCCACTGCATTCCTTTGAGACGGACAATATTATTACCCCATTTTACAGACGAGGAAGCAGAAGCTTGGACAGTTAAGCCATTTATAATTCCAAACATGAGAAAATGACAACACTGATATCTGAACCCCAAGGCTCATGCTCTATTTTGAGATGATCTTGACTTTTTTTGTGTAAGGTCCCTGCTCATCAGTGCAGAGGAGAGGTGAAAGAATTAGTAGGGACCAAGAGTGAATCTTGTCTTCGAACCCAAGCAGTGTATCAGAGGAGAGGAGATGAGACAGTGAGTGAATGACTGAACACAAAGTAGAAGAAGCAGGAGTATCTTTTTTTTTTGGTCTCTCATGTATGTGTGTGTGTGTGTGTGTGTGTGTGTGTGTGTGTGTGTATTTTTTTTAAAATTTATTTTTTATTCCAATTTGTTATATATAACAGAAGAATGCATTACAATTTATATTTCACATATGCAGCACAGTTTTTCATATCTCTGTATATAAAGCATATTCATACCATTGTGTCTTTATACATGTACTTAGGGTAATGATGTCCATCTTATTCCACCATCGTTTTTTACCCCCCTGCCTCCTCCCTTCCCCTCCCTCCCCTCTTCCCTTTCTAAAGTTTGTCTATTCCTCCCATGTTCCCCCTCCCAACCCCACTATGAATCAGCCTCTTATATCAGAGAAAACATTTGGCATTTGTTTTTTTTTTGGGATTGGCTAACTTCACTTAGTACTATATTCTCCAACTCCATCCATTTTCCTGCAAGTGCCATGATTTTATTCTCTTCTATTGCTGAATAATATTCCATTGTGTATATATACCACATTTTCTTCATCCATTCATCTACTGAAGGGCATCTAGTTTGGTTCCACAGTTTAGCTATTGTGACTTGTGCTGCTATGAACATTGATGTGGCTGTGTCCCTGTAGTATGCTCTTTTTAAGTCTTTTGGGGATAGACTGAGGAGTGGGATAGCTGGGTTAAATGGTGGTTCCATTTCCAGTTTTCCAAGGATTTTCCATACTGCTTTCCAGATTGGCTGCACCAATTTGCAGTCCCACCAGCAATGTGTAAGTGTTCCTTTTTCTCCACATCCTCGCCAACACTTATTGTTGTTTATATTCTTAATAGTTGTCATTCTGACTGGAGTGAGATGAAATCTTGGAGTAGTTTTGATTTGCATTTCTCTAATTGCTAGAGATGTTGAACATTTTTTCATATATTTGTTGATTGATTGTATGTCATCTTCTGAGAGGTGTCTGTTCAGTTCCTTGGCCCATTTATTGATTGGACTATTTTTTTTTTTTTGGTGTTTAGCTTTTTGAATTCTTTATAAACCCTATAGATTAGTGCTCTATCTGATGTGGGCATGGTAAAAACTCGCTCCCAAGCTGTGGGCTCTCTATTCACCTCACTGGTTGTTTCTTTTGCTGAGAAGAAGCTTTTTAGTTTGAATCCATAACATTTATTGATTCTTGATTTTAATTCTTGCACTATAGGACTCTTATTAAGGAAGTTGGGGCCTAATCTGATAAGATGGATATTTGGGCCTACTTTTTCTTCTAATAGGCACAGTGTCTCTGGTTTAATTCCTAGGTCCTTGATCCACTTTGAGTTGAGTTTTGTGCATGCTGAGAGATAGGGGTTTAATTCCATTTTGTTGCATATGGATTTCCAGTTTTCCCAGCACCATTTGTTGAAGAGGCTATAAACTTCTAGAACTAGTAAGTGAATTCAGCAAAGTAACAAGATATTAAATTAACACCCATAAATCAAAGGCATTTCTGTATTTCAGTGACAAATCCTCTGTAAGAGAAACAAGGAAAACTACCCCATTTACAATACACCATCATCCTCCCTGCAAAGAAAGCAGGAATATCTTAATATAATGATACTAGACTTTGGATTCAGAACAAAAAATCAGAATTCCATGGGAGTCTTGATAATTCTCAGTCATTGTTTACTCCTAAGATTCCCATTTTCTTCATTCTCTACTCATTATTCTGTAGACTTAATTTTTTTGTTTAAGAAGTAAAAAATATTAATTTAGTGGAGTAGAATTGTATTATAGTGGATATTAAAACATGGGAGAATACCAGTGAACACCACTGGGGCAGTGTTTGGATCATATAACCTTGAGATTTTCTGGCAAGGTTAACAGCCCTTTTCAGAATCACATGTCAAAATTGCCAATTTAAGGACTCCTTTTGATTTCCCAAACTTGTTATTTTCAGGAACACCACTCATAGAATTTGTGCAAAGTATACTATGCATATGAACCTATCAATATTTATTTATTTGCAAGAATAACTCACAGCCAAAAGGCAACAAACACACAAATAACATGACAAAACCACAAGACACACTGATGTCAGCCTGACCTTCAACTCTAGACGTCAGCACTTCCTGCTCTTGGTTTTGACTTTACATAAATGGATTCCCTGAGCCAGTAAAGTCTTTCTATTGATAAGCTTGAATTCCCACATGAAAATTAAGATGCTCTTTCTAGGAGCACATTGGAAGTCTTTGGACTAGAGTCCTGGGGATTTCTTAAACGTCTGTTGAATTGAATAGGTGTAGGTAAATTATAGGGAGATGGATTTTAGCTCAGCCTATGCAAAAACAAGGCCAATTTTTTCATTGACTTTTTTTGTTATGTATCTGTCTTTGTATCAATGTAGGTATATGTCTATGTGTCTATATGTATCAGTACATTTTTCATTCCTGTAATGAAGTACCTGAGTCAGGATAAGTTTATCAGGATAAGTTTATTAACAAAAGAGGTTTATTTAGCTTACATTTCTAGAGGTTCAAAGTACAAGATGGGGTAGCCCCACTGATTCAGCCTCAGGTGAGGGTCTAATGGTGGAACAGTGGGAATGCAAATGGGAGTAAGAGATCACACCTCAGAATAAACAGCCAGTGAGTGACTCGGGTCAGGCTCACTTTTATTACAATTTGCATTGTCTTTCTGAGGGCGTACTCCCAATGACGTAAGGACCTCTCACTAGGCCCCTCCTTAAAGCTTCCACCACCTCTCAGTTCCATCGCAGTAGGGACTAAGGTCCCAGCATATGAACCTTTGAGAGACACACTCAAACCATATCCAAATTATAGAACTGTGCGTCTATTTACCTAGGCACGCATGCATGCATGTATCTAACTCTCTCATCATCTAGCTTCTATTTGTTGATGCCATGAATTTATAATTGATCATGGTTTCCTCTTCCTTTTGCCCACAAGGAAGCTGAATTTGTAGCTCTGTAGAATAGGATTGGTGCCTTTCTGAATGCTGATCATACTCCTCACTTTATTTTTTTTCCTGTGTCAGATATATTCATTCAGGTTGCCTCACATTAATTTTTTTTTTGTAATTGTAGATGGACACAATACCTTTATTTTCTATTTATGTTTCTGTATGTGGTGCTGAGGATGGAATCCAGGGCCTCCCACGGGCCAGGCAAGCACTCACCACTGAGCTACAGCCCCAGCCCCAAGGTTGCTTCACATTTGAATAAAATTGGGCACAGGCTGAAAAATCCTAACAGTCTGATGTACAAAACAGTACAATGTGCTGCCATGTGAAGTCCTGAGTTCCTGGTCACCAGAGGTGTGTAAGAGGAGGTTGGAGGACCATTTGTCTTTAAGAGCTCTGAGATGTTCTGATTCTGTGTGTTGGAAATAGGTCATTCCTCTCATTGTGCCCACAGCCGGCTCCCAACAAGCTGCACCCTTGTGCTCACAATAAAACCCTCATCCTCTCCTAGGCCTGAGGTCCACTGGCTGCTCAGACTAATGAGACTCTGGGGCCTGGGGATGCAGGCTGCCTGGTACTGGGGAAACAGTGCAGATGACATTAATAACATGTGACTAGCAGTGGATTGATTGGGTAAGCAGATGTTAAGGTTTTGGCTGGTAATGATTCATTACTATTTGGGAAAAACCTGATAGGGATGCTCTCACTCTGAGAATTAATTAGTTTATGCTTCATCAGTCGTATTGAGCAGAGTGTAAATGGCTCTTCTGAGTACAGGGCTCTCCAGTTAGAGGAATTAGTATTCCTCCCACCTAGCAAGACAAGAGAGCAGGGAGCTTCCTTCCACGGAAGAGCGGGCAGTGGGGAGAGGAGGAAAGAGGAGGCAGAGGAGCAGGCCCTTGCTTTCCCAGCGTCCCCCCTTTTCCTCTTCTGCTTAACATCTGGGGATGCCTCTTTGCTTTTTCTAATCCATGCTAGAGTGGAGCTCTTCTGCAGCTCAATTGTGGAGGGAGACCATGTGACCGTGGCTGGGCCAATCGGTGCACTGCATTGCTTGGGCCAGAGATGGGTTTAGGAATGTGTATGGGTGGCCCAATCGGACATCATGAGGTTCAGTGAGACATTTGCTAGGAATTTGGGCAAAGCCATCTTTTGACTTTTCCTGGAGAGAATGTGAGCGGAAGCTTCAGCAGCCATTTTGGTGTTGTTTGTTTTGAGGTGGGGGTGTGGGTCTCCCTATGTTGACCAGGCAGGCCTCAAACTCCTGGATTCAAGGGAGCCTCAGCTTCCTGAGTAGCTAGGAATACAGATGTGGGCAACTGCTCCTGGCTGCGTTTTGTCATTCCAGTCCCTAAGCCATCGAGAGAGTTACTCCCAGTCTTTGAACCTCCCCCACTGGTACCCCATGGAACACAGACAACTGTCCCCACTGAGACCTGTTCAAATTGTGGATTTGCAAGTAAAATAAGACTACAGTTTAAAGGCACCAAGTTTGTGGTGACTTGTTACACAGCAACAGGTAACTGGAACAGGTCAACCCCCCCAGTTGGGAGTCTAGACTAATTTTTCTTCGTTGCTCATCATCTTAATCCTCACAAGCTGGGCTGGGTGGTGCAGGTCTGTTGTCTCAGCTACCCAGGAGGCTGAGACATGATGGTCTGAACCCAGAAGTCCAAGGTCAGCCTGGGCAAAGTGGTGAGACCCTCTCTCTCAAACAAATAAAAAGTCCTCCTAAGATTGCAGGTAAAAACCCAGCACCTTCTTGTGGTATTCAAGAACTTTCTGGATCTACCTCTGATATCTCCTCGCCCTTCCTCCCAGGAATCCTGTCTGGCCTGCGGCTCCTCAAGCAGGGGGTGCTCTCCAGGCCTCTGAGTCGTCACACCTGCTCTTCTCTGCGTCTGGACTGCCTGCCCTTTGACTGTCAGGTGACCCTCCATGGTGAAGCCACAGTTTTCTTCTTTCTGTTTCTCAAACTCCTCCTAGTCAAATGTCAAATCTCTTAGATGAATCGCTGTAGTCTCCCTTTCGACTATTTTTTTTTTAATACATTTTCTTTGTTTCATTTTGTGGAGCATTTTCTTGATTCTATCTTCTAATTCTTACGGAAAACTTTTTATTTTTTCCCTCCACATTTTTTATTGGTGCACTACAGTTGTACTATTGATGGGATCTGTTGTTGCACATTAGTACAGGCACACAATGTAACAATAGAATTTGGCCAATGTCACTCCACAGCTCTTCCCCCTCCCTCCCCTCTTCTACCCACAGGGTCTCTTTCCTCTTTTCTTCTGATCTCCCTTAGCTTTTGTTCCTCTTACCACCATCTTTCTTTTCCTTTTTCCTCCCTAGCTTCTGCATATGAGGGAAAACATTCTACCCTTGACTTTCTGAATTGGACTTATTTCGCTTAGTATAATGATCCCAAGTTCCATCCATTTTTCTTTGCAAGGGACATGATTTCATTTTTCTTTATGGCTGAATAAAATTCCATTGTGTATATACCACATTTTCTTTAGCCATTTGTCTGTTGGTGGACTATGGAGGCTGGCTCCATAGTTTGGCCATTGTTTAGAAAATTTTATTTGCATCATCTTGTTTTACATTCCCAGAAACTTATTTTTTGTTTCTGATTTTTTTTTCAAACATCAAACTTGCTTCATGTCTTATATTTCTTGTTTCATGAGTGAAATATCTTCTTGAATCTCTCTGCTTTTCTGTTTGCTGCACAATCATAGATGCAGCAAAGATTCTTTAGTCAGGTTCCTGGAGTTTGTCCTCAACCCGTCTCGTATTTCCTTGTCAAATCTAGTTGTAGCCAAGAACCCTGCTAAATCAGTTTAGCAAGAATCCCTTGCTCTTGATACTTGATCATCCTCAAATCTGACCAGTATTTCTCATTCCACACTTTTGGTATCTGATCACCTTCAGCAAATATCCTGTTAGGTTGAGATAGCCAGAATTCCTCCTAGTTTTGATGTCTCATCTTAGCAATTCCATCTCCTGCCCTCCTGCTTCCTGACTATAAATACCCTCTTAGCCCAGCTGTATTCACAAGGGAGCACAATTCCATGCTGGGGTCTTTTTGCCCCATTGCAGTAGTTCCAAATAAAATTTGCTTTCATTCACCCATTTAGCTTCTGTCTGGCTTTCTTCTTCATCTTTTTAAAAATACACTTCTTCATGGGCCTATTTTTCTCTATCTCTTGTTCTCTTGCTTTCATGTTGGGAGCTTGCTTCAAATGTCTGCTGATCCTTCGCTATCCATTTGTGTATAAGAGAGAGGGGCTTCGGATCTCTGAGGACATAGGGATTGTACCGATTAGAGTTAAGGGCACAGATGTTAAGCAAAGGGATGGAAGAAAAATATACCATGTGAACAGTCATAAAGAGAGAACTTGTTACTAGAGGCAAAGGAGGACATTTATAATAATAAAGCCCAGTGCATCAGAAGATATAACAATTATAAAAATATATGGGCCTAACAACAGAGCCCAAAGATATGAGGTAAAAAATTTGAAAAGACTGAAGGGAGAAATAGACAATTCAGCAATAATCATCGTGTCTTCAATACCTCACTTTCAATAATGTATGGAACAACAAGGCAGAAGATCAACAAATAAAAATAAGATGTGAACAATGCTCTAAGCCAATCAGACCTAACAAACATCTAAAGAACACTTTACTCCAAAAAGGCAAAATGCACATTCTTCTTAAGGGTGCATGGAACATTCTTCAGCTTAGATCACATACTAGGTCATAAAGTAAGTTTGGATAAACTTAACACAGAGGATAGAAAACAACAGAGAGAGCTGATGAAACCAAAAGTTGGGTAATTTTTTTTTGTCTTCTTAGTTATATATGACAGTAGAATGCATTTGGACACATCATACATAAATGGAGTATAACTTCTCATTCTTCTGGTTGTACATGATGGAGTATTACCCCAGTCACGTAATCATATATGTACATAAGGTAATAATGTCGAATTCCTTCTACTCTCCTTCCTACCTTTATGTACCTCTATCTTCCCTAGCACCCCTCCCTCCCCATTGTGAATTAGCATCCAAAGAACCTTTATCTTCCCTAGCACCCCTCCCCTCACATTGTGAGTTAGCATCCTTATACCAGAGAAAACATTTGGGCTTGGGGTTTTTTTTGGGGATTGGCTTATTTTATTTAGCATGATATTCTCCAGTTCCATTCATTTACCTGTGAATGCCATAATTTCACTTTTCTTTAAGGCTGAGTAATATTTCATTGTGTATATATACTATATTTTCTTTATCCATTGAAGGATGCCTAGGTAGATGTATGGACCTTTATTTTTATTCGTTTATTTATATGTGGTGCTGAGAATCGAACCCAGTGCCTCACACATGCTAGGCAAGCGCTTTACTACTGAGCCAGAGCCTGAGCCCCTTAAGGATGCCTGGGTAGCTTCCATAGCTTAGCTATTGTGAGTTGAGTTGCTATAAACATTGATGTGGTTGCATCACTGTAGTATGCTGATTTTAAGTCCTTTGGGTATAAATCATGGAATGGGATAGCTGGATCAAATGGTGTTCCATTCCAAGAAGATAAAGAAAATTGACAAAACTTTAGCTGGAATGATCAAGAGAAAAATCAAGTAATTAAAGTCAGGAGTTAAAAGAGGATGTCACTACTTAACTGATGTTACAGGAACAGATTATAGAGAAATACTTGGATTAACTGTATGATCAGATAACTTTGATGAAATGCACAAATTTCTAGAAAGATATAAAGTGACTCAAGAGTAACAGAAAATCTGAATAGACCTATAAGAAGAAAAGAGAATAATTTAGTAATTCAACTTCCTATGCACTCAGGCACACACACATGCACATACCAGGGAGAGAGAACACCTAGAGCTCACTGCTGAGTTCTCTCAAAGATTTAGGGAAAAATCGAAAACAATTATAAACTCTTGCAAATAAGAGGAAGGAATGCGTCCCAACACATTCTATGAAATCAATTACCATATCACCCAACACCAGGATCAGTCAAAGACATCACATGAAAATAAAACTGCCGTCGAATATTCTCAATAAACTTTTTTTTTGATCAAACATTTTTTGGTATTAGGGATTGAATCTAGAGGTGCACTACCACAGAGCTCTATCACCAGCCTTTTTTAAAAAAATTCTTTTTTAAATTTTGAGAGTGTTTGGCTAAATCACCCAGGCTGGCCTGTGATTCTCCCACCTTAACCTCTCAAGTGTTTGGGCTTAGGTGTGCACCATCACACCTGGCTCTAGATATAAAAATCTGGAGCAAAGTCCTAGTAAATAGAATCCAGCAACACATAATGAGAATCGGCTATATACCATGACCAAGTGGCCTTTCTGCTGGGAATGCAAGGTTGGTTTTCCATCTGAACAATCCATCAGTGTAACAAATCATATCACCAGAATGAATGACTACATCATAATCTCACACAGAAAATTGTACTTGACAAAAACACAACACTCTTTCAAATTAAAACCAGTGAAGAGTCTAGGAATAGAAGGTATGGTAGATTGAATGGTGCTTCCCCCAAATATGTCCATATCCTAGAACCTGCGAATCTGACCTTATTTGGAAAAGGGGGTTGCAGACATAAGTAAGTGTCTAGAGATGAGATCATTCCTGGATTATTAGTGTGCCCTAAGTCTAGTGACATGAGTCTTTATAAGAGACAGAAGAGGTTCAGAGACACAGGGAAGGAGGCCATGTGAAGATGAAGGCGGAAATGGGAGTAATGCAGCCATAGCTGAGGAATACCTAGAGTCACCAGCTGCCCGAGAGGCAGGAGAGGGTCCTCTAGAGCTGTTGGAGGGAGCGTGGCCCTGCAACACCTTGATTTTAGACTCCATTCTCTGGAATTGTGAGAGAATACCTTTCTGTTGTTTTTTGGCAATCTGCTATAATGCAGAGGGGGACTTCCTCAACCTAATAGCAGGCACCCATGGAAAACCCACAGCTAACCTCATCCTGGTATGAAAGACTGCTTCCCTTCTAATATCAGGAGCAGGACAAGGATGGCTGCTCTTTCCACTTCTATTCAGCATTGAAGAGGAGGTTTTAGCCAAAGAAAGACCCAGCACAACTAGATAAGGAGAAAGGCAGGATTTAAAATTGATTCATAGGTGAAAAATATGTGAATCCCGCTATTGCTGGGTCCATTTTATTATCCTGAATGTCTTGAGGCTTTGCTTTCCTTGTTGGCCTACTTCTCGGACAGTCTCCAAAAAATAGCCACTAGGAACTCCAGGCTTCCGTCCTTAGCTGAGCAACGTGAGCAGAAGGCAGAGCACCTTCTGCCTGGATGCTCCAGCAGAGGTCCTGGAGCTGCAGCTTGTTGATCTGGCTGGTGTCCCCAGCCCATCAGTGATCCGATGACCATGGCCAGACTGCTTTTGGGTTCATGTTCTGGTTGGCTAGATTTTTTTTTCATGAGGAAGCATTTGCCTGGAGCTGTATTTTGAGAGAGTTTCTGTTATATTTGGTGGATACTTTGGCTGGGTTTATAAAAGTTTTAAGAGATGAGATTTCTAAAGGAATTGCTCTTCTGTTTTGGACAATGACTCTTGCAGAGAGGAACACTGAGGAAATCTCACTGTGACCTGCTATGGCTGACTTTACTTTTTGGCTGGAATGGCCATTGACGATTTTACTTTTTGAGTAAATTAGTCTGAGATCACAAATCTCAAATTTGCAATTTTGGCCTGCAGTTTTGGGTCTTCCTTTATTTTAGAATGTTGTCTTCTATTATGTCTTTGACTACTTTTCTGCTTTACTCGTTCTGTTTTCTTCTTCAGGAGCCCCTAGTAAGTGCTTATTGGTGTCATGTATCTGTTTTTATGACCTATCTATCATGTTACTGAAAGAGATGGTTTGGTTTGTTTGTTCTGTATATCTTTCTAACATTGTCTTTCCTGTTTCTACTTCTTTTGGTTCCTTCTAAGAAGTTTTACTTCTTTAAATATTTTTCTTGCTTTCTTCTGTTTCTCTCCTGAACTCTTGACTTTTGATTATCCACTTTAACTCTGCATTGGTCTTTTCAAAGGGTTCATCTTCTTCTTCTTCTTCTTAAAATATTCTTTTAATTGTCAATGGACTTCATTTTTTTGGTTCATATGTTTTTTTTTGTTTTTCTTTTTTTTTAAATTTTTTTAATTGTAGGTGGACACGAAACCTTTATTTTATTTGTTTATTTTTATGTGGTGCTGAGGATGATACCCAGTGCCTCACACATGCCAGGCAAGTGATCTACCACTGAGCCACAACCCCAGCCTCTTCATGTTCTTTTTGAATTCTTTTGAAATCTACAAGAAAACTCTTGCCTTGCCAGGAGGATCGTGAGTTCAAAGCCAGCCTCAGCAACTTAGCAAGGCCCTAAGCAACTTAGTGAGACCCTGTCTCAAAATAAAAAATAAAAAGGGCTGGAGATGTGACTCAGTGGTTAGGTGTACCTGGGTTTAATCCCTGGTAACAAAAAATAAAAAGAAAGAAAAGAAAACTCTTGCCTCCCACCCAAGATTAGAGGCGGGGATAATGCAAACATTCAGGATGCATGAAAATAGCACTGAATTATCTCAGAATCATTTATTTTTTCATAAAGTACTTAGAAATATCATTTTTGAAGTTTGGTTAACTTACAATGGTAACCGTTTAAGTAATGATTCTGTTTTTCATGAGTATTCCAAAAATATCATTTAAAAAAAATCAGATCCAATGACTGTCTTAATTTGGATTACCATAACAAAATTCCATAAACTAGGTGTCTTAACCTGCAGAGGTTTACTTCTCATACTCCTGGAGACTGGAAGTGGGGTTGGTGTCTGGTGTGGGCTCCCCTTAGGTTGTGGATGGCTGTCTTCTTGCTGTGTCCTCACATGGCCTTGCCTTGGCTCAAAAGCTCTCTGGAGTCTTTTCTTAGAAGAGCACTAATCCCATTATTAGAGCCCCACCCTCATGACCTCATCCAAGCCCAGTGACCTCCCATAGGCCTCATCTCCAAATAGCATCAAATTGAGGGTTAAGGCTTCAATATATAAGTTTTTTTTAAACATAATTTAGTCCATAGCACTGAGGCACTATTATTTTACCAGGTGACAATACCTAAATTGTATAGAGAATCTAAAGTTACAGACATCTGCTTTTTTTTACTGTCCTTAGTTCCAAGGAACTAAGAGCCGACTTTCCTCTCTTGAACAAGCTTGGCTCTCATCCAGAGAATACACCCTCCCTGGGGTACAGTAAAGCAAAGTGAAGGGAATCCTTCTGCCTCCTACTCCTGAGGGATAGCTGAGGACGGAGGGGGAGCCCCACCCTTGGGGAGAGTAAAGGCTCTTCTTCTGTGTGGGGCTACCTGGGAGTGACTGTGCTGTTATGGAGATAGCCGGGTCTTCAGAAGCTAGAGCACTCAGGAGTGAACCCCTACATTACTATGAACTATGCCTTTATCCCCCAACAGCTCTTAGAATTAGTCCCTGGCAGTTTTTATGTGAGTTAAACCTACTGCAAGCCGAGTTGTAGGCTCTTGCTATTCCTTGAGACAAGAGGCTTCAACCTATGCAGGAAACTGGCTGGCGACCATAAAGGAATATCTCATTAGATGACATTTGTTTGAAGGGCCAGTCCCCTTAAAAGGGACCCCTACCATTGTGCTACTTCCCAGTGCTGTTGTGAAGGTCAGTAGCTACTGTTAATGGATACCCATTCTAGCATCTGGGTGCTAGGCACCAAGTTGTCTAACAATATACATTGGCTGTGTCCCCTGGCAATTCACTTACCATGGAAGGAATAGAGGTTCCGTGAAGTTGGATAACTTTCCCAAGGTCACACAGCTAGTACTTAGCAGAGCTAGGGTTCAAAAATAGATCTGTCTGACCTCAGAGGTCCTGCACTTTCCATTAGGCCAGATGACAAGTGCTTAGAAAATAGAAAATGGTGTTGATGATGTTATGATTTACACAAAAGGTTAGCTAGCATTGATTCAGTACTCATCCTTGGGAGGAGCCATTGCTGATGCTGTTAGCTGGCTATGATCTGGCCATGCCTCCCGGATGTCCCATCATATTCCTTCTGGAGGTACCTCTGGGATCCAGGAGACACTGGTTCTGATGCTGCTTCTTCTGCTCCAAAGTTCACCTTTTACTCTCCACAAGGGTAGGCTGTGCCATGGAGGAGTGCTTTGTGCCTTGCTGCGTTGGCTCTGAGCTCCATGGAGACGTTTGTCAGGAAGTATCCTGCAAAGATGGTTCTCACTTCCTTGTTTGAAGGGGTTCCTAATAATTGCCACCACTAGTTGAATACACCTGCGTGCTCTTCTTTCAAGGAGGTTTGCTGAAAAGGAAAGAAGAGAAGTTGAGTGGCAATTGGAGGGAAAATTGGGGTTAGGAGAGGTAGGAAAAATTTTTTTTTTTTTTTTTTTTGATGCTGGGGATCAAAAACCCAGGGCCTTGTGCACGCTGGGCAAGCACTCTACCACTGATCCACACCCCAGCCTGCAGTTGTTTTTAAACTTTTTTTTTTAATAAAAAAGTTAATAAAAGCATGTATGTATGCTGAAAGAATTGATCTTGTAGAGAGGGGACACGTGATGAAGTGGGAGAGGGAGAAGACAGAGATGTGGCTGAAGCCATGTCCTTGAGTAGGCAAGAGGGGTCTAGTGCACAAGTGGCAGTTGGCTGTAATTGGACACCTTGTGGGAATCTGGCTCTCCTGTACTTATGGGACCTTCCAGGTTCTACCTGCTAGGAGGGAGGTAGCAACCTCTGGGAGGGGGTCCTCTGGCTTTTTCCATAGGCAGACTGAATCTCTGGTGGCCCTGTGCTTCCCGATGAGGGACCTGAGATGGGCTGAGTGACCTCTTTGGGCCTCAGTTTTGGTCTCTGATAAAATCCAGGTGAGGCCTTTTATTTTGCCCAGTCACAGCAAATGTTAAACAAGAGAATTCAGACAGAACCCCGGGCCTGGAGAACGAAAGCGATTTCCTCACCGAGAGACAGCCATGGTTACCATTTCCATGTGTTTTTTGTGCCAGTCTTTTCCCCCAATATAGAAATAAATACTTAAAAATAGTGCCCTTCACGTATAGTTCTGTAACATGCTTTTAGCACTTAAAATATATTAAGGACAAATTTCCATGGCATTATATGGCTTTCTATAACATCATTTAAAAAAGATATATGCAGATCATTCCAGTAGGTGGACTGACAGTCCCTTTTAACCAATTCCCATTTTAGACACTGTGTGAGTTGTTGCTTACTATCTTCTACTATAAATAGCACTGTTTTGAACTTCCTTCTGGCTATATTTTTACATCCATCCATGGCTATTTCCCTTGGAAAATTCCATTTGTAGCAGTGACATTTCAGCTAAGTTGTGGATGAGCTCTTTCACCTGCCTGCAGAGACAGGAAGGGGTGGATTTTGGGCAACTGTAGAGAGGTGAGCAGAGAAAGAGGAACAGCAAGACCGCTGGTGCACGGGTTGCTGTCTTCCCTGGTGCAGGACTCGGGGGGGTGAGAGATGAATTCTGGATGTGGTCAATCCCCTCCAACAATTTAATTCTGCCCTGGTTGAACACACGAGGACAAGCTTGTCAAACATGTGGGAGCCTTGGGGTTGAGGGGGATATGTTGAATGACACAATCAAGATGCCCAAAAACCCTTCCTGGCAGAGAGAAAGGGCTAGAACAGACAGGATAAATTGAAAAGGGAAAACTGTAACGTGTTCTGAGTGAAAATGTTTTTGAAATCTAGGCCATCTAGGGGAGACTTGGTTGGACATCAGGTCATCCAGAAAGACACAGGGTTTGGTGTGATGTGATTCAACCTCAGGTTGTACTAATCTGAGTGTAGTTCAGACGACATGTCTGTTGGGTGTGGATAAAATGGAGTTGGTGATCAGGCTCTTGTGGAATCTAGACCCTGGTTGCTCTAGAGAAATATAACACAAGCCAGATACATATATACATCTGAGAATGTGGGCAAACTGAACTCAGTTTCTCATCTACTCGCACTCAACAGTCAAACCCAAAGATTTCTGTGACTGGATGTGTGGGTATTTTTTCCCCCACACACTAAGCAAGCAGTTAATTCTGCAGTGGACACCAGCTGGGTGTCCTCAAATTCAGTGCAATTCTGACCTCATCTGCCTGGAGACAGTGTCAGATCCCAGTGGTCGAGGGTTCATTCCCCAAGACCACCCCTTCAGATGGCAGTCGTGAACCCCAGGTTGTTTTACCTGTGCTTCTGACCTACAGAATTCTCATACCTCCTCCTCAGGCCCAACTCATTGGCTGCAGTGGCTCCCGGAACTCAGGGGAACACTTACTTACTTTTGGTTTATTATAAAGGGGATTACAAAGGCTACTGATGAACCCAGATGAAGAGAGGGTACGATGGCTCGAATATGGATTGACCCTCTCAGAAACTTAGGTTCCAACTTAATCCCCTGTGGGGTATCAGAAAGGTGGAAACAATCCGACTATATGGTTTGGAGGTGGGGCCCTTGGAAAGTGACCAGGATTAGGTAAGGTGAGCAGGGTGAGTCCCCCATGATGGAATCCTGGTGGCTTTATTAGAAGATGGAGAGAGACTAGAAGATGGAGAGAGACCAGCATGTGCAAGTGTGTGTGTGTGTGCGTGTGCGTGTGTGTGTGTGTGTGAGTGTGTGTGTGTGTGTGTGTGTGTGTGTGTGTGTATTTTCCTGCTTCTTGTCTCCTGCCATGATGCTATTTATCATGATGTAATATAGCCAGAGGGGCCATTCCTAGGCCCTGTGGCATGTGATTTGAACTCTTAGTCTCTAAAACTGTGAGCTAAATAAATCTCTTTTCTTTTTAAAGTACCCAGCCTCAAGTATTTTGCATGAAAACAGAAAATGGACGGAGACAGGTGGAGGGGGCAAGGCATCTGGGGAAGGAGCATGCAGCTTCCACGCTCTCTCTGGGTGCCCCACCTTCCAGGACCCTTCCTGTGTTTGGCTGTCCAGAGCTCTCTGATCACTGTCCTTTTGGGTTTTTAGGGAGGCTTCACTATATAGGCATGATTAATTAAATCATTGGCCATTGGCGGTCAACTTGAACTTCCCTGGAGCTTGGGGAATAAGGCTGAAGATCCCAACCCTTCAATCCCGACTTTCTGTTTTAGGGGACCAGCCCAATCCCAATGCTACCTAGAGGCTGCCAGCCAGTAGTCAACTGTATAACCTACAAAAGGGACACTTACCACTTTGAGATAACAGGAATTTGGGGAGTTGTAGGCCAAGATCAAATACTATTTCACAGTATCACAATGCCTACATAACTTAAAATGTTCAAGCAGCCAATAGTATACTTTGGATAACACTACAATTTAAGCATGTAATCCACATAAACACATTAGTATTGAGATATTATATTCTTTTTTCTCTAAGTACTAGGGCTGCTTTTTAAATTGACATATCATAATTGTACATACTTATGTGGTACAGTGTGATAATTTGAGACATGTTCACAGTGTGCAATGATCAATTTGGGTAATTAGCATTCCCATTTCCTTAAATATTTACCATTTCTTTGTGTTGGGAAACTTCTAACTCCTCTTTAAAGTTCTTTATAAAATAAATTCCCGAGAGTTATAGTTGCCCTACTGTGCTGTAGCATGTTCAACCTTAAACCTTCTAGGTAACGGTATTTTGGTTCTCATTATCCAACCTGCCTTTGTGACCAGAATTTTACTAAGTCTTTCAAATCTAGTATGTATTTTACACTTCTTGTGCATCTCAATTCATATGTTAAATTTTCAATGGTTAAAATGAAATATAGCCCTACCCAAACAATAAGTTGTTTTTAGAGGGAAAATATCTCATACTGCTTTGTTTTTTTAAAAAAATTAAATAATTAAAATTCAACCCAATTCAAAATTGGTTTCTTGGTGAGACTAACACCACTTCAAGTGCTTAGTAGGCATGTTTATAGCAAGTGGCTACCAATGTTGAATAGTTCAGGTCTATGTCCTTGCTACTCAGAGTGTGGCCCATGGACCAGGAGCATCTGTATCCCCTGGGAGCTGATTAGGAATGCTACACCAGACCTCCTGAGTCAAAATTTATATTTCAGGAAGTTCCTCAAATGATCCCTGTTTTTGCTTAGGTTTGAGAAGTCCTGGTCTAGAATTCAAGCCAAGACTTTGGGAATGTCTGAAGTCAATGATTATATTTTGCATGGACAAGGGAAGCCTCCAGGAAGCTATGATAACTGTATTCAAGTATTTCAAGACCTGTTGTGTGGAAGGTTGGGAAGCTGTGGTGCTGAGTGGGAGAGCTGGGACCACAGACAGAACTTTACAAAGCTCCCCTAGTCACATTGCAATCCTTGTAACAAAAGGACTGGATTTGGAGGCAAATCAGAAAAGCCAAGTCCAAATCTCACTTCCGTAAATCACAGAGCACTCTGAAGAAAGAATGAATTAACCTCTCTGAGCTTGCTATCTGTGAAATGGGAAAATAAAACCTTAGCATCCAGGGCTAACGTAAAGGTGACATAGGCAAGGACTGTGTCTGCTGTCTTTGCTGCAGCAAAGGTAGCTTGGCACAGATTCCACCCTCCATAACTATTTCTTTGTCAGCTGGGCAAGACTCTGACTTGGGAAGGATGGCTATTAGTGCTTTTAGCAGGGTTGTGGTTCGAGGTGACAGGTCACATTTTTCAATCCACACAAACGAACACAGCCCCTGCACTGCTTCATCCCACTGAAAGCTCGTTTTTTTATTTACAGCTTCAAATTGATCTGGATCGATCAATCCTCAAACCTTTTCATCAAGAGAGTGAAAACAGAGAAGCAGGGAGGGGTGGGGAGGGGCTCCTCTCCTTCCTCCCTCAGTGGGCGGTGCGGGGTCTCTTCCCATTATTGGGACAAAATATCACCAAAGCAGAGTATGGGGACAGGAGGGAGGGAAAGAGGGTACCTTGGCCCAAAGGAACCTTGTGCATCTCTCTGCAAAAGACCCCATCCCAGGCTTGCCACGCCACATCTGTGCTTCTGTCAAGTAAACAGAGAATATCTACTGCTCTCAGGCAGGCACTAACATTAGCCCAGTAAGGGCTCTTTGGGGACCTGGGAAAGGAGGTTCACATTTGAAAATGAACCACTGTATGTGGATTTATGGCGCTGCTTTTCCGACAGAGAGGGGGAAATATTTTTCTCTGGGAGATTAGAATTTACTAGTGGATTCAAGTGTAACTTTGGAGAGTGGCGGAGGTATTAGATGTGGCAGTATCACAGTATTGTTTTATTGGCAATTAGATTTCAAACTGGCACGAATGTATGAAAATAAGTCTCAATTATGGGCCTGTGAAGTTTCTCCACCATCTGTCAACAGTTTGCTCCTTATGCCACAACATGTGTACCTTTGGAGGGAAAATGATTTAATAGCCCAAGTGAAGAGGTACAGCTCACCAAATCGTATTGGAGTTTAGAGCCAGTGCCTGCATTTATGATTTCTGATGCAGGGAAAGCAAAATTTAAACTTGCGCATGTGTGTATGTATGTGCACACGCGTAAACACATCCTTTTTAGGGTCTCTAACTGTCCGAGATGAAATATAACTTCAAAAGCAGTGAGCCCATCTTTCCCACTTAAGGGCGGAAAAAAATCAAGTCCAGGAGGAATCGGGGACTTGTCCCGGTGATGCTGTTATGTGAGGCAAAGCTGTAGCTATAACCAACAGGACACTTGGGCAATGGGGCCGTGTTGTGCTGGGAATGTGTAGCAACTTGTTCTCAGGGAAGATGAAAGCCCTGATTTGCGGTGCTTGCCTATTTCCACAGTGTAAATACTCCCACGATGGCTGATTTCATGGTACCAGATGTCCCTGAATGTGGAGTTTGGAAGAGATGTGTGAACTCATCACCCCTGAGACATACGAGTTGGCGCCAGGGTACCATTGGTGAGGGATGTGAGGTTGCTGCTTGGAATTTGTGGCTTGCCTGTTCAGCACCTGCTCTCCCTTCTGGTATGGAGCCCTGGCCTTTCCTGAGGGTACTTGCACCTACTCTATTCTCAATCCACAGGGTCTGTGTAGGGTGACTTTGTCATGAACTCTGGGGATGGCTCAAGATCCAAAACAGGGCCCCTCAATATATAGCATCTAATTGGACTTTGATTGTTTAGAGGCAGGCTTGTGACCCAATGTGGCTCTGGGAGTCTGGTTCAGGACTCTTAGAATTACAAAGGGATAGCCTGGATCTGCTGATGGTGGCCATTTTGCCCTGTGAGAGGAGTGGCTGTCTGAGGATGGGACAGACAGAATAAAACTGAGCTGAGAGACAGAGAGGATGAACCCTGATAAAATTGTTTGCTCCTGGATCTGTCCCTGCTTCAAGCTTAGTCCCTGGACCTTCCATTTATGACAATCAGTAAATTCCTGTGTTTCTTTAGTAAGCCTTTCACTTCCAACAGAAAGGGCCCCAACTGATGGGTTTGTCTCTGGGGATTATACTACAAAGTCTCCAGAACCTTTGGGACCTACTGGCCATTCAGGATATATTTTGTATAGCCGTAAACCTGGTCTATCTTGGACAGCCTTGCTTTCACAGAACTGATCTGGTGGCCAGTATGTGGGAGATGCTCCATATATATTAGTCAAAGATCTGGAATGACAGATTTTGCTGTATAATGATGGAGTAATAAACAGCCCCCAGACTCAATGGCTTATGACAACAAAGATTTATTTCTCATTCTTATCTTTTGTTATTTATGTTGCTCTGTTTGTTTATCCTAGGATCCAGCCTGGTGGAACAGTTCCCACCTGGGACATGATATTTCTCATGGCAGAGCAAAAGAGCAAGGGCTGAACCTTGAAATGTCTCCTAAAGTTTCTGCTTAGCTAAAGTATGCGTTGCTTTTGCTCGTGTTCCATGGACCCACACAAGCCACGTGGCAGGAAGGCATACTACAGGCATTAGGCATGAGCAGAGATGGATAAGCCATGTTCTTCAGGTTTGGGGAGTGATAATGGGACCAATATAGAGGTAACTACACACTCAAACAGTACATGTGGGAATACAATTAGATATTATCTTGTGAAATAAAACGTTTGAATATACACTGACCCATCAACGATGCTCCTAGGTGTGGAAGCCAGACAGCCCTTTGTAATTGCACACGGACATGTTTGTAGAAGTACAACGCACAAATCACAACTCAAAGAATTGTAGATAGTGAGTAGATATGTAAATTGGGATGCATTTATACAAAGAAACATTCAGCAACTGAAATGAATAAGCGCCATTTGGAACAACATGGTCATGTCTTGGAAACACACCACTGAGTGAAAGAAGCAAGTCTATAGAGACCCACACGTAGCATAACTCTAGTTCTATAATTCATTCCTATACGTAAACATGGTGCACAAAACATAAAGGAATGGTGCATGAAAATGTGAAGATTTGACTCCTTTGGGAATGGAGTAGATGGATACAAGTTCCTGGTGATGATCTAACTTTTGAGTTGTGTGGAGAACTGAGAGGTGTCGTGGTAATATTACACAACTTAACTTATATGGGTAATACTTATTCTTTTGTCCTCATCAAATATTATCCAAAGATAATTAGAAAGAATACAAAGAAAATGATCTGGAAAGGAAGTCATTTAGGAACAGACAAATGTGATCCTAGAAAAGGACTCTTAGAAAAGTGGGATTCCTGGAAACAAATTTGGCAAAAGTCATTTTGTGCTGAGTCCAGGCATCTGGAATTTCAGGTGGGGGTATTAGGTATTCTGGCCACTCAAGACAGGCCCTGTGCAGTGGGCAGCTCCAATTGTTGGGTCACACACCGTACTCATCAGGGCACTTCAGAGCTGAGCTGGCTGGAGAAAGACATTGTAGTGAAGAAGTGCATTGGCTTTTGGGTTTGCCTGAAGGTGTCTTGATTTTACTGTGGCTAGAGTTGGTCCTCTCTGAATGGATGGAGAAGTCCTCATTTTGGCCTAAGAAAGATGAAAAGGCCACCCAAGAGAGTGAGTGAAGTTGGTCTTCTCTCCTGATGGCCCTTGTGTAATGCTGAGTCCTTCCTATGCAGTTGCATTCTTCTAGAAATTTCCCTGGTCTGCTTTCCCATCTAGGGACAGGAGGAGGAAACTTCATATTGGAGGTTCCACGTGTCTGTACTGCAATAATCCAAAGCAGTCCCAGGTGTCTCAGCACATTCCTGAGCAGAGCCTCTCAGGCTACTGAGGGCAGTCTGTCTTTCATGGTGATTCCTGTGGTCTCAGTGGTGTTAAGTCTATTCTCTCAAAGGGAGGGAGAGAGCAAGGAGCTTTGGGAACCCAGAGGTGAGCCAGAGTGGAGGAGGGAGCTCCCCAATCTCTGTGGGAAGGAAACAGCCTGGCCCCAGCATTCCCTGAACCCCTTTTCCCACTGGTAGGGCATATGCAAACCTTTCTTCTGTTTCTGGACGAGCATGCGTGGAGTTCCCTATATATTTAGGCCCATTTAGCTTATGTTAGTTTGGTTGTTTTTCTTGGTTCAATGCACTTAAACAAGACTAGCTTTAAGGGCTAGGTTTCTTATTTTTTATTGTTATTGTTCTAATTAGTTATATATGACAGTAGAATGCGTTTTGACACATCCTACATAAATGGAGTATAACTTCTCATTCGTCTGGTTGTCCATGATGTAGTTAAGGGCTAGTTTAAAGTGGAACTTCATCAAGGGTTCAAGAAGTGTCCCAGAGTTAGTTTTCTATTTCTCTTGACTGGTTGGCTATGCCTCCTAGTGTTGATGTCAGAGGGCTTCTCCCCTGGATTCCTGGTCCAAGGATCTGGGGTTACATTAATATCCTAAAGCTGGGGGAAAAAACACACACAAAAAAACACTCAAAAAGCTTCTTTGTCCCTAACTCCCCACCAGAAGCCCTGAGATTCATTGTTTGGGCTAGTTTGGTCACATGCCCCCTTCCTAAGCCAATCACAGTGTGGAGGAATGTGATGTATTGATTGGAAGAGCTAGGTCACATGATCCAGACCAGCTAGGAGGGATGGAATTAACTTCTCTGGAACCTTGTGGGTCTCTCAGTGGAGAATCCAAGTCCCATCAGGAATCATGAAGGGGACTTGGATGCTGAGGGGGTCATCAACATGTGGTCACTTCCTAAGTACTGAGGCTTTAGTGCATTTTTGTTATTTGAAGAAATTCTTTACACTTTAAAGATTATAATGTTTCATGGTAAATGTTGGCAGTAGATGTATTTTTTCCTTTGGTTGTTTGCCTTTTAAATTTATATTGGCTTTTGATTTGAAAAAAAAAGCTTATTTTTCACCATGGACATTTTCAGATATACACAAAAACAGAGACAATATAACGACCCACCCCATGTACCCACTATCCAGCTTTGACCCTTGTTGTATGTTGATTTTTGACTTACAGAAGTTTCAGTTTGTGCATAGTTGAATCTGAAGTGTCCCCAACTGTTTGTGTTTAGAAAGAACCCAGATAAATATTCCACTGCATTTCCTCCTTGTTTGGCTTTTGATATAATACCAGGAGGCAAGGCTGCAGTAGGATTTCCCCCCAAGTACCCAGTTTTCCTGAGTCAGTTTGTTCAAACATCCGTCCTGTTCTTGCTACCCGTGGAGCATCCTTGACTTGACAGGACATTCTCAAAGGCACCTGCACCTATTTCTGGCTACGTCTTCTGTTTTATTGACCTGCGTGTTCTCGCCCCAGCTCTGCTATTTTAATTTCGTAGATGCACACAAAATTTTCATAGCCACTGTTTAGTTCTCCATCGCTGTTTCTGTGTTATTATTTTTATTCTGTGTTATTATTATTTTCTTGCCTAACTTTATTCATCCTTCCTGATGAAGCTTAGGATCATCTTTCCAAGTTCTAAAGAGAATTCCTTTAGGAGTTTGATTAGGATTGGCTCAAGTCATGTGCTGAGTTGGAAAAATGAATGTCTTCTCATAGTCACTCCTCAAATATGGTGTGTCTCCCCATTTATTCAGGTCTTGTAAATCCCTCTGTAAAAATGGATAGTGTTGTTATCTCCTGTGAGGGTCCTTTCTGGGTTGTTTATGTGTTTTTCCGTGTTTGTGGATGGGAGAGTTAAAACTTCTCACTTTCTCTTCTATATTCATTTCCTAGGCCTTCATATTTTCTGTAATTCTGTGGTACTCTGAGAGGTTTAGACCATGCAGTGAGGGATCCACTACCCCAGTTTTTTAGAATTTATACTTGCCCTTAAATGGAATCCTCTGAGCTCCTATGTAAGAGGAAACAACCTGAGATTGACATCAAGGCAGACCTGAGCTCCTGCCCCTGACCTGTCCTTCATTAGCTGTGTGTCCTCAAGCAGGTCTTTTTGCTTCTCAGAGTCTCATTTTCCTTATTTGCAAAGGGAGGTAGATTGTTTTCTTCGTTTTTCTTTTTCTTTAGTAGTGAGGATTGAACCCAGCGGCACTTAACCACTGAGCCACATTCCCAGCCCTTTTTAAAATTTTATTTTGAGATAGAGTCTCACTAAGTTGCTGAGGCTGGCTTTGAACTTGTGATTCTCCTGTTTCAGCCTCCTGAACCACTGGATTACAGGAATGTATCCCCATGCCTGGCCCATTTTTCATCTGCTTGCTTATATAGTGTTTATTTCTAGAGTTCTTACTCTTCTCTCAGAAAATCTAAACTTCTTGGGAGTAGGGGTTTTGTCCTCCATGATTACAAAGAGGGATTCACATTACAGTGGAAGTTAGTATTGCTGGGCAGTAGCAACAGCAGAATCTAGCCAGCGGACACCACTGTAGTTCATTCAGGATTAATTTTTTGGGGGGAAGATACCAGGCTGGGATGATGATGATGATGATGATGATGATGATTTTGTACTGGGAATTGAACCCAGGGGCATTTAAACACTGAGTTACATCCACAGCCCTATTATTATTATTATTATTATTATTATTAGTTTTAAATTCTGAGCTGGGGTATTGCTAAGTGGCTTAGGGCCTTGCTAAGTTGCTGAGGCTTGCATTGAACTTGCAATCCTCTTGTTTTAGCCTCCTGAGCTGCTGAGATTACAGTCATGTACTATTGCTCCTGGCTAAATTAGAATATATTTTTACTTTTTTTTTTTTTTTGTGTGTGTGTGTTTTGTGCTGGGGATTGAACCCAGGGTCTTGTGCATTCTAGGCAAGCACCCTACCAACTGAGCTATATCCCCAGCCCTTAAAATAGAATATATTTTTGAAAATAAATAATCTAGAGTCCTTGCCTGTGTGTTTTTTTTCTTATTATTATTCTTCCTGTCCTGGAGAACTGGAGATTTGCACATGCTAGGTAAGTGCTCTATCACTGAGCTACCTCCCCAGCACTCCATCCTTTACTTTTGATCACATCTCTATAAGTTGGTGAGGCTAAACTTGAACTTTCCACCTTCCTTTCTCATCTTCCCAAGTACCTTGGAATACAGGTATGTGCCACCCTCCTGGGCTGCACTGTGGTTTTAAAATAAAATTTGAAATATGGGTAATAGTTAACAAGGCTAAAATCAGCTCACTGAGCTCTTAGCATGCGTCAGGCACCAGGTGATCACATTCAGGCATTCTCACATCACACCCCACAATTTCCTGATGAGAAGGGTATGGTCCCATCTAAGCCCAAAGAAGCTAAGAAATGAAGATCACATAGCCAGGTGTGGCATGGCTGTGATTCCACGCAAGGTGCAATGAACGAGTGCATCTTACCATCGTGCCCGAAACAGTGTCCTACCTAATGGTGCCTGAGGCCAAGGAGGTTGCAGGAGACACTGTCCCTTCCTAGGTCCTGTTTCAGCAAAACAGCCAAGCCAAAGTCATCTACTGCTGTGGGTGCCTTTCCCCCCTCCTTCCATTTTAGTACCCCCAGAACAGGACTGTGATCACTTACCAGTCACTCTGATGTTAGACTATTTGCCACTGAGCCTCTGCACCCCTGAGAAGCCTCTGCACCCCTGAGAAGAATGACAGGCTGGCATGTCATGGAGGGACTGGGTGGTGCATAGGGTACAGAGGATAGAAGAGGCACAGAGGACTGAGGCAGAGGTCTTGAAAGCTGACACCATGGTGGCAGGGAAGAGCTCTGGAGGTGGAGCCAGAGGCACCCCTGCTGGCTAGCCTTAGGACTCTGTGTAAATCTCTTAAGCTTTCTCTGTTTTCTTTTAATGAAAATGGTGACTGGACACCCCAGGCAGGCTGGAGTGATGATGAAATTGGGTGGCAGTGGCCCACTCCTGACCTACAAGCTTGGGCATGCGAGGGCAGCGTCTCTGTTGTTATTTACTCTGGAAAAAGAAATGAAGAAGAAAATAAAAATCAGAAGCGGGTTCCACCTAATGTTCCCCTGCCCCCAACTGACTTCTGGCTGGTGATAGAACCGGGGCACCATTGCTCCTGCAAGGGCGAGGGCACAGAATGAGTCTGGCCACATAGTGTTTGAGTTGCACAAATTAAGGGCCTTTCCTTGTTAAACGATGTGTTCAGGGACACACTGTGGCAGGATGACGTCAGCAATGGTGACCCCGCCTAACATTCATGCTCTTCTAGGGGCCTGGCATTATGCATTTTAGATGGATTATTTGATTCAATCCTTAGAACCATCCTATAAAATAGGCTATAAGGTAAGGCTAGAAAGATTCAGTAGTTCCCTAGGTTATGAGTCTGGGAATGGGGATTTATACCAGGAAGCCTGGAGAACTTAAGAAAGCCTCAACCCGGAGGCCCCACCTGGGATGAGTGAGGTTAGAAGCTCCGTGGCAGGGCTCCGGGTCAGTCATTGGTGGAGAGCTGCCAGACCAGACCTCTTCCTTCTGGGCAGTGGAGGATGTCCAGGTGGTGCAGGCCGGAGAGGCTGGACATGGGTTCCTGTTGGGTTGGCAGGGAGATGGCAGCAGCTGTCCTGGCTCTTGCAGATGTATTGTTGAGGGCCCTTGGGGCACCCCACCCAGGGTACTGGGAATCATGTGATATCATATCACCCATACCCCCACCCCGCCCCTCATGCTGGGGTTTGAATCCAGTGCCTTGGGCATGCTGGGCAAGCACCCTTCCACTAAGCTACATCTCCAGTTCCAATAGGGTTCTTCTTTAAGAGGAAGGAAAGGTGGCCAATGGACTGGCCCTCTGTGGTATGTGTGTGTGTGTGTGTGTGTGTGTGTGTGAGAGAGAGAGAGAGAGAGAGAGAGAGAGAGAGAGAGAGAGAGAGGGAGGGAGGGAGGGGGAGGTTGAGGTTATATGGTTGTCCGACTGTATCCAGGAGTTTTGGATCCCTAGATTCAGCCAATCTCAGATGTAAAACATTTGAAAAAAATCGCATGTGTCCTGAAGAGGCACCACCACTTCTTTTTCTTGTCATTATTCCCTAAAGAATGTCACATAATGATTATTTACACAACATTGGCATTGAATTAGGTATATAAGCCATCTAGGGAGATTTAAAAGTACACAGGAGAAGTTGCGTGGGTTATACACAAAGGCTAAGCCATTTCATAGGGAGCACTTGGGCATCTGTGGGTTTAGGTATCCCCGGGAGGGGTTCCTAGAGCAGACCCCATAGATCCTGGTGGGTGATTGTATACATACATGTGTGAATGTGTGTGATTATTTCAGTGGCCATGTGTGGGCACTTAGTATTGGTACGTGTGTGTGGATGTGTGTGAGAGAGAATATGTGTAGAGTGTATCCACGTGTGTGGGATTGTGTGTGATGTGAATATGTGTGTGATGTGAATATGTGTGTGCATTTGTGTGCAAGTGTGTGTGCCTTTGTATGTGTGCTTGTGC
This sequence comes from Ictidomys tridecemlineatus, assembly GCF_052094955.1. NCBI lineage: Eukaryota > Metazoa > Chordata > Mammalia > Rodentia > Sciuridae > Ictidomys > Ictidomys tridecemlineatus. The sequence goes on along the minus strand of NC_135477.1, from coordinate 44,764,964 downwards.
CTGGGTCTGTGTGGGGGCTGGGTGGGTGTGTATGTATGCTTGTGGGGTTATAGGAGTATGTTTCAGTGTGCATATGTTTCGGCTACATAATGAATGAGTGCTGTGTTAGCGTAAGCACCTGTGTGTGTATGGTTGTATATGTGTGTTTGTGTTTTTTTTGTGTGTGTGTGTGCATGCGCACACGCATGGGGAGGGCCTGGGCTGTGGAGCTGGGGGCTTTCCCTTGGCTCCTGACAGATGGTCCAGCAAATGAAGGCCCCTCTGCCACCTGCCTGCTCACCCTCCCTAGGGCTCTGCTTCCTCCCTGCAGTCCTGCTGGCGCCCCTGCGGCTGCTTCCTCCCTCTCTCCCTCCCTCCCTCCCTTTCTCCCCCCTTTTCTCCCTCCCTCCCATTTGCTCCCCTTGGTGGATGAGTGGGGAAGGTGGGGTTAGGAAAGAGCTGGCAGAAGATGGAGGGCTGGCTTGCACCCACGGTGACAGAGCTGGGAGGCAGCAGGGTTCCTAGTATTGTTCTGTTTGTGTGTGTGTATGTGTGTGTGTGTCGCTCATGTGCATGCATGCGCACATGTGTGTGTGTGTCTTGTTACCATGTCAGGAGGCAGAGCCTGGGCAGCCCTCTCCAGCGTCTGGGTTCTATCCACAGGGTGGGCAGGCAGCCCAGGGTAGCAGGGCCTGTGCTTTGCAGACAAAAATGCCAGATGGTGGGGATTTGGGGCAGAGTGGGGGGGGGGCTCCCCAGCCTGGCTGCCAAGGGCAAGGAAGCTTCTGGGGCTCTGGAGAACAGGCCTGGCCTGGGAGCTGCGCATGTGCGGTGGTGGGTTATTTTTTCCTGGGTGGGGGGAGTGTCATGTTTTTGCATCTTTCAGGATCTATTTCCCTTTGGATTTCTATCAGCTTGTTACAAACTTTGGTCATAAAGCTCTAGATATGTTGATGTAAGGAGAGTACATGTTCCTGCAAGGAAGCCAAAGCAGTTTTTAAAACAGAAAATATTTATTGACGCATTATAAAAGCAGCACCAAATAAGACAGACTCTCAGCCTGGGTGTTTGGGTGACGAGAAGCCCCTGGCGCTGCGAAGGCTGGTTCTGTTTCTTTTGGGAACGGGTTTTGCCTCCTGCTGGTCGGGGTTGTCTCATCTTGGTTCCCCCCTGGATGCCACCGTGGAGGGAGCTTGCTGACCCGGCTGGATCCACGCACACTTGGGGGCTGTGAAGCTTGCTGAGTGCCCAGGACCAGGTGGGTGTCAGGCCAGCTCTGTCCTTCAACCCAGCCAGTGCTGAGCCTCTGCCTTGGTGGAGAAACCCCAGGGCCTTTGTCCTCTCCAGAATGAACACGTGTGAACACACAACCGTGTGCAGAGACCAAAGGCACTTCCCGCCCCCCCGCTTATTGGCAAAGGGAGAAAAACGAAGGAGGAGTGATTTCATGTGAGCGATGTGTTTCCTCTGCGTGAGGGAGCGTGGGTGCTTCATTAGGAGCCTTGGGAACAATGGGCGGGAGCAAGAAGCTGTCTGGGAAACAGGTGGCTGTCTTCACAGCCTCAAAGATACAGCCAAGTCCCTGCCTCTGTCCTTGGCTCCCTGTGCCCGGAGTGGAGGCAGTTGTCACCAGGCCCTGAGACCTTTGATGGCTTTATGTTGAACATGGTCCAAATCCCTCTACGGGGCCATCCAGGCCACAAACCTTCACCTCCCCTGCACCCCCTTTTGGTGGCTCATCCATCACTATAATCTTCCTAACTGGCTCCAGGCTTTAAATGCCATTTTCTTTCTTTTTTTTTTTTTTTTCAAAGCAGAAAACGCATCGACGAGTTATAGCAGCAGCACCAAGTGAAGCAGAAAGCGAGACGGGTCATCACTCACGCCGCGTCCTCTGTGGGATGGTTCCTCTGGTCCCTCCTCCGTCCACATCCCCTCGCTCCTGGATCAGCTAACGCCACCCCCTCCTTTCCTTCTCTGTGCTCCTCCCTTGTCTTCTGGGCTAAAGTCACCTCATGTGTTTCCTATTGGAAATGCCTGCTTTCTCTCCTTGAGGCCGGAGGAGACTCCTTGGGTCCTTCTGGTCACCCCACCACCTAGCACAGGTCCTGGCCTGAGGGAGACACGGTGTTTGCTGAGCGATTAAAACAAAAACTCAAGCACGAGCTTCCTTTTGGGACATGTAGCACCGGGCACAGATGTTATGATCCTCAGCTTGGAAACCAGCGTAGATCTGTGTGTCAGTGTGGTCACATTGTCACCACCACCACCACCACCAGTGTTATTAGCAGGTGTGTGTGTGTGTGTGTGGGTGGGTGTGTGTAGCTGCATGTGAGATAGTGCAGGTCTGTTCACAGATGTCAGGGCTGCATGTGAAAAGTGAAGAGGCAAGTTTCACTCAGGAAATAAGAGACCTGGAACCCAAAGACTTCAGCCATCCATCCTCCTCCCACAGGTTCATCTTCTGCCGTTTTTCTCCTCAAACATGACCTGATGACTACCATCTTGTGTGTGGCCTCTCCCCTCGTATGTTAGGTTTCCATTGCTGTGACAAAATACCCAAGATAAACAACTTAAAAAGAGGAAATGTTGGCCCTGCTGCTCTGAGCCTATGTTGGCACAGTACATCATGGCGGGAGCCATGGGGTGGAGAGGAGGTCTGTTCACCTCATGGTAGCTGGGAAGAAAACAGAGAGAGACAGAGCAGGGTGAGGTCCTAAGATAACCTCCAAGGACATGTCCCCAATGACTTAATTTCCTTCCACTAGGCCCCACCTCCTAAAAGTTCCCATGGCCTCCCAATAGTGCCACAAGCTGGTTGATGAAGTCTTTAACCTATGGGCCCTTGGGGGACGTTCAAGATTCAAGCCGTAATATTCTCTGGTGGAATACATTTCTGTTCCAGTGGGAATGAGATAGAGGCCAATGGTTGTGGTCTGAGCACATGCCGAGGACCAAGACAGAGAGACGGCAGAGGCAGGAGGCTTCCCGTCTGAACTCGCATCCTGGAGAGGAGACGCGGACGCAGACACCGACGTAGCTAATGCTTCACGGACGACAAGAGCAGCTTTGCTCTCAGAGCCCAGGGGAGAGAGACGGTCATGGTGGACAATTCTCATTCCTAGGGCTCAGATGGCCCCTACTCCATAAAGTCCCTTTTGATTTTCCCAAGAGCAAGATTTGGGGAGGGCGTCTCATGGAGTGAACGATGCGTGCCAAGGCACAGAGCCTCATGGGGAGTGATTTGATGTAGCTGGCATGGGTGCTTGGTATGTGTAACTGGTGTGTGTGTGTGTGTGTGTGTGTGTGTGTGTGTGTGTGTGAGAATGTGAGCTACGGAGAGGGGATAATGGCAGATGAGGCCTGAAGAAGGCAGGTGGCTCGTGTCATACAGAACACTGATGACCACGTTAAGAACCTTGAACTCAACCTTTGCACAAAGCAATGGGAGCCACTGCCGGACTTTACACAGATCTGCAGTTTAGAAAGTCTCTTCTGGTGTCTGTGTGAAGTTCTGGGCTGAGCAGAGGTGGAGATCAGGTGCTCAGAGGGAGGCATGTCTGGAAGGTCGAGTCGCTAGAACTTGGTGTACATTTGGATGTGTGAACAGGGGAGTGGGTCACCTAGGATGCGTTCAAGTAGAAGACACAGAAACCTTGAGACTGTGGGTGGCTCACACACATAGTGCTCATTTTCTCATGTACTAATACATCTGAGCACAGAAGGTGGCAGGCAGTGGTTCAACTACAGAGTCCTGTTTTTGATTGTTGTCACAAGAGAGCTGCTGGGACTCTGGTCATCTCATCTACATCCAAGAGAGAAATAATAGGAAGGCAAAGCCAATTCCATTAGTTTTTTTTTTTTTGAATCAGAATAACCAACTAAATGGTCAGAATTATCCCCATAGTCTTCCTAGGCCTCGTTGGCCAGGTCTGGATTGCATGGCTTTTCCTCGCTGCAAGGGAGGCAGGGAATGTGAGGAATGAGGTGTTAAGATTGGTTCAGAACAATTTCAGTTTATTTCCGCTGGCTGGGCACACTGCCAAAAGCAAACCAGGGATCTGTTAGCTGAGAAGTGGAGAGTTGCTCTAATAGAAGGGAACGGATCCTGGGAAATCTCTGCTTTAGTCAGCTTTTTCAGAAGACTTGATAAGAGCAATTTGAGGAGGAAAAATTTAGAGGTCTTAGTCCATGGATGGCTGGATCTGTTGCTTAGGGGCTGAGTTAAGGCAGGACATCAAGGTAGGACAGTGTGATGGAGGAAAGCAGCTCAGGACATGTGTGTGTGTGTGTGTGTGTGTGTGAGAGAGAGAGAGAGAGAGAGAGAGAGAGAGAGAGAGAGAGAGAGAGAGAGAGAGAGAGAGAGCGAGAGAGCACACTATTTAACAAGGTAAAAATATAAACCCCAAAGTCACACACCCCCAGGGACCCACCTCCTCTAGTCACACCCTACCTGCCTACAGTGACCACTGGTTAATCCCTATAGGGGACAAATGCACTGATTAGGTTAAGGCTCTCATAACCAGTCATTTTACCTCTGAACCTTCTTGCATTGCCTCGCACCCGAGCTTTTGGGAGACACCTCCCATGGACACCTAGACTCTTATCTACCTCTCTTTGGATTATTGCAGCATCCAATAGCATTGGTCTCAGTAAGTGTGAGCCTAGGGTCAATGTCGGCTACAGATTTTGGTCTTGTTGTCTGGAGGTGGCATTTAATCACCTAAATGCTGGGGACATGGTGGGTGCTGGGGGTGGAGAGGATGACTTCATTCTTAGACATGTAACTTAGATGTCACCTTGATCACTCTGCCTGTTAAGATCTGGATATGATTTCTTTGAACCTAGTGCTCCTTGGACTTTGAATGCATTTATTAAAAGCAAATGTGACTCTAAAAGAGTTTTAAAAATTCCTGAGTGGCTCCTGGTTGTCTCTGGTCCCGAGGGCCTGCTGAATTAGTTCAGTGATGGCGGAGGGGTCTCGCATGAGCTTTTTCTGTCTACAGATATGGGAGACAGATGTAGAATTCAGCCCTTTTCCTGTTACTCTCCACACACACACACACACACACACACACACACACACACACACACACACACACAGTCTTCTCAAGGCATTTGTGTGTATAGGTGTCTTCACTGAACATTTATAAGGAAGGAGTGATTGATGTTGCCAAAACACTTCTTTTCTTCCTCTTTCCCTCCCTCCCTTCCCTCCTTCCCCTCTCTCCCTCCCTCTGTGTTTTATTTTCTTCTTTTCTCCCTTCTTTCTTCTCCCTATTTCTACTACTTAGGTTCTATTCTTCCAGTATGTTCCTTGCGCCTCCCCTCTCTGCTCTCTCTCTCTCTCTCTCCTCAATACTTCCCATCTCTTGGGAAGAACACATGCTCTGTCTCCAGTTGTGCCCTTGTGGCATTCTGATGACGTAAAGGGACTTGGGTCACACTTAGCTGTTAGCTTGCTGTTAGATGAATACTGTCCTGGCCTGGCTCCAAACTAAGCCCCGGGCCTCCACTGCACACCTGGACATGGGATGGGCAATGTGTGGGCTCACCTGCTTCCGGCTGTCACTCCCCTACCTCCAGGCTGTGTCCGCTGGTGGAGGGAGGAGAGTCTTTTGTGACTTATTGAGGTACAGATGGGCTGAATTTGGGGAGACCGTGGAAGTTACATCCGCCTTCTTCCCCCTCACCAGTTAACTCCCTGGAGGGATCACACAGTGTTGAGAGATGGCCCCTCCTGCTGGGTCTGCTATCAGGGAAGTGGCAGGGAGCAAGTCTCCTCCTCACTAGGGGGTGGGGTGGGGGTGGGAAGAGCACCACAAATCTCATGGAAAATAAAAAGGTCAAACGGTATTAATTCATCTGCACGACTCACTGGGCTTAAAAAGCACAACCTGAAATGGCCTTGTGATTGAGACAAGATGCTTCATTAATCTCGGCCCTCTCATTTGGAGTAGAGAGAGTGGAGACGGATAGCTGACATCTCATCATCTCACCAGTGGAAAATAAACCTGCAGACTCTAGGCTGGTTAGCAGAGAAGTCACAGAGAGGACAGAAGGAGCGAGCAGGCCCGAGAGAGGAGGGGAGACTCGGGGTCCTAATAGTGGTAGTGTGGGAAGGTGGTGTGTGTGAGCCCTTTGCAAGAAATGCTGTCTATTATTTTAATATTGTAAATCATGCTAGAGACAGTCATGGGAGGCCTCAAAGTGAGAGCACTGGTCTGATGGTCAGAAATACTAGGTTTATGTCTGGTTCCTTAATTACCTGCCAGGTGATTTGAACAGATTGTTACCTCTTTCTGCATCTTGCTTTTTGCCTCTGTAAATGCAGGGAGGGTTTTGGGGAGGTACTTGAGGATTTCCCAGGCTTCTCTTAGTGTTAGGATTCTTGGCTCTTTATTGAGTCCTGTGGCAGAGACTTCCTGATCTAGGCATATGGCCTGGGGTTTAAGGCAATGCCTCTGCCTCCATGGAGCAGCCATAGCTGCTCATGGGGATAAACAGACCCAAAAGCCCCACCTCTGATCATGGCTGCATTAGGGATCAAACCTTCAACACATGAGCCTTTGGGGGTCACTCTAGAGCCACTCCATACAACATCTTTGTAAGTGGGTGTGGGAGGATTGTGAGAGGCTTCCTGGAAGAAATGAGCCTTCGGGTGTGGGTCAGGCTTTGATAGGCAGAGGTAACAGAGGCAGTGTCTTTCTCCAAGTTGGATCAAATATTTATCTTGGGGCCCAAGGAGAACCATGATTTCTTGGATGTGGGTGGAATGAGGACTGGCTGGCACAGGTTTCTGAGCAGCACTAAACCTTGTTTCTCCCTGCCTGGGAGGCCAGCCTAGGTAACCATTCCTGGATAATTGAGAGGTTTCTCCTGGTTGTTTACCCATACAGTGACTCTGGGACAGCTATGTGACTACTCTGAACCTCCTTTTCACATCCGTAGAATGATGATAATAGCACAGGTAGGCAGGTAGGTAGAGAGCTGGGATTAAATGACTTAGTACCTTGTAGTGCTTAGACTTGTCCTGGCATGTGATGGGAGCGCAATAAACATTAGCTGCTATATTATTGTTGTGACTGATGACAACGTGGCTGAGAATTTCCTGTTCCCAGGTACTGTGCATTGCATCCTAATAAAAATTAGCAAGTCTAATAACCCTACAAGAAAAGTATCATTATCATTCCTATTTTGTAGAAACCAGAGACAAGGAGAGGTTATGGAGGTCACACAGGTATTGAGGCGTGGAGCGGTGATTTGATCCCAGGCACCTAGACTCTTATCTACCTCTCTTTGGATTATTATTATTATTTAATTTTCAGAAATACAGCAGCAGGTGCAATGGAACACTGGGAGAAGAGGGGTGAGCACAGGAATCACTTGGAGTTCATTTCCATTTTCAACCAACCTTGGTGAACCCAGGAGGAGATGTTGGGCCCGGGGAGGAGCGATATTAAATGCCTGCCTTAGTGGAAAGTTACTGTGTAGGTATGAGATCAGGCAGAATGGCCCAGACTGGGATTGGATATAGGGTGTCAAAAATGCAGCAGTATGTTCTGATTGATGAATTGGGAGCAGATCAGAGGCCAGCTTCTGTCTGTGAGGATCCATCTGTCCAGCTTTTGGGAGGTGGTAAGCAAAAGTGACTCTCGGTTACTTCTCATTACAAGGTTCTGGCTTCAGACCTCTAGAGTTGTGCAGCCCTGGGAGAGCTCCTAGATCCATGTTTCTGTGGACTCTTCAGTGGAACATGAGTCCTAGGAGCGGTTTTCCTTCAAAGAGTTTCAGGATCAAACAAGCCCTGTAAACTGCAACCCTGGCCTACAGCTGAAGCTGTGAGGGGCCCGCCGGTGCCTTGTGGGCCTTACAATGCTTGTGGCTGGGCTCGATTTTCAGCTGCCTCTGTTGGAGTGTTTTCTGCAGATGCTTGGTGGTGCTGGAAGCTTAACAACACTCCTTCCCACCTCTACAAGGGCAGCCTCCACCAATGACTAGAAGGTGCAGGTGTATACAACTTTCTCCCTCCAAGGCTGGAATAAATCTATGGCTTATATTCCCACCATTGCCCACTGCGGGAGTAAGCTCGAGTTGCCCACAGAGACAACTTTCTTGATAACCATTTTCTTTTTTTTTATGAGACTAAGGATGGAACCTAAGGGGACTTTGCCACTGAGCTACATCCCTGGCCCTTTTTATTTTTTGAGACAGGGTCTTGCTAAGGTGCGGAGGCTGGTTTTTAATGTGCATTATCCTGCCTCAGTATCCTGAGTTGCTGGGATAGAGATGTGTGCCACTCCTGGCTGATAATTCTTTTTTTTTTTTTTTGTACCAGGGATTGAACCCAGGGGTGCTGAGCTACATTCCCAGCCTTTTTATTTTTAAATATTTTTAATTTAGAGACAGGTCTCATTAAGTTGCTTAGGTCCTTCCTATGTTGCTGAGACTGGCTTTGAATTTGAGATCCTCCTGCTTCAGCCTCTGGAACTCCTGGGATTACAGGCAGGTTACCACCATGCCTGGTTGATAATTTTTTTTTTATGGCTACTTTCTCTTCTTGGTTTCTATCCTCCTTTTCCCCACCAAAATTTTCTGGGATCACCTTCCAGATAGGCTACTTGTACTCAAATCTTTGGATCATAGCTTTGTTTTTTTTGGGGGGGGGTAATTAAGCCAAGATACCAGCTCTTAGAGATTCCTTCAATACATTAAAGTGTTAAAGAAGTGTGACTGAGGAAGTCTTGGTCAATTAAGGCTGTTGTAACAGTATAACACAGATTTGATGGCTTAAATGACAGACCTTATTTCTTGGAGTTCTGGAGGTTAGAAGTCTGAGATTGGGATGCCAGCATAGTAGGGGTGGTTCTGATGCGGGCCTCCTCTTCCTGGTTCTAAGATGGCCATTATTACTGTGCCCATACCTGGCAGTGACAGAGAGAGGGTGGAAGCAATTTCTCTCCAGCCTCCTCTTAAAGAGGGCATCCAACTGGGGGCAGTGGTGCATCCCTGTAATCCCAGTGGCTTGGGAGCCTGAGGCAGGAGGATCTCAAGTTAGAAGCCAGCCTTAGTAACTTAGCAAGGCTCTGAGCAACTTGGTGAGACCTTGTCTTAAAATAAAAATAAAAAGGGGCTGGGGATGTGGCTCAGTGGTTAATCACTCCTGGGTTCAATATCTGGTACCAAAAACAAACAAACAAACAAACAAACAAAAAAACAACAAAAAAAGCAAGAAAACAAACAAAACAAAAAACCGGGCATCCATCCTACCTTGAAGGCTCCACCTTCTGACCTAAGCACCTACCAGAGGCCCCATCTCCAAACACCATTATATTAGGCAACAAGGTTGCATTCATTGTATGTATGTTTGGGGGGACACAGATATTCAATTGCAGCATGAGGACAGGGCTTCTCAATCTTGCTCAGGTCCCACTGTGGGACTCAGAATTCAATCCTACCTTGCTGCGGACAATGGCGTTTTCTGAGGCCCAACAACGGAAGCAAGTAGCTGAGCCCACGGTGGGTGGAGGGGGTCCTCACATGCCCTCCTGACACAGGTGCACTCTCAACCACCCAGCTCTTTGTCCTCCTCATTCGGGATCTGCACAAAATGATATTGACTCGGGAAGAGCTGATATAGGTGTGTGAAAATCCCAAGGAAGTTGAAGAGGATCTCACAAATACATGGGATGGCTTATTCTGATGGCGGACGGTGGCATGAAACATCGGGACCCTATGCTCACTCTCTTGGGTCTGAGCCCTCCACTGCAGGGAGAGAGGGGCCGGAATGTTTTCAACCCTCCAAATTGACTCCTCCTCCTCCTCCCCTCCATCCCACCCACCCCTGGTCTGAAATATCAGCCCCGAGGAAAGTTAGAGACGGCTGGACCAGGGCCTGCATTCATCTTGGAATGCATTATTGTCGTATTGCCATAGTCACCGGAGACAGCCAGGGAGATAACCAGATGTTCCAGCATCCCCTCCCCACTCTCGCCCGCTCGCTCCATCTTCTTTGTAAATTGAATTTAAAGGCCCGTTTCTTAGCAACAGCGGCAGACAGTGGTTACAAAGTCCTCCTTGGCCATTTAGGTGCCCGGCATTTCAGTAAGCAGATGGACCGCTCGGTAGCAGAAATCCAGAAATCCAGGGCTACAGTTTTAGCAGAGAGGGTCCCCAAAGGACTCTGTGGGAGGCAAGAGGGCAGCTAGAGTCATTCTTGGCTCCCAGGCACACATGGCCCGTGAGACTGGCTGGGTTTCGCTGGGCTGCAGGGCTGAATGCAGCTGTCCCAGCCCCGTCCTGGATTGTGTGGCGGCATGACGGGAGCCCTTGATGCACTCTTAGGAAGCTTAGTTCTGGCCCTGGCCACACTGTGGTACTACCTTGGTCAAGCCGTTGAACTTTTCTAAGCCTCAGCTTGGAGGTTGTTAGCTCTACCTGCCTTGCCCTGGTGAGGGACAGAAGAGATGAGGGAGGATGGGAGTTCTTCAAGAGGCCCCGGGAATGGTGACAATGACAAGGTTTAGGAATCTTTCTCTGGCCTGTAATGCTCCCCTGCCACCCCAAGAAAGCTTTTGCTGGGCCCTGGGAGAGGTAGGATAGCCCTCCCCGGGTTAGGCCTGGAGGATGTCTCCAGCTACGTGGACAAAGTTACAGGGTGGAACGTATCTTCGTGGGAAGGGGAAGAGAAAGCCTTTCTGTAACGATGGGGGTCACACCGGAGTTCACGCTTGGGAATCACAGAAAGGCAGAATATTGGGCGTGAAGGGCCTGTGAGGCCTTTTATCCGACTATCCTCTGATGCTTGAATCCTTGGCTGCTGAGTTGGAAAACCATTGGCTCCTAGGTTGGATGGGGCCCTCACAGTACTTTTTAATAGGTTGAATTAGTTGCTGGGAGTTGCGAATTAGAGGACTTCACATGAAAGTCATGGTTTCCAGCTCCTTTGAGTAATCTGAAGGAGCCGTTTGCACATTGTTCAAGTGTAACTTTTCTATATTTTTTTCCTTCTGTTGCGCGGCATTTGGTGTTACATCTAAGAACCCATTGCCCAAGTGAAGCTCACGAAGACTGACCCCATGTTTTCTCATTGGAGTTTATGGTTTTAGCCCTTCTATTTCAGTTGTTGATCTGAGTTAATTTTTATATATTAATTGGGGGAGGGGTCCAATTTCATCCCTGACATGTGTTTATCCCGTTGTTCCAGTATTTGTGGAAGAGACTATTCTTTCCTCATTTAATGGTCTTGGCATTCATATTGAAAAATCGATTGGCCGTGGATAGATGACTTTACTTTTTGGACTCTCAGGTCTCTTCCATTGGTCTCTGTTTATGATATCACAATGCTCTTTTGATCACTGTAGCTTTGTAGTAAGTTTTGAAATTGGGAAGCGTGAGTCCCACAACTTCCTTGGGATTTTCACACACCTATATCAGCTCTTCTCGAGTTAATATCATTTTGTTCTTTTTACCATTGTCTCGACTGCTTGGTACCCTACTGCTGTGACTCGAATATGATTTGTGCCCTCTGAAACTCGTTGATATTTGATTGCTATTGTGTTGGCATGGGGAGGGGGGGTCTTCAAGAGGTGATTAGGTCATTAAGAGGGATTAATGCCTTGCTCACAGGATTGGGTTAATTACCTCGAGAGCAGGCTATCATAGTATTAGGCTATCCCTTGTTTCCTTTTGTGGGCTCGTCTGCTCTTTTGCCATGTTATTATGATGCAGTATGGCACTCTCTCCCAGAAGCTGAATGCTCTTGAACTTCCAAGCCTCCAGAATTGTGAGCTGAATAAGCTTATTTATAAATTACCTAGTCTCAGGGAATTTATAGCAACAGAAAATGAGCTAAGACACCCTGGCATTTCCATATGAATCTGTGGGTTGGCTTATCTAAGGCTTTTGGGATTATGATAGGTTTGCAATTGAGTCTTTGTCTCTCTTTCTTCTAAATATTAAGCAATACTCTGATTGACTTCTTGGTGCATCACGTTCTTATTAACCACTCTTACATATCAGAGATCAGAAAACATTTTCTGTAAAGGGCCAGAAAGCAAATAAATCTGGTTTTGGACCACGGGATCTTAAGTAGTCATATAGGAGTCCGACCCCTCCCCCACACTGTGGCAGCACCTTCCAGGAGCCACCCCAGCAATACCGTCACCTCCTGTCGTGTCAGATCCTGTGACAGGAGGAGTTCCCCTGCATCAGCACACTTTTCCTTATCCAGCTTTCTATTCTGCTTTCCCCTGGATCCAGCACCTTCACCATCGCCTTCCATATTTGCCCTCCTGGTATATGCTGGTTCGAGTTAGCCTGCTTTTACCCCTTCTGTATAACCCCTCTCTTCTGTTAGCAGGTTGGATACTTGCCCTGTGAAACCATGCTTCATTCTGGGCCTACTCCGGCTCTGGTGCCAGGGAGGGAGGTGGGGCACATCCTAAAAAGGGCCAGCACTGTGCACTAAGGTACCTGCCTCATTGAGACCTCCACGGAGACAAGCTCAAACATTTTTACCTGTCCCAGGGGCTTCAGTGGGATTGGGGATTCAAGGAGTCCCATCATTTATGTTTAGATATTTCTGTTCCAAAATTCAGGGTTTCATTTCCTCCTTTCAGGACCTCGACCTGCCATATGAAAATTGCCAGGGCTGAGAAGGCAACTTTCTCTAAAGTCCTACTACTTGTATGATCATGTCCTGTGGCTGTTAAACTGAAGGAGATGAGGGTCTCTTCCAATGCCATTGAAGGTGCTCTTTTCCTCTCACAGTTGCTTTATACTGACGATTGTTCCAAGCTGGTCATTTTCTCTTTTCAAAGCTTCCATCGTCCAGTAACAGCCACCCAGTCTGATAGTCCTTGTTCTTGCTCGTTTCTCCATATCTCTCAGATACTGCCCAAACCTGTGCATCTTTGTTGACCTGTCGCCCATCCTGCCACCACAGGAGAAAGTCTTAGCAACTGCACGGCTCGGGGATGCTCTGGAGATGCAGTCTCTACCTCCCTCCAGGCTCCCGAGGGACCCTCCTCAGAATCCCACTCTTCCATTTGCTTCTGAGGACCACCCAGGTACCAAGAGTCTTAGGTTGGGACTGCTACATCTGAGAAACAGTTCAGGGATCTATCGAGGGAGAGCTCTTTGAAGAAAACTGGCAGGGAAGGAAGTCAATTCGGATAGCAGAGAGGATGGGGCTGAGCAAGTCAGAGTCTAGGAGTGGCCTAATCCCTGGTGGTGTGCTCGAGAGCACCAATCACACTGCCAAATCTTCCCCTGAAGCCCAGGGCTGGACTTTTGTGCCCTTCTATCAGGTAGGCAGCAGCTGTGGGTGTCCTAGGAGGGAAGGGTGACCTCCCTGGAAGAGTGATCCTTGTCGGTCAAGAGCAATTCTCTGGAGAAGGGGCAGCTGTGAATTGTTATCAGCCAGTGGGCACCACAGCTGGAGGGTGGGTGGACATGGTGAGCAGGGAGCCTTGGTCTCAGGGATGGCACAGAGGATGGCACATTCTCCAACAGCGAACAGCAAAGTTTCAGCAAGGCTGGGGTGCACAGAATTAGCATTCTCGTGGTGCTTGGCCTTGGACCAGCTGGTTAGCAGGAGAGGTGGTGGAAATGGTCAGGGTTTGCATATATATATATATATGCTTTGTTGAAGTCTAATTGAAGCTACACATGAAGAGCACGATTCAATAAGTTTCAACCTACATATATATCTATGACATCACCACAATAATCAAGATAATGAATATTTTCATCATCTCCAAAGCTTTCCTTGTGCCCCTTTGTAACCCTCCCAACTGCTCATTCTCACTCTACCTTGTCTCCTCCATGCCCCTCTTGGTCCCAGGCAGCCACTCATCTCTTTTCTGTTACTTTTGGCGAATTCACGCTTTCTTGAATTCTGTGTGGATGGTCCTGGCAGTGAGCCCTTGCCCACTTCCTTCACTCAGCATCATTCCCTTGGGAGTCATTCACGTGGCTGCCTATGGCAACGGTTCATTCCTCTGAGCAGCAGTCCATCGCACGGACACGCTACAGTTTGGGTACCCCGTCATGTGCTCACAGACATTTGGGTTGTTTCCAGCTTTGGGTGATTACAAGTAAAGCTGCTAAGAACAAGACGGTCTTTTCTTTTAGGTAAACGGCTGGCTGTGGACTGGCTGGATGCCAGGGCAGGTGCACGAGGAACTTGATGAGCAACCGTCACATCCTTTTCCAGAGTGACTGTAGCACTTCGCCACCCCACTAGCGTGTATCAGAGTTTCAATTCCCTATATCCTCATCAGCACTGAGGGTGGTCCATCTTCTGGACGTCAACCATTCTAGAAGGTGTTGTGGATTCATTCTGCAGGTAGCACTGGCAAGACTTGGATCTGGCACTCGAGATGAAGAGAGGATATTTTGTTCAACCAATATTGAGAGCTTTTCCTATCCTGACACCCCACTAGGGCTGGAGGGGATGGTACAGAGTAGAGCAGAGACGATCCCTTCCCTCAGGGAGCTTACAGTCCATACAGCTTTCATGCCTGATTGAGAAAGCCAGGGTGGCCCCTGGGACTCTGGTGGGATTGGGATGAAGCAGTCAAAGAGTGGCCACTGATGGAGGCAGTGAAGAGCATGGGATGCGTGGGCAGAGGATGGAGTTAGGTTCTGTGATGTAAGAACTAATGGATCCAGTCCAGAGGGTTACAGTGACACCCTGGATCCACTATTTACTGTTTGTTTGACCCTATATGGGTAAGCATATTGGTTACCATATTGAGCAGCCTCAAAGTTCTCATCTACAAAGTGGGAATAATGGATGCTTTAGAGGAATGGAGATGTCTTACCATCACTTAGCCAAATCCAGATGCTCTGTAACTGTTTGAAGTCAGTGACCTTGAATTTGTTCACTAGCTTGCCAATTTAGACAGGACAGAGAGATCCAAGTGTCCTCAGAAGTCAGCTCATGGTTCAGTGCCTCATTTCCACTCTCTCCTGCCCACCCCCAGGTGCAGACTCTCAGCCCATGGGCCCCGGGAGGAAGATGAGGGAGAGGCCTGTCGGCAGCTCTATTTTTAGAACCTCTCCTGGAAGATGGCTCAGGCTCCCCGACTCCATGGGGAACCGAAGTCAGTCTATATTTAGGAGGCACAGCTGCGTCCTTCTATCCTCCATGTGTCTCTGGATTCTGGTCCTCGTGGTGTGTGGAGGGAGCCATCACTTTGCCTACACTGTGTTTTTATCTGCGGGTCACACCCTCCACTGCAAGGATGCAGGAGGGGTACAGCCTGCCTGCTTTGTAGCAATAGTGGCTTCTGTCACATCGTGATGCTCGCAGCAGGGAGTGTGGTTCCCTTTGGTGCCCCACGTGTAGCCATAGCAACCATGGTGAGCCACATTTGTTCAGTGTCTTGTTCATCCAGTGCGTTTCCAGCCATCGCCTGTGACGAACTCCAGATGGGTCTGGGGTGTGGCAGTGTTGTCACATCCCCATGTTCTGGATGAGAAAACTGAAGCACCAAGAAGCACAGGGACTTGCAGAAGGCACCACGTGAGTGCCAGGTTAAGCTGTCACCATCCTGCCCGTTGCGCCATCTCATGACTCCTGGTCTAACAACCTGCTGTCTTCCTGCAGCAATTCCACTTCTCTTCTGAGGTCCTGCAGTTGACTCAGATGCCACCATCTTTGGGAAGCCCGTCTGGTTCCTCCAGATGAAAATGAACTGGGTCATTGTACAATGCAATGCAGAATGTGACAGGGTGGGGTGTGGCTTAGCGTATTTCCAGTAGTCACCCGGAGCCTCCTCTGCACGTATCACCTGCTTCTTTGGGGGGGGGGTTGTGACCCAGCGCCTCCAGCTCCCCCCACATCCTCTGGTGTGGACTGCACAGGCACATAGTAGGCACTGAAGAAGTCCTGACTGAATTCAATTCCAACCAAATTCTGTACCTGGACGGTTTCCAGAGCTCGCAGTGTTTGACATAGGACACTTTTGAGCTCACAGCCCGGCTCTGCCATCTGTTAGCTGGATGGCCTACGCCATTCTCATAATCAGCTTGAGGCCTCAGCTTCCTCATCTGTAAAAGTGGGAATAATCCTAGAATGGTAAAAAATTAGCAGAGGACATTCTTATTCTTGCCTCAGCAATCTTGCCTGGCTCTCTTGGCAGGACCACAGATGGGTTGATGTGGACACCAGCTGATATCGCAAAGGACGAGCGAGTGGAGATTCCTCACACACCCACCATGTGGCATTCTGTCATTCATTCCCTGCTCCATCAGAGTTGGTGTGTGACCCACCTGGCAGCATCTGAGGAGGGTGGAAGTATCCCATGTCTTCCCTTCATGGTCAAAGCTGTTCTTCGGCTATTGAAGGGGAACTGCTTTGCTTTCTTGAGGGAGAAGTTGGTTCTCTCTCCTCTTTGCCAGCAGAACCATAAGAAGAGGAGAGGATGGGGGCTGGGCAGCAGGGAGGGTGTTGGTGGCCCGGCAGAGGATCTGCTCCAGGAGGCTGCCATCTGGGGTGGGGCATTCAGTGTGTGCTGGGAGGCACAGATCCTCCTGGGTGGCAGGCAGAGCAGGGACCTGAGGCAGGGGTCTGGACATGGTGACCCTTTATAGCTAGATGACTTGGTGAGCCTAGTAGTAATAAACGCCCAGGTTCCCACACAGCTGCAGACTCGTCCTTTCATCTCATGGCAACGTAGGACGACTCTGGAGCCTGGGAATGACTGCACTGACTTAGTTCTTTTAGTTCTTCTTTTTTTTTTTGGTACGGAGGATTGAACCTAGGGGCATTTGGCCACTGAGCCACATCCCCAGCCCTCTTTTGTATTTTATTTAGAGAGAGGGTCTCACTGAGTTGATTAGTTCCTCGCCATTGCTGAGGCTGGCTTTGGCCTCAGGATCCTCCTGTCTCAGCCTCCTGAGCCTCTGGGATTACAGGCGTGTGCTACCACACCTGGGGTTGTTGACTTAGTTCTAAGGTGGCACCAACTCACTTTTTTTTTTTTTTTTTGCTGCAGGGAAAGGCTTCATGTGCCTTATGGGACGGGCTAGCCACACTGGCCCTGTGGTTGTGGGCACTGAGGATGGCTTTCTTCTGGAGACAATCTTATGGAAGAGAGTCTGGCTTTACTCTGGTTAATGGGGGAGTGACTTATTTGATTCTGTAGAAGGTGGAGTGGGAATGCTTACTCCCTGGTTGGTTTTGTGTCCTGGGGTGTGGCAGACAGTGGCAACCTAGGCTGTTCTCAGAACCAGCTTGAGGCCCCATCTGTACCCCCAGAACCTGGCCTCAGTGTGTCCTGAGTGGAAGTGATGTGACCCTTTCTAGGATGTAGCGTGGGAGAGCTGGTGAGCAACCCAATAGCTTCTCTTTCCCTGTGTCAGTCATGGAACAGGCTGGAAGTTTTGGGTGGGGTCATCTCTGTCTGCCAAGGTTCCTGAGTGACTGTGTGGAGCAGACTTCTCCTAAAGCTCAAGGTGGCTCTGTGGCCAAGAAATAAGCTTTTGTAAATTAGACCACAGATTTTTTTTCCCCCCACAGCAAAGTGAACACTAATGCCTGAGAAAGTTGGTGGTAATGATGTGGGAAGGTACTGATGTTTCATAAACTCAGGCCAGTCTTCTGGTTCAAGTTCCATTCTCGTTTTATTCTAGGGATACATTTCCACACTAGACCTCAGTTTCGTTACCAACCTTCTTGCCTCAACATTTGGGGTAACAGAGGCAAGAGTGTTTAAGTAATATGCTTAAGGTCACCTGGCTGGTTTAGAGGCATAGCTAGCTAGCTATTCTTTATAACCTTTTTGTGTTAGTCAGCTTTCCATTACTGTGACAAAATACCTGAGACACACAACTGAAATGGGTGAAAGATTTATTTTGGCTCATGGTTTTAGAGGTTTCAGTCCATGGTGGCTTGACCCTATGAGTCTGGGCCTGTGGCGAGAGGGTGTGGTGGAGAAAAGCTGCTGGCCTCATGGTGGCCAGGAAGTTGAGGGAGAGCCGGGGTGGGAGCATGTGGAAAAGACTAGAGACAAGATTACTTCAAGGGTACTTGCCCAATTAGGCTTAACCCCTTAGGTTTCAACACCTCCCAATAGCACTGCCAGCTGGGGAACAAGTCTTCAACACATGAGCCTTTGGGGGACAATCTACATCAAAACTATGAACGCTTTGTTTCAACAATGTGCACATGGATATTTTTTTTTGTAAGGAGAATTCCGTTTGCCCACTGGCTTTACTCAACCCCACAGTGATGCGTCATCAATTCTGATTATCCTTGTGTGAAGTTCAAGGCACACAGTCAATGGAGGCTTCTCTGCCCTTGAAGCCAAGAAGCAGGTGATGTCAATAAGCAAACACTTAGATGTGGTGGGAGAGCCTGCTCCGCAAGGGGCTGGGAGTGAATCCTTAGGTGAAACAAGAGCTTTTTTAAGGGGAATCAATCACTTCCTCTCTGCTACATTCTACAAACTAGAATTTTTATGTGTTGGAGATTAAAAAAAATAGTGATGCCAGGTGCGTTTGTTCTTCAGTGTGTATGTGTGTTTGGTGCGCCTTCGGCTATGTGCATACCACTGTCTGGGTTTACAGAGGGCTCTTTCTTGATCAACACAGACTTTCAGTTAATTGAGCTCTTTAATCTTTTTACGAGGATGACTAAGGAAAAGCAGGAATTTATTTTGTAAAACGATAACATTTTTTAGTCTTCTGGAGGTCTTGAATCTTCATCGATCCCAGGCATCTAAATCCTGAGGTCTTTGCTGGGTGCGATGGCGCACGTGTGCAATTCTAGCCACTCAGGAGGCTGAGACAGGTGGATCATGAATTCAAATCCAGCCTCAGCAACTCAGAGAGGCTCTAAGCAACTCAGTGAGACCCTGTCTCAAAAATATATATATAAAAAGGGCTGGGGATGTGGCTCACTGATTAAGTGCCCCTGAGTTCAATCCCTGGTACCACGAAAACAAAAACAAAGAACCTTAGGTTGCATCGATTCACTCATTCATTCATTCATTCATTCATTCATTCATTCATTCATTTAATACTCAGCTGCCATATGGTTGACCTACTATATCTCAGACACTGGGGGCTACAAGAACAAGGCACCGATAGTGGCCTTGAGGAGGCTGGAGCTTCCTAGGGGAGATAAGACAAAAGCCGCACTCTGTGGTAAACATTTTGCATGAATGTCCCCCAGACGGCTGGGAGTGCCGATCACCTCGGAGAGGAGGGAGCAGTTGAGGTGACGCAGAACAGGAAGGACGTGAAGATTCTGACAGTCTTTGGGGGAGGCTATTCCTAACACAGACAGTGGCTGGCACCCAGGCCTGAGGGTAGGGGTGAAGAGAACCTGGTGCTCTTCAACGGGGAGGTTGGAATACAAAGGCAACTGCAGATTAACCTCTAATTACCCAGGAAAAACCAGTAACCGGAACCATTTATGGAAGGCATTCCCTTAATTAAGATTTTCCCGTGTGTGAGGCTACATAGTCACAGATGCACCCACACACCTCCCAGCCCCAGACGCTCCTGAGGACCCCCTTCTGGGCCCAGTGGGTGTGGATCTTCGCACCCCTCCGTGGCAGGGAGGGGGTGCCTCCTGCAGCCTGGAAGACGCCTTCTCGGCACGCCATGCTGCGGCCCCACGGAGGCCCTGTTCCAAGAGGATTGGAAATGTAATCACAACAGTTTTTATTAGCAAAAGAACAGCAGGATCCCTTCTGCTGTCCATATGGACAAATCCCGTTGGGTATTCATGAAGCAGTTTGCTCACGGAACAGCCGTGCTGGAAACTCCTCGTCCAGTTACCTTCGAACTTGGTCTTTTTGCTGCTGCTGCTGCTGCTGCTGCTGCTGGTGCAAGGGAAGCATCTCCCACACTCAGTTCTCCTGGGGAGGGAAGGGTCTGCCTCCCTCCATTTCTGTTCCTTTACCCTGGCGGCTGGGAAGACCCGGGAGTTTGGGGGCTGGTCACTCATTATGAATGTCATGGTAATCAACTCGGCCTCACCTGTCCTAGGTCAAATTGTCTAGTTAATTGGAACAACAATGGTGTTGGGGAAAGTCCCCCAGGCCCGTTGGGGTTTGGGTAAAGGGGTAATTGTACAAGGGCATTTGGGGAGAGGGTAAGGAGTTTGCTGATCCATGCATTATTACATGGTGTGTCTGCATGCTGCCCAGGTAGAGGACAATAGGCAGAGTGACCATACAGCCTGGGTGCTTAGAGACACAAACATTCCCTTCCATGGTCCCTAGTGGTACCTAGTGGGACATATCAAATTATATGCCCTGATTATGGGAAAGAAAATGTGTGTGTGTGTATGCAATACAAGAATGTGTAAATCTGAAATAAGATCACTCTTAAAGCAAAAAGAAACCTGTGCCTTCTGAAGGTTGTAGGCGCCAGACCTGGGAATTCACTGGCTGGTAGAGAACAGAGAAGGAGGATCCAGCAGTTTGAAATTGGCTCATGTCTCTGAGTTTGTGGAATCAATACTAGGAAGAGTGTCCGACAAGGCAAACACCATCTTATCAAGTGTGCCTGTGGATGAGTAGGTGGGCCCTGGCTCTCCAGGTATAAGAGCTGAGCGGACACCTGTGGTCTGGCCTGGTGAGCTGACCATCTCTGGCAGTGAGGTCTGCCTTTCTCTGGGGCTCCTTCCTCTCCTGCTTTCTGGCCATGGGGTTGGCCCTGGCTGGCTTCGGTCCTCTGCTTCCCAGTCGGCAACATGGAACTCAGGCCTGGCCCTATAGGGTCTCCTGGATCCGTTCTGGAATGGGACTTGGGACAAGGAGAGTTTGACTTGGGACCTTTGCTGGAACTCTCCCTATGAGAGGCTTCTGAGCAGGGGAAATGTAAGCCAGGAGGGGTGGGTGGCCACGCAGATGCCACCTGAGATGGAGCTGCTGAGAACGAGTCTGTCCTGATCCAGCGGAGCCCAGAGTTATGCCACCTTTGGCCTCTCCCGCAGTACTGAGAGATCCTCCTTTGTGCTTAGGCCAGTGCCAGAAGCTTCCAGGGGTTGTGATCTTGCCAGATGGTCCTCTTCCCAAAGAACTGGCACTCCCAGGTCTTTTCTTTCTGTTTTCAAACCCATCACCTAAGGCTTCCTCTTTCTGGCCAGGGTGTGGCTTCCCGCACTGGCTGGAGGCGACGCAGCCATCTTCCCTGGGTGCGGTGTCACATATGGTGATGTCAGATGGTCCCGGGTACAAGCCTGGCTCATCAGAGTGGCTCATTAAATCATGTTAATAACCCACCTGCACACATTTGTGGGGTGTTTCCATTTACTATCTGTAGAGACAGAATCACCCCAAGGTTTAAGCTGAAAGTTTTGGAAACAGAGCCAGTGCTGCCATTTCTAACTGTGACTCGGGCTACAGGCCTCCATCCATCTGGAAAATGGGTATAATGATACTCCTCCCACAGTGGATGCTTTGAAGACTGAATGAGAAAATTGACACATAGCAAAGCTTAGCAGGGCATGTTCTCTGTGGAAGCTGTTATTATTTCCAGACTCTCCACCTAATAAGACTTTAATGTAGCTAAGCCAGTGCCCAATGGGTTTCCCATTGCACACACCTCTTCCTTTTCCTTTTCTCTTTCCCCCACAGTGTCCACCGAGGTCTGAGCTTTGTCTGTTCTGCACCCTGCAGTTAACCACATGGGGAGGGTCTAGATCCAGGTCTGAGAGATCCCTGGGGCAAGAACCACCTCAAACAGCCTGGCAAGGGCAGAGCAGAGTGTGCTCTACTAGGGGAACGAGAGGTAGTGCCCAGGGGTCCAGAGGAAGGGGACAGCTGTGCTGAGGGCTCCTGTGTCCATCACTGTCGACCCCATGGTGATTTATTTGAGGGACAAAGCCATTCTCGTTCCTTCTTGGAGATGGAGAGATCACTCTTTCCGCTCAGTTCATTCTTCCTGGGTGTCTGCTTTGTTGGGAACCATGGTATCCATCCCAGCTCGGATTTTTTTTTTTTTCATTTGTTTCCTTATCAAATGCTCCAAGTAGAAAGAGAGGGTATGCAGCAGTGCGGAAATTGTGGAAATTGGCAAGCCCATTCTATAATTCATATGGAAATGAAAAGGACCTGGAATAGCCAAAACAATTTTGAGCAAGAACAAAATTGGAGAACTCACACTGCCTGATGTAAAAGCTTATTGTAAAGCTACAGTAATCAAGACTGTGTAGCATTGGCATCAAGGGAGACAACGAAATTAGATCAATGAAACAGAACTGGGGGTCCATCAGTAGACCCGTACAAACACAGACAAGTGGTTTTTGATGATGGTGCAAAGAAAATTCAGTGGAGAAAGAAGAATGGTTTTTAAACATGTGATGGTAGAACAATTGAGTGGCCATATGCAAAGTTGAACTTTGATCCATAACTTATACCATATTAGGCCAAGTTAGGGCAAAGCTGACGATAAACCTAAATATAAAACCGACAATGTAAAACCTCTAAAAGAAAACAGAGGAATATATTTGTGATCTTGGTTTAGCCAGAGTTCTTAAAATCTTGATACCAAGAACATAATCCGTAAAAGAAAAAAAACAGATAAATTGAACTTCATCTAAATAAAAGACATCTACTCTTTGAAAGACACTGTCAAGAGAATTCAAAAGGCAAAACCATAGACTGAGAGGAAATGCATGCAAATCATGTATCTGATGAAGGAATCGTATCCATAATATATAAAGAAAGTTTTCAATAATCATAAAACAATTCAATTGAAAACAAATAAAACATTCGAATTGATATTTCAGTAAAGATGGTGTGGAAATGGATAGTAAGCACATCAAAAGATGTTTACCATCATTAGCCAGTAGGGAAATGCAAATTAAAACCACAAGATAGCACCATCCATCTCAACAGAGGGGCTAGGATGACAAAGACTGCTCATACAGCCAGGAGGACTTGGGATCTGAAACTCTCATTCGCTATCAAGTAAAATGCTGTGATACTTTGGAAAATGGTTTGACAGTTTCTGACGCAGTGGAATGTGCACTTACCCTGTGATCTAGCCAGTCCACAGCTGGCTGTGTGCTCAAGAGTAAAGAAAATAGCCAAATGCAATGGCACACGCCTGTAATCCCAGTGGCTCGGGAGGCTGAGGCAGGAGGATCGCCAGTTCAAAGCCAGCCTCAGCAATGGTGAGGTTCTGAGGAACTCCGTGAGACCCTGTCTTGCTGCAGTCTTGGCTGGGCACAAGATCATGAGCCACTCACAGCTTTGTAGATTCAAACAGCAATTCTTTATTCCCGAACTCACACCGGCCTCTACACACGTTCTGGGGAAATCCAAGTTCTGCCCGCCCAATTCACCTACTCCACCAGACTTTTTATCCTATTCCCAGCAGGAATAATCTTAAACCTGGAACTGCCCTAAATCCAGATTGTCTTAAACCGGGAACGCCCTAAACCCAAGGAGCGGGATACTTCCTAAAACCTGCAGGATACACCCTAAACCTGGATCCACCCTGGTCCTTGAGCAGGGTCATCTTTCTCAAACACACATGCAATGTCACAGTGAATTTCCAAGGCAAGGAAATTTCGATGCGTCATTCCTACTTGGCAATGGCCCTCAGCACTGTCTCTAAAATAAAATCCAAAATAGGGCTGGAGATATGGCTCAGTGGTTGAATGCCTCTGGGTTCAATCCCCAGTATCAATCAATCAATCAATAAAGAGTCCAGAAAGCATATATCCACCCAAGGACTCGTGCACAAGGGTTCATAGCAGTGTTGTAATCATCAGAAGCTGGAAACACCCAAATGTTCATAAGCAGGTCACTGGATACGAAACCCAGGGAGTGTCCCTATCATGCCATGCTTCTGATAAAGGAATGAACTATCAGCTTATGTGTGTGTATTGTGAATGAATCTCAAAATAATTATTATCAGGAAAAAAAGAATAATGCTGTATAGTTCCATTTCTATGATATTCTAGAAAAATGCAAACTGTAGCCACGAAGAGCAGATCAGTGGTTGCCTGGGGATGAGGGCAGGTGGCTGGTAGGGAAGGGTGGGGGCGGGATTTCTGTAGACGATGGATAAGTTCATTATCCTAATTGTGGCAATGGCTTCCTAGTTGTCTATATATGTCAAACCTTATTAACGTGTACACTTTAATTATGTGCAGTTTATTGTATGTCAATTATGTCTTAATAATGCTGTTTAAGAAAGAGAGGCTAGAGCTCCACCAGCAGCACCTGGATCAGATAAGGCCGCCCAACAAACAGGCTGCCCAGTCTCGGGAAGGCGAGGAACCACAGGCTGCTGGCTCTGAAGTCCCTCTACTCTGTGTTTGCCCCCTTTGTCCCCACTGTCCCCAGTCAGGGCATGTCCTCCCTCTGCTCCTCACCTATTTAGATTCTACTTGTTTTTTTCCTGGTCTAGAGGAGGAACTGCTACCTCCACAAGGCCTTCCAGGACCACATGCCCCCTGGCGATGTAGTCGTTGAATGCACTCATTTCTGATGTAGTCGTTGAATGCAACATTTCTTTGGTGTATTCCCCCTCCAGATCACCAGAAAGCGTCTGGCTGAACAGGGGACAAATAAGGAAAGCATTCAGTTGGCATCAGGTACTGCTTTCTAGAACTCTCCTGAGGTCTCACAGGCTCTAGTGAGACTCATTTTCCCTGTGCCTTTGGATGGGGAGGGACCAGGTACATACTTGTCTTTTTTTTTTAAGCTACTAGCAACTCCACCAACCCGAAGGCTACAGCCACCAAACACCTCTCTCTCCCACGATCCATCTTAGTTCTGAATTAACCTCCTCTTTTCTCTTTGTGAGGATCCTAGTCCCAGCCACCATCACCTCTTTCTCTGCAAAGCCATCTCTGCTTGCTTTCTTATACTCTTCCCCTGCTCCCAAGCACACTGTTCTCAACCCAGCACTCAGAAGGATCCTTCCAAGAATTCCTCGGGCATCTGACACCCTCCTACAGGACACGTGCATCTGTCTTCCCAGATGCGCTCAGATGGAAACCAAACCCCCTCACCACAGCCCTGGCCAGGATTCACTGAGCTCTCTGACCTGGGTGTGGGCAGCCCTCCTGGTCTGGCCTTACGGCAGTCTCCTTCCTGTGCACCCTGACTCTTGGCCTCAGAGCCATGGTGCTTTCTCTGCCCTCGAGATGCCTTCTTTGCCTGTCCTCCTGGGCCGGGGGCTTCTTCAGAGAGGCCCCCCCTGAATACCTGTTTAAAGAGCTTCCTTCCTCTGTGATCTTTTCTCACAGCATCAGCTGCTCTTTCTCAGCATCTTTCTATTTGTAGGAGCACATTTGTTTGTTTTGTTGATGTAATGGCTGGGAGCTTGAGGAGCAGAGTGCTGGTCTGCCATTCCCTGCTCCGTGCCAGTTTCCAGCCCAGGGCTCGCAATGAATACGTGTTGAATGAACGAGTGATGGAGTGAATGAATCTCAAGAGGGATCCGCTCTTTGCGTATTCTTTATCCTACTGACCTTGGAGCATGATGATATATATATATTTTTAATCTCACAATGCACATTTCTGAGATCAGGTTGACACTTATCATTGTCGCATATGTTTAATGCAGCAGTATTTTTTTTTTCCTCCAGAAAATTGCTAACTTGGTGATTCATTCTTGCAGTGGGATGTATTAAGTCTGGGCAGTAGAGTCATAGGCAAATCTTTGTGCTGCCTAATAGATGACATGCTTAATAGGTGAGGGCATCTGCTCTTGTTTCTGGAAACTTCCCTGTTGTTTCTCAGCAATGAGGTCTAGTGGCACAGCAGTGGGGTCTCTTGAACAGCCCCGAGTTTCAGGCTGGGTCTCATTGCTTTTGGACATCCTGGGCCCTCTCTGGTGTGCCGATTCCAGTAATGGCTAGGGGTTTGATTTATTTATCAGACAAGCCCCCCTCTGTCCCACGGCCTTGCTCCCCCATCCCATGCTCCTGCCCAGCTAACCTGAGCAGGGACCTCACCTCACTTCATTCTCTAGGACTTGTATCCCAGCCCCTGCCTCCAAACCCCAGATTTTTGTGCTGATGAGAAATGGTGTCACCAAAGGGACAGGATCCCTGCCTGGATATAGGGTCATTCAGGCTTCTTCATACCTCTTTTTTTTCTTAGCTGTGCAGCTCTGAGCACATTGGTTTTTCTGTCAGAGTCTTAGCTTTTTCATCTGTAAAAAGATGATAAATACCCAATTTGTAGGATAATGGAAAATAGAGGCTCTGGTAAAAAGATTGAACAACGTGTACTGCATAGTACTGACCAATCAGCTAGCCCTGTACCAGGGCAGGGTCAGGAGCAAAGCTTTAGAGGTACTGGGGGAACAGGGGGTCTCTGGAGAGGAAGGAGATATGCAAGGGGCTTGGGATAGTGGTTATTTACTAGTCAATTTGAAACAAAGTCAATATACCAACGACTTGGGCACCGTAGAGGTGCAGACCACCCCTGAGACAAATGGAACTTGAGGTGTCCCAGCATGGTGTCAGGTAGGGAGGAAGTGCTTGATTCAGGATAGCAATTACCAGTAGTGTGCTCGTAAACACCGGCTTTCATGAAAAAAACAAAACCCAAGCCTAAACAACCCCCTACCCCACATTTTTAGTGTTTGCCAATTTCCTTGGTGTTAATACTACCACCATAGTCAATTTCCAGCCTCCAACATGGTGTTTATGAACTCCACCTGGGCATAGATGCATGGAAGCCCCCATTATTTACCAATCCTATCACACAGACACAGTAGACTCAGCAACGTAGACATAGGAACATCTAGCAAAATAACTGGAAGATTTTTATCTTTTGCCTTGAATATAATTTAAGTGTAAGTTTAAATGATTTAATTGTTAATAGTTGTTGCATTTAACATCTGGCTTGTGAAGTTTCTGAAAATTTAAGAGTTGCCTGTTGAGAAGTGGTAGAAGCCATCTCTAGTACACCTTTAAATGATAATGGGTATTATACCTTCGGTCCACATGCCAGATCTCTGCCAATTTGCATTTCCAGACTTTTGATCACTCTCTTGCTTATTACCTGTAGCAGGCCTTCTCTGATACTCACTGACGGCTGCCTTACTCCCTGCTACACCTGCCTACCTGTGGATCCTCTAGGCCTGGGAGGAAGGACCCAGATATGGGCCCCACCTAAGGGGATGCACTTGGTCCCTAGGTTCCCTGCCTTTCTGTCTGGCTACCCCATTTCCTTCCTAGTCTGGACCCTCGATGGAACATTGCTAGTTTGGGAAGGAGAAGACAACGTGGGTATGAAAGTCAAACTCTAGGGTGTTAAAGAAAAAAAAAGTCTAGTTACATCTTGGGACAAGAGAGAACCAGCTATAAAGGAGGGTTTGGCCTCCCTCTGCCAAGCTGCCGGCTGCCCGATTCTTGGCTTCCCTCCTTAGCATTTCTGCTGGCGAAAATGCTTGGCAAATGAATCCCCCAAATGCACAGAAATCTCTCCTGCCAAATTCATTTCTCCAACCAGTGATAAATGCTCACCACTGGTTTGTGCAAGCAAAAACCAAAGCACAAACCCAGCAGCATGAGCAGCGGCACTGGGGAAGGGAAATTTATAGTCGTTTGAAATCTTGCAGGTCTGCACATCACAAAGTTATCAGATGAATTAAAGGACCAAAGAAAAAAAGATATGGGGTTTGCTAAGAGGGAATAAATGATGCTGAGGAAAGGGTACCCCACCTCGTTCCAAATTTATCAATAGGAAAATCTGTCATCAAACCTTTATCCAAGGGACACCTGCTGGAGAGAGTGAGGTGTCTGGGAGGCTTATTCAGGGGGGAGGGGATACCATTTATTTTATGTGTCAAGGATGAGGAGAAGAAGAAAGCTAGACTTGGAAGATCATCGTGCACAGTGTAAAGAATGGCGACTCAGAGGTGAACTGGCTTGGTTCAGATTTAGACTTCATCACTTTCTATTTGTATGACCTTGGCCATACTCAGAGGTATGGGTTGCTCATCTATGAGAATGGGAACAGTACTATGGCAATGTTGGCGCTCCGTCCTTGGCTCTTGGAACTTACCATTCTTTGCTCAACCTGGCAGCTTCTGACAAACACTTGCGCATGTTTGCCCAAGGGCTTTCAGGTCTATCCAAGGGGTAATGGCGCTGAGGCATGGGTCAGCCGTCATGGGGAGTTCATGTCCCTAACTCCCCAGGAGCAACCCTCAACCCACGATGGGCAGGAGTTGCAGAATAAATCCTCCAGCTCCCTTGCTCCTCAGCGTAATGTCTGTGCTCCCTAGGTCTCCAGAGTGCTCATGGGATGGAGCCTCACTTGCCACAGTCATGGAAGACTCCATACCACCCGCTTTACGGGCCCCTTTTCCTTCATTCATTGCTTCTCCATCTGCACCCAGACTGGTGCATCCTGGGGTCACACCCCATGTAAACTGCTTTCACTCGGCTCCTTGTCTCCGGGACTCCTCCTGGAGGAATCTAATCTAAGAAAGTGTGTATATCACTGGATAAGTTAGAATGTTAAATGGAAAGATCTATAAAATCATTAGGGAAAAATAAAGTGTGCAACGAGTCACACCGAGTCGGAACTTGAGTAAATATTGCTCTCTGACCCTCCCTGTTTTTGCACCTCTTTCTCAGGAAGATCCAGCCCTAGCGAAACTCTCTTCTGTTAGAGTCCCTTACTATCTGCCTGGCAGCCTCTGGGGTTCTGTGCCTGTGTGGGAGTGGACGGGTGGCTGTCTGCCGGGCTACCTCCCCAACATGACAGCTCCTGAGCCTCAGCAGGGTGTGACAGTCCCCGCCCATGGGGTAGAAGTGGAGCCTCTGGGAGTTCTTTTGGGGGCTAAACAGACTCAAGGATTAATTAGCTAATGCTGTGGAGTGCCTGGGGAATGTCAAGTGCCGAGTGTGAAGTGCCATCTCTTGAGCTGGCTTCCCCTCTTTAAGCCCTCCACGAGAGAGATGCGTCGATTACCACGTGTGGAGGAGCTGCCGCTGCGTCTCCAGTTGGGGCTCTTAACCAGGCAAATATTTACGGTCCCCATCAGACACTCAGGGCCTCCCGGCTCCCAGAGGCTGCAGCTCACAGCTCTTGCCCAGGCTCAGCAGACAGAGGCTCAGGGAGCATCTTGGGACTGTGAGTCTTCCAGGGTGTCCACCTGGGAACTCTGCGTCCGGCATCCGCAGCCCGGGACCATCTTTACTGTGTAAACTCTTTAAGGCCTTCCAATGCAGGTAGTCAAGTCCCAAGGTTGCCCAGGGCTCCTTCATTCATCATCCCTGTGGGCCATGAACCTGAAACCATCTTCTCTCCCAAGTCAGTTCCCCACCCGCTGACCCCCACCCCCAACCCGAGGGTGGCTTCACTAGCCTCCTTGACATTTCAGGCATCTCTACCTACCAAGCCATTCGGATTCTTTCTCTGCCAGTGGACAGCCATCTCCTCCTCTCCCTCTCATGCTGCTCCCCTCCCTTAGGCCTGTATCTCTTCCCTGGTCTGTGGTTTTCCCCTCTGGCCACTCTCTTAGCCTCTAGTCAGCCTCCACGTAGCTGGTGGAGGCTCGTTCTTAAACCCGGTTCTCAGAGAATTTCTCCCTCGATGGCTCCCTATGGCTTACAGAATAAAAGCCAAACTCTTCTGCCTGCTCGGGGGCCCATCACGATCGGGTGCTCATTAAACTTTTTCATGTTCCTTCTATATTCCTCTGGCTACCTTCAAGTACAGCACTGCCCTCCGGGTGGACCACTCAAGCCCTGCCACATTTTACCTCCACATGTATGTTTAGAAAACAGATGAAAAACCACTGCTTTCTCCTCTCACCTCCCATAACACTCTGGTTCATGTCTTGGGAGGGCTGCAGAGGCTTTTTGATGTTCTATCACAGAGATGAGTGGGCCAGGGCTTTTTTTTTTTTTTTTTTATACTGGGGATTAAACAAGGAATGCTTTACTACAGAGCTGTGTTCCCAAACTAACCCTTTTTATTTTTCATTGATTCAACTTAGGTCTTGCTAAGTTGCTAAGGCTGTCCTCGAACTTGTGATCCTCCTGCCTTTTAGCCTCTGGAGTCTCTGGGGTAACCGGTGTGATAGCCATGTGTGGTGCTGTAATATAGAGAGATGCACTGAGCTCCAGACTGCCTGCTCTCTGGTTGTTATCTAACTGAACGTGTGTAGGAGAGTCTGTCTTTTCTCCCGGCCTTCAAGGAGCTCCTTGTACCTAATATTTTTCCTCTGTACTGGCAAATATTAGTTGTTCAATGCTTGTTGAAATAATGTGGACTTGCATCTCCCGAGAGCACAGTGTGTGTTATTAAGATGTGGTGTTGCTTCTGGAGGATCTATTTTTAGAAGCTGGGTGGCTGGAATGTCACAGCCAGAGTGGGATTCCTTGGAGCAGAGGTCCTTTTGAAGTTCCCCGCAGCCCCTTCTGGGTCCTGCTTCCCATGCCACAGTCCTGGAGGGACTTCCTGCTGGGGGGCTTGTATCAGGAAGGCAGGAGACTGGGAGACCGAGGCCCCATCAGAGTCTGGATGGGCAAGTAGGAGCTCAGACAATGAAATCATTTCCAGAGCTACATGGAGGTGAGGGTGCTGGGAATCTAGAGGCAGCATCTGACCCTGCCGGGTTGGGGGGAGAGGCAGTGAGGAGGCGAAACACCACAGCCACCATAGCAGAGGGGAGAAGTCTGGAATCAGCCTAGATGTTAGATGATGGAGTATCTGAAAGCCGTAGACCTAGTTTTTTTTTTTTTTTCTTTTCCTTGTTTCCTTAAAATAAAACATGGGGGTAGCCTTTGTCCAGTCCCAAGCTCACAGATTTGCCTACCTCTAGGGTTCCAACGGATGGAAACTGGAGTTGAGTCACTCAATAGCCCTATAAGGTCCTGACTTAAAAATCTGGAAGCGTGGCCAGTGGTTGAGGTCCTCTGATCGTTTTTGTCTGACCTGCCAGTGTTTATAAGAAATTGAGCTAACATTTTAAAATTGTGACTTTGCATACAAGATCACACATTTCTGGTTTCTTCAAAAAGAACACCAGAGAGTCTTCTGGGGACTTTTCACAAGGTCTGGAAGATCTTGCAAGTTTGGGCTTTTTATTTCTACAACAGTGAGCTGGGGCTTATCGGGGCCGCTTCTCTAGGCAGGGCAGGTGGCACAAGCAGGTTGTGAAAATCACCTGGCTTGCTTTACTCATTTACTGTCCTGACCTGTGGCCTGATCTTAGGTTATGGTCAGGGAGAATATCACTAATACGGCGGGGGACAGTCACAATCAATAAATGAGGCTAGAACAATGCTATGGAGACACGTGTGTCCAAATCGTGGAGTGTCAGAGTTAGGAAAAACCCACCTGGACTTTTACCTCTCTCTCCTATCTGCAGATATAGACCTGGAACCCAGAGCTAGAAAAGGATGTATCCAAGGTCACCCTATGAAACTGACAGCAAAACAGAGCCCAGGTCTCCTCACCCGTACCCAGGAGTGTTTCCCAGCTAGGGACGGTGCTTCTTGTGGTCCCTTTCCTTTGTGTGTCTCATTTCATGGCCATCAGCTCCATTGCAGACCTGGGTAGGAACCGAGGAAAGACGGGGATGGGGAGGGCTGGGGAATAAAGGCCGGGGAGGCCCAGGACTGCTCAGGATAAAGGCTGAATGCAGGGGCGTTCAAAAGCCACTGGGCACTGAGAGAATTAAGCCATGCCTGTCTCCGTTGCCCGGGTATTCTTTATGCATCCCATAATGCCATTGTTCAGCCAGAGCCGGGGGCCAGAATGCGCACTGTCTTTGCAGGTAGGCGGCCTGAGCGCCTCAGCAGCAAGAGAGGAAGCAGGAGAGGCTGGAATATTCCAGCTTGAGAACAGCAGCTGGATAATAAAGCCGGGCTGGTTGTCTCTGGGCCCCGCTGTCCCTTCTCCCCGCCTCAAAGTAGCAGCATGAATCAGTTCACTGCGGCAATGGTCCAGGCGATGTGACTTGCATCCCCATCAGCTACCTGATTGCGGTCCCTGGATGCACGAGGCGCCGGATGTGCCTGGCATACCAAACCACCGCCTCTGTGCCGCAGCTGCCAGGAATGAAGATCGCAAGCCCCGCCTGGCCGGCCCCGCAGTCAGAGCCGGGCATCCTTCAAGGCCAGTACTGGCCTTTTATCTTGTCCAAGGCTCTGGGACAGTCACTGAAATCCTGGGGCTGCTTTTAACGGGGGCCACCAGCCTGTCTCAGAGATGCCCTGACAAGCCCCTCTGGTCCCAGGCAGACAAAGGCTTGATAGGAGAGGAATTGCCCACGGTGCAGACGCTGCTGTTCCTAATACGTTATTTTGACACACAATGAACTGCAAAATGTGCTCTAAGCCAAGAGCCTGGGCCCTTGCAGGGTCTGTACGGCACAGCTTCAGCTGAATTCAGTGTGTTTCAAAGAGCTAGGGATCACCTGCTCTCCATGATGATTCTTCCCTCTCGGGGGGGCCCGGTGCAGACCCCTGAGAGGAGGCATCAGCCCTCCCAGGTCCCAGCAAGGGGTCAGGAGGACCTTGGCAGGTGTATGTGCGTGTGTGTTGGGGGGAGCGTGCACAAACCTCCCAACAGAGTGCTCTGAACAACAACCCTTCCTAAAATGGTGGTGCTTATCCTCTGCTGACAAAAGACTGGCTTGAGCTCTCCCCGGAGGTGGGATGAAGCGCACACACTGCCTTTTATCTCCCCGGCGCTTTGAGAGGGGAGATGACTGGTGCAGCGCGTGGTGGGGAGCCCTAGAGAAGGCCCTCTGGAATGAAAGGCATAATCTCCAGCTCCCCCAAACCAGGAGGGGGGGTGGCTTTCATCCCCCACCCGGCCGCCCCCCCCATCCTGGAGGCATCTGAATGGGAGCGGGGAGCTCCGAAGGACAGGCTCCCGCGCTGCACAATGCCACACAATATTGCTTCTCCCCGGGAGCCCAGAGGAGGCCATGGGCATCGGCGTCTTACTTTGAAACCAATCCTCCAATCAGCTATTTAAATAAGAAATATAATCTCATTGAACACTGAGAGCTGTCGCTCTGAGATGCTTCCATTTATGAGGCACTTGAAGAGAGTCCCCAAGCCCCCAGTTTATCAGGACAGCCAGCTTAGGACTATTTACTGGGAGAAGAGAGGTGCTGGAGAGGAGGAGGGAGAATTCAAGTTGGCTATTAGAATTCCAGGCTGTCCTGGGAATCTGGGGTGTGCGGTGGGCGCCCCACGAGCTGGCATTCTGCAGTCACAGTCAGGGTGATGCTCTGAGGACATGCTGTCAGTGGGGGCGGTGGCGGTGGCGGTGCCAGGCCCTGTCGATCACTCTTTTGGAAGCATCTTCCTGAGTGCCTATTAAGTCCATCCACACAGCATATTTTGTAGAGTGGCTATTAAGAACCAGTGGATGAAATTTCCCTAATGAGAACGGCTCAACAAAGAGGAGGGGTGTGTGATGGACTTGCCTTTCCTGCCTGAGTTTCCTGGCCTGAGTCCTCCCCTGGGGACTCCTGCTTAGAGAGGGAGGCCCAAGGGCCTGTGCTGAGGGTCACGGACACTAACGGGATAGGCCTGAGGAAGTTCACCGGCCACTTACTAGCTTTTAATCCATGTGCCATTGACTCATCCAGAGCCTCTGTTTTCCTCATCTACAAAATGGATTGTAAGAATCGACCCAGATGGAGGGTGGGCCGAATCCGGCAGGAAGACTCTGCCCCACACCAGGTTGTACGTTTCCACCGTGTGATGGAGTGCCCCTGCCTCACCCACATCTTGCTGCACATGAGCCACGACTTTTGGTTCTGGCATGTCATTTCTGGTCAGCAGTTCTGTCCCCCCTTGCCGTTCTGTTCTGCTCAAGTCTGCCTTGCTCTGTCATATTTCCTTCCAACTGTGCCTTGCTGATGATCTGTCCCCAGGGTCGTGGAAGGGGACAGCCGGGGGAGCTGGAAGGCTGTCTGGGGGAGGGGTGTTGGGGGTGTGTTCTGTATCACACAAAAGCCAGGGAGCATTAGCAAGACAGGAGGGGAAGGCCTCAGGCTCAGGGAAGGTTCTGGAGAGCAGAGGTTGGCGAGGAGTGAGGAGAGGAGGCTTAGAGGAAGGACGAGAAGAGGAGGCCCAGGGAGCCAGTCCTTGGGAGGCCAGGTGCCTGGTGGTCGGTTGTGTCTGGGTGTTGCTGCTCACCAGAGGAAGAGGAGGAGGCTGGAGGGGAGGAGGAGGAATTGGGTTTAGAGGGGAGCAAGTGAGAGGCCTCTGGGGCAGGCAGAGGTTGTGGAGGGTGAGGCTTTGCTGGTGCAGAGCAGAGCCACACCGCCCAGAGGTGTCATGGAGACCAACATCCTCCATCGGAAGGAGAGGGTAGGGAGGGCACTTACTTGGGTCACACAGTGAGCCAGCAGCAGGGCAGGGCAGCAGCCTGGGCACCTCAGACCCATCATCAAAACTCATCCTTCCAAGGCACCTACTGTGCGCCAGGCAGTGTCTCTCACTTGGTGTGTCTCCCACATCACGGAGGCAACAGGCCCATCATGATCTCATGCTCATTCTAGAGACAGAGAAGCTGAGGCCTGGCATGGCTCTGAGTGTTGCCCAGGCCCCTCCCCAGGAAGAGGTGGGGCCCACAGGTGAGCGCAGGCGGCAGGTGCTGGAGCTCCCTTCTCTCTTCTTGCCTGTGGGGAAGTGTGGCCCAGCTCCCTCTGATTCCTGAAAGAGTGTGTCCTTGTCCTTGTTACAGACCTGCTTCCCTCCTTCCTCAGCAAGCACCAAAGTGCCTTCTGTGCTCCCTGAATGTCAGGGAACATCAGCGAGACGGGAAGGGAAGGCCCCAAACCCCGGCTCCTTCGTGCGTGCGGAGAGGGCTGCTCACTCGGCTGACTTCCATTAAACACTGACGCTTCGCAGAACTGCCACAAGCCATCCATCACGACAACCCCTCCGCCTGCTTCCCAACCTGCTTCTGAGAGGGCCCTGGGCCTGCATTCTCCAGCTTTGGGAAGCAGAGAGGGGAGGCAGGGCACCCTACCTGGCTGTGGCCCTGATAATAATAGGAGCACGGTTTACTGAAGGCTTCGTGCATTCCAGGCAGACCCACGCCCTTAGGGACCTCACTCGTGGCACCCGACCACCACCCGCAGGTGTGGTTATAATTACCACTTGATAGGTGTGGAGCCTCACATTCAAGGTTTGGTCACTTGCCCATGGTCATGGTGCTGGAGTCACGCTGAGCCAGCTCTCCCTCAGCCCTTCTCTGCTCAGGGTGGGGTGGGCCAGGACAGGTACGCAGTGGGAGGCGGCGCTGGAATATCACAGTGCATCAGTGGCCAGTGTCCTGGGGGCCATCCCATCCAGGACAGGTCTGAGGACTCCAGCACAAGGTGAGCAGCAGGACAGTTGCCCACAGGAGGTGCCCTGGCCCTCCCTCTCCTGGTTCCAGCAGCCAGGTGGCTCCGGACACCTGCCTCCACCTCACTCCCTGTGCAGTCAGTGGCCGTCTCTTTAGCTCTTCCTGCCAAATACTCTTGAATCCCTAACTGGACCCCTTCCCTGTGTCATGGCCCCTCTCAGGGGGGGCTGCTCCAGCCTCTGGTCTCATGGAGCCAGTCTCTTCTCCCCAGGATAGCCACAGGACCCCAGGATAGCCACAGGACCCCAGGATAGCTGCAAGGCTGTGCTGGTGCCTGTCTGCTCACTGGCTCTGCTGAACCCCAGCTGGCCTCTGCAGCAGACCAGAGCTCGCACGCCCACTGGGCCTGGCCTCCAGGAACCTCGCCCCTTCCTTACCCAGGGGTCGCTGGCATCCGTGATCCTGCTTGGCTCCAAGCAGGACGCTACCCACCTTGTCTGTCTGGCCTACTTCTGCTCATGGTGTGGACTCTGTTGAGAGGACTCCTCCCTCACACCCAGGGCTGGGCGAGGGGCCCTTTCATGTTCCTCTCCACATCATGGCACAGAGCAGTGTCCCCACTTGCAGTCACTCCGTGGACTGTCAGATCAGGGAAGGCAGAGAGCGCTTGTGTCCCCTACTCTCTGGTGCAGCAGGGACCCACTGAGACTTGGCCCCCAAGCTGCGGCGGGCATCAGGACTAAGACACAGGGACAGCCCCGCTGGGGGAGGCTAGGAGTGTGGTGCGTGGAGTCGGATTGCCCGTGTGAGTCAGCCCCCAGTGCTCACAAGCCATGTGTCCTTGGGCTTGGCCTTCCCCAGCCCCAGTCTACTTACACACAGGGGCCACGGTGATCCCTTTCCTGGGAACTCGAGCAGAGAGGCCCTGGAGGAATGCTGCACAGCTCTGGCCTGGGGCGCAGAGTAGGGCTCCCTCTGAGGTCGGAGGAGGGGCCCAGGCTGGCAGCATTTCTGAGCCCAGGAGGTGGGGCTGCTGGGACAGGGAGGGCCCGTTGAGGACTGGAGGGACAGGAGAGCCCCTCCCAGGCTTGCTCCCTCAGGCTGACCTCAGACACGCAGAGGCTGGACTCTCACCCTGAGCTCATCCCTGTTCTTCGCCAAAGTCAGAACTGAAGCTGGGACTTCACCGTTGCCCCGAAGCTGGGGCCTGTGTGCAGGGTTGGGTGATGGGGGAAGGGGGCCGCCTTGTATCAGTTAGGCTCTGGTGTGGCAGGCACTGTCAGCCAGAATGTGCCAAGAGCACCGGGTCTGACATCCACTCTGGGTGTGGCATGGATGAGGTACCCCTGCTGCAGGGTAGGTGACCCCGTGCCGAGGAAGCACCCAGCGCCCAGCCCTCAGTGCTGTCAGTGCCCACTGGGTGGAGCCACGCGGGGACCTGGGGCCCTGCCTGGCAGACCTTACCACCCCTGTCCTAGGCGAGGACATGAGGTCGCTGAGGGGAAGTGGGGGCCCAGGCCCAGGCAGCCAGAGGGACCAAGGGACAAGTGACCTGCTCCCAGGCTGGGGAGTGGGGGAGTTTGGCCACCAGGAGGCCACATATGGCGGGTAGTGCTTTTCTCATCGCCTTCATGTTGCGTTTCTTAATTTAAAGTGGGAAATTCCATATTCGGCGCCTCATCAATCATTTTTGTGAGCTCCGCTCCGTGGAAAGCACAGAAAACATTTATATTTGCGGCTCAAACTGTCGAAAATGTAAAACAATTTAAATAATATTAACATTTTAACAGCCTCCACTCATGGCTCTGTGAAATTAACCATTATCTCTTGGAGTGTTCGTTAAAATTCAGCAGCGGGTAAGTGGTGAGCCTCACGGGTGGCACGTGTGTTCGGGAGGCTGGAGGGGAGGCCGGGGACCCTGCGTGAGGCCTGCCCGGGGCCTGCTCCACCAAACCCGCCCCCTGGCCCACCGGGGCTGTGGCTCCTAGTGCCTCGAGGGAGACGACCTTCCTTCCTCACACTGAGCTGGGTGCCGAGGCATGGAGGTGAGCGGGAGGGAGGTGAGTGTGATCAGGACTCTTTCCTGGAGGCACCCGGTGGTGGGGGAGGGGACTGTGCATGAGAAGGGACTGGAGTGCTGGGGACATTGAAGAGGCAATCAGGGGCCCTTCCTGGAGGTGGTAGCGTCCAAGATGATCCTTGGCACCAGCTGAACGAGGGACAGACCATTCAGTGAAGTAGAAGGTGTCCCTGTGTAACCTCGCTGGCTCCCGACGGAGCACGTGGAGTCTACTGGAGTCTTAAGGGTAGGCAGGGCATCGGCTGCTCTCGGGTTCGGTCCAAGCCCCAGGCACAGATCCGGGATGGGGTCACATTAATGGGCAAGCAAGAGGATAGTCAGGGTGGACACTTGCCGGGCATTGGAGGGTCCAAGGACATCGAGCCTTGAAAAGCTGAGCCTCGGGGGCAGAATGACTTTCAGTAAGGGGCTGGAGGGAGGGGCTCTGCTGGGGGCTTCTGCTGCCAGAACGAGGCTCTGTTGGCTGATGCTGCAGGTGAGGGGACCCCCTTACCCATGTTTTCTCATCTGTTCTCACCTGTGCTTCACGACAGACCTGTAACAGAGTAGACCAACCATGAAAGGGGCAGCTCCCCATCAAGGGGGGTGTGGAGCACATTGCTGGGTGACAGAAGGGTCAGGGACTTGGGAAGAGGAACTCCTACCTGGGACATGCACTCAGCCCTAGTGCAAGCCAGGCCCTGGCTATACCTGACCTCCTGGGAAAGAGCCAGAACGGATGGCTGCCCTGTAGGAGTATCATGGGCCGAGTCGCGTCCCCCTCCCAATGCCCCTGTTGAAGCTCAGCCCCCTGTGTGAGTGTGTCTGGGGACAGGGCCTTTAAGGAGACATGTGAGGTGAGATGAGGCCACAAGGCCAGGGCCCTGACCCACAGGACTGCTGGTGTCCTGGCAAGAGGAGGAGACCCCAGAGATCCCTTGCCTTCCAGGGGGGCTCAGGAAGATCTGTGAGAGCACACAGCAAGCCGCTGTCCACAGCCGGGAGGAGACAACTCCCTGGGAACCAGCCCCACGGCACCTGGTCTGGGGATTCCAGCCTCCACTACCGCAGAGAATCCTCTCCTGTTGTTTAAGGTCTTGGACTGTGGTGCCTTATGATGACAGCTGGACAGAATGATACAGGGGTCCTTGTCTGGACAAGGAACACCTGGGCTGCTGATGATAGTGCAGTCTGATGCAGGGCAGAACAGAGATGTGCCCAGAGGAGGTGGCACCTGGCTCTGCAGCGGGCATCAGGTGAGGCACCCTGAGGAAGCTATGGTACCCAAGCAAGGTGCAGACGAATGAGGAGGACTCGGCCATGAAGTCAGGGGAGGGCACTGTTCCAGGTGGAGGGGACCCTGGGTGCAAAGAATCGGAGGTGTTACAGGTTTGGGGGCACCAAATAGAATTCCACCTATACAGAGAACAGGGTAAGAAGGGAACCTGACAGGTCAGAGAAGGTTGGGGGACAGGTGGGACCCACTGTCACGGGAAGACCCATCTGCAAATTTCAGGGAAGGCTATTTAGAGACTCCCATCTGCCAGAGGACTCTACGATTAGTGATTAACTTGCGGTGTGACCTTAGGCAAGTCACTTAACCTCTCTGCACCACAATTTTCTCATTTGTAAAACGGGGTGAAGGATCCCTGCCCTGCCTACCACCCGGATGCTTTGTGGGCTCAATGAGCCGATGCATGTGAAAGCGTTCTGGCGAACGCCCCACAATAGCGCCGTGGAAATAGAAGGTGTTATTATTATGTAACCACGCTGACTCCCGTCAGAGCAGCGTGGAGTCAATTGGAGTCTTGAGGGAAAGCAGGGAATTGGCTGCTCTCTGAAGCTTGTCATAGAGACCTGTCTTTTCATTGTACTCCTTTCATATCACTGTTGGCTCGATGAAAGAAGGGGAGAGAATCTTTGATATGTCT
The DNA here is from genome assembly GCF_052094955.1 of Ictidomys tridecemlineatus. Taxonomy (NCBI): domain Eukaryota; kingdom Metazoa; phylum Chordata; class Mammalia; order Rodentia; family Sciuridae; genus Ictidomys; species Ictidomys tridecemlineatus. The sequence goes on along the minus strand of NC_135477.1, from coordinate 44,725,719 downwards.
AAATATTCCGCTCCCACCAAGACGGGAGGAATTCCGAGGCAGAGCTATCATTAGAGGCTGAGCTGGAAGCAGGCGTCTTTGCGGATCGGAGGCTGTCAGCCTGCATAAACAGCCTCCTGTGCTTCAGAGCAGGCCAGGCGCTGCGGGCTTTAGCAGAGAGTAGGCGCTCCAACCCTGCTGCCTGCGCTGCAATGGCTGCGACCTGGGAGACGGGAGGACTGGCTTCTGGTCTCCATTCTGCATCTGTTTTGCTGGGCATCCCAAGGACCCATTGTTTACCCTCTCTGAGCCAAGAAAGATGATATAGAGCTTATGAGCGACAAGGCTTTGGGGGAGCCGGGAAAATAAGATGCTATGTAGTGCAGAGATCCAGGTAGATCAAACATGTGCCTACACACGGGCTGCCAGCACCCAGGGTCTGATGAGGCTGGGGAATTTCCTCTCTGGGAACTGTGCTGTTGGATCTGTCTCCCTGAGATCTGCATCAGAACCACCCAAGGAGTTTGAAAAATTTAGAGTCTCTGGCACTACTTCAGGCCTAGAATCAGGATCTTTGGATCGAGAAGAGAACCGGGGCCCTCTTCAGCAAGCTCCCAGGAGATATGGGTGGGAGGGGCCTGGCACTGGTCCATGACCCATCTGCAAGCCTTGGAGTGGAGCGTCTGTCTGGCTTGGAGATGCGGATTCCACAGCTGGGGCACAGCTGGGAGAGTCCAGCCCTTTCTCTAGGGCACACTCAGCCCTCCAGAAGCCTCCAGGCCCTGGGACCTCTAGTCCATGTCTCAAGGAGGCGATGGCCAAACTCTTGGCTTCCAGTCAGCTCGGGCTGGGGACAGCACCTTCTATTCCAGTCCCACCTAGATTGCTGTGGCCCTGTCTCTTGAACCGGGGAGAGGCCAATGGGGAAGGACTTTAGGCAGGTGAAGAATGGGCTGCACTGGGCTCATTGGCAATGGCTTGTCCATGTGCCCGCACCTACAGGGAGACCTGGAAAGACCTTGAGGAGTCCCTGACTCCAGCCCCTTGTTTCAGAGGTGGGGAAGAGGATTCAGAAAGGCCAAGTCCCCTTGCCTTGGCTCTGCCTCCCGAGGGCCTGGTGACGTGCAGAAGGCGGAGTCCAGTCCTGCATCCAGATGGGGATGATTCATGTCCTAACATGGGCCAACCTCCTGGGGCGGATGACAGCCTGTCCCTGTTCCCACTCCAGGGGACCTTGTGACTTCCAGCTTATAGAAGCCGCCCCTTCCCCAGGCATGGCCCTTCCCATCACTGTCACCATGTCAAGCGCACTCCCAGGGCGGGGCAGAGCTGGCTGTCACCTTGGCTGCCTGCTGGAGTCCCCCATGCCACACCCTGGAGCCCTTCACTCAGGGTCTGGGAGTGGGACGCAGACATGGGTGGACATTGTGGAAGCTCCCAGCGATTTCCTTGTGCAGACAAGGGGAGAGCTGCTACCTTAGCACGTGACTTTCATACAGGGTGACTCTGCCCCATTTCTGATGGTTATGATCGGGGAAGTGCTGCTGGCATCTGGAGGGTAGTGGCCAGGGATGCTGCTGGACCTCCTGCGATGCACAGGACAGCCAGATGTCAACAGTGCCAAGGTGGAGGAACCCTGTGTTGGATGACGTAGGGGAGGGCAGCCTTGCCTGTGGCCTTGCCTCATGGGCGCCCATCACCTCCCAGACCCTCCCAGCTGCCCTACTGTGGGGGCTGCTCTGAGTGTGTTGGCTGCCTGGGTTCTCCGCCATGTGCAGTACCAGTCATTGAGACAAACACCAAAATCACAATGCTCTGATGTATTTGCTGTTGGAGGTGAGGACAGACTCTCTGGGATGACTTGGAGGGGAGGGGGCTACGGCAATGCCTAGAGATGGAGGGACGCGATTCAGCTGTGTAACCCGAGCAGGGTGTGGGCAGAGAAGTCTGTTGGTCGGGGCCCAGGCTGCTACAACCGTCCGTGTGTGAGGGACCAGGGTTCTTCCTCCTTCCCATGATGGATGCTGGGTTTAAGCTGTATCATGGCCACATGGCTCAACACCAGGGTTCTCAAAACACCCTAGACCAGCCACAGCTCCTAGAAACTTGTTAGAAATGCAAATTCTTGGGTCCTCCCGGAACCACTGAATCAAAAACCTCCAGGGTGGAGCTCAGCATCTGTGTTTTAACAAATCCCCAGGGGGTTCTGTTGTCCTGCCCTCTGCAGTTTGAGAAACCCGGGTCTCAAGAGATCCTGGAGCCTGCTTTAAAGATCCCAATCCCAGAAATTGGAATCTCTGGATTGCCAAGGGCTGCGGTTGGTCATCAGACACAGGAAGGTGCTGGAACCTCAGGACTTCAGCCAGGCGTCTAGGGTTCCCTGTGAATTGGTCTGTATTAGTGATGTGAAGCTGCTATAATGAAAAGACTCCAACCCAGAGGGGCCACTCTCTGCCAGAGACCTTCCCACCCGAGCTGCTCCTGCCTATTTGCCCTGGTCTGTCTGCTGATCTTTCAGTTCACCAAATGCTGCTCCCTCTGCCTCAAATCTTCACCCTTTCTTGTCAGTGCTCTCCCTGTTTATCTCCGTCTCTGCCACCTGTTTCCTTTCTGTGCTCCGCCCTGGTTGCATCTTTGATTACTAAACAGTTCAGGGGCCTGTTTATCCCACCGCTCTAACCTCCACCAGCTGTGTCAGCATCAGCGGGGAGCTTGTTAGAAATGCAAATTCTCCAGTCCACCCCAGACCTCAAGCCAGAGACGGCAGGATGGCATCCACCCATCTGGTTTTCAAAAACCTTCCAAGTGATCCTCATGCAAGTAAAATCAAGAAATAGTTCTCGAGGGTAGAATCTGGGTATTTTCATGTCTCTTTGGGCCTTTGGTGGAACCTTATGGGGTGCAGCTGCTCCTCACAGGCAGCCTTCTCCCTGGGGAGCCTCATGGAGAGAGGGTAGGGGAAGGTGTGAATGTGGGGGTAGATGCAGAGTTAGAGGCAGGGCAGGTGACAGATCCCCAGGGAGCATGGAGAGGCCACATAGGACACCCCACAGTGTTGGGAGGAGAGGAAGAGAGGGGGTAGGCAGATAGCAGAGGTGAGGACAGAGGTAAGGACAGAGGTAAGGACAGACGTAAGGACAGAAGAGTCCAGGGAAAGGCTGGTGCTTGCACAGCTTGCTGGAAACCTGGGGCAGGCCCTCACTCCTGGCCTCAGTTATAGCATCTGTAAAATGGGGTGACAGCAACGCTTCCTCCAACGAACCAATAGGTAAAGAGTGAGACTGATAATAATACCTTTGGTTGAACATCTACTATGTGCCAGTGGGCCAAGCCCTGCACATGCTCCACAGGGATTCATTTCCACCCCTGCCCTTGGAGAGCGAGTCTAGATTATTCCCAATCTGTAGATGGAAAATCGGTCAGAGCTCTTGAGACACTTGCCTGGGATGGGGGTGGGGACCCATCAAGGCAGTGACTGGCAGGGCTGGTAGGGATAAGGGGACGTGGGTGCCTCACTCTGCCTGGCTCTGGCCGTTTCTGCTCCTGTATTGCTTCCCCTGTGCAGCAGACTAGGACAGTGAGCGAGCTGGCTGCTGTGGCATCTGCACAGTAAGTGGGCAGTGTCTCTGCCATCACCAGGTCTGGTCTCCCCCGCTCCACTTCACACAGGCTGCCTGGCTCCGTCCAGGAGAGTGGGGCTCCCTGAACTTTGTGGTGTTGTGAGAACCAACTTGGGTATCGGGTTAGCAAACTGTGGTCCGTTGCTATCACTGAGTACATGGACTGGCCAGGTCATAAAGAGAAGGGATTCATCTGTTACCGTTCTGAAGGCCGGGCAGGCCAAGAGTGTCTGGGGAGGCTAGGGGGTCTGAGTTGCAGGGCGTCCTGTAGCAAGGCACAGCAATTGTGCCCAATTTGTGTCTTCCTTCTTCTAAGGCCACGGATGCCATCCTGGAGGCCCACACTTTTGACCTTGTCTAACCCTAGTCGTCTCCAGAGGGTCTTGTCTCCAAACACCACTGATGTATGAATTTGTGGTTAAGTTTCCCCACGTAAATCATGGGGCCCACACCAAACTACAGCAGGTGTGCAGAGAGCAGGCAGGACTTTTGCCTTCAGATACTCCACTCACAAGCCACTTACCGCCATTCATTCATGCCTGCCATCCTCCGTGAGCCAAGTGGCTATGGTAAGGGAGACTCCTGCACCGACCTCTATTCCTGGGCAGTACTTATACTCATGACTAACTGGAATGCAAAACCCTGGGGGGCAGGTCACACAGAGCAAGGACCAGTACCTGAGTGTGAGCCGTGGGGTAGAGGTGCAGGGGCTTCCAGGAGGAGGCCACTTTGGGTCTAAAAGAACCCCACCTCTTCCCATCTGTTCTCACTCTGTCCCTGAGCCTCCCACACAGACCCTCTGCACGAACACAGCACCACGGCCCTCAGCCAAGCTCTCTCCAGTCCTGCAGTGTCCACCTGTGCAAGGCGCTTCCTAGGTTCCGTGGAGACCATTAGAACAACGCATGGGTCCAGCTCTACTCCCCTAACTTGGTTTTGCTTGGCTTGCAGGATTCAAAACAAGTTTGAACCTCGTATCAACAACTTACAAGTTGGAAGATTGTGTATTGAAAACACAGAATCCTTGCCTTCTTATTTTTTTAAATGAATTTGTTTTATTTATGTTTTTCTCTGGTGCTGAGGGTGGAACCCAGTGCCTCGCACAGGAGACAAGTGCTCTACCACTGAGCCACAGACCCAGCCCCTCCTTGACTTCTTTAGAGACATGAAAAGTCACTCTAGCCATGGCTGGCAACCAGAGCTGAGTGGCGCTGAGTCCTCTGGACGGACAAACGCTCCCTGGTCAGTGACCCTCCTGCCTGAGGCAGCATCTAGAATCTGCCTGGGCCTTTGTCACTGGGTCCTGTGGAATGTCCCTTGTAGTGGCTCCTTTCGTTCCTGCTCATGAGAGCTCATCAGAATGGCAGTGACAGTGACATTTCTAAGAGGCACCTCCTTTATAAGCACAGGCATTTATGACAAAAGGACATGGTGTCCCTTCCCTCACCTGACTGGGACACCTGCCTGGCGTGTGATCCCCGAGTTCTTAGAACAAACATGGCAGCTAGCTGACCAGATTCTGCCTCTCACTGACATTAGCGCTCAGTCGGACCCAGCATGGGCCAAGTAAAGCTGGCCTCCCATGTGGGGGATGACATGCATACCTCTGCTTTAAGAGCACCCACCTACCCTGACCACCTTACTAAGATGGAATCTTGGAGGCCGAGGCTCCATAATAGTTTTTTGAATCCCAGGTATTTTTTGTCCAAACCAGAATCAGGCAGCAGATCCCAGCTCCCCAACCTCAGGGGTAGCTTGGGGCCAGGAGGAAAGAGGAGCTGCTCATGAGGACTTGGGACTGACAGGGGTAATTCCTGTCCTGACTTTCAGTCGAAAGCCACCCTGGCAGTAATGATGCTTGGCGGATGGGACACCCCTAAGGGAAACAGCGTCCCCAGGGCCCTGGATGTCTCCAGACCAGAGTGCCTGGTCTGGAGTGCCTGGTCTGGTGGGGGCCGTGTCCCCCTCCCTGTAGCAACCCAGGAAGGGAGGAAGAATCGGGTGTTTCTCAGTCTTCCTGAAGGTTTCCAACCCCAGTGTGGAGCCAAGAAGGCAGAGCACAGAGAGCTGTGGCCTGTGTGTGAGTCTGGATCTTGTCTAGCCCTTTTATGTTCCAAGCAAGGAAACTGAGGCCTAGAGGGGTTGAGCCTTTAGCCTGAAGGGACCAGGGCTGGGCACAGTGGTTGTACCTGCAACGTGCTAGTGGCCTGAGGCCTGGAGGGTCTTCCTCAAGTCTATACCTTGTATAAGACTAGGGACTTTGGTATACTTTTTGCCTGGGAGGAAGAGGTCAGGGTCACACAGGGACCAGGGATACATTTCTATCCAGCACTGCTGCTGTTGGGTGGGGCTTCCAGAATTCAAAATGGCCGCGATTCATGGGAAAGCTCAAGTGTGATTCTTCCTATAAGCTTGAGTTTGAAGACTGAAGCTCTTGCCCTCAGAATAGATAGCAAAGCAAATCAATTCCAGAATCGAGCCAGAGATACTCAGAGATGACTAATGTGTACCAGAGGGAGGGCTAACTCAGATCAACGGAGAGGGGCTGTCTAGGGCTCTGAGTTAAGAAAGGTTCTGAAGCAGAGTCTTGGCTCAGGGGAAAGCTAGGCTTTGCTGGTTAGTGAGCTATAGCATGTATGTGATGGTTAAATCTTGTTTAACCTTCCATTTTACAAGCAAGAACACTGAGGCCCCGAGAGTTAAGTCTTTTGCCTAACCTTGGGGCAGAACTAGAACTAAGGACTCCCTGCGTGGGTATGTTCTTTGACCAGCATCAATTCAGAGGTCCCCTATTCATGCCAGGCTCTGTTAGGTGACAGGGCAGTTAGAAAGAGTATAATGATGTTAAAAACCTGCTAATAGATGCTGACCACAACGTTTCTGATCCTTGTAAGAACACTATGAGACTGGTGTCTATATCAGGGTCGGTCAACTGGCTTTTGCAAACAACCTTAGCATTTCATGAAGTCGTTTCAGGTGCTGGTCCCTGGGCAAGACCTCCTTGCAGTCACTTGGAGAGGCAGGATCTGGTCTTGTAGTTCTGTCACTCTCAGGACCACCCTGTTCTCTGCTGGTAGACGGGGGCATGAGAGTGAGGAATTCACGGGTGGGGCTGGCACAGCATCTCACCCCCAGCCACACCTAAATGCAAGGGTTGCTGGGAATTACCCGTTAGATGGGTGCTGATGGGGGAAGGGAAACGGAGCTTTCGGTAGATGGTTGTTCCCATTTTAAAGGAGACTGAGGCCTGGAGATTTAAGGAGCTTCCTTGAGGCCGACCATCTGGCAGAGGCAGGAGCTAAGTTGACTGGGGCTGCCATCACGTGGCACCACCCTCTGGCTGACTGATGGCTCTGAGGCAAGAGGTCTGAAATCCAGGGTCAGCAGGGTTGGTTCCTTCCGAGAGCTCCCAGGGCGTCTGTTCCAGGTCTCTGTCCCAGCTTCTGGTGGCCTCGGGCCTTCCCCAGGGTTTTCCCATCCTCTACCCTCTGTGCCCGTCTCTGTGTCCAAACTTCCTCTTCTCCTAAGGACACTGTCACTGGATCAGACCCCACCCTAGTGACCTCATCTTACTTAACTTGATCATTTATCTGCAAAGGTCTCGTTTGCAAATAAGGTCACACCCATAGGTCCTAGGGCTGGGACTTTGACATCTTTTGGGGGGACACACAGTTCACCCCATAACAGGTTTCTCTGGAGGTCATAGAAAGGGTGTGAGGAATCTGCCTGCAGATGCAGGGAGGCTCTCCAGAAAGGGCCACATCCAAGGCAGGGCATGGCGGGTAGATTAGGAGTTCTCCCCTGGAGGAGCAGGTAGAGAATTCTAGAGAGGTGGAAGGCTGTGTTCCTGTGTTGTCACATGAGTGCAAAAGGAATAACTTGTATTCCTTTGGAGATGTCCCAGATTTCCGTGATGGCCCTACTTCCGACAGTCTTCCTCCCTGAAGTCTAAATTGGAGAGGTCTGACTGCCCAGTTAGAGGCCAACAAGTATGCACTGAGTTCTGCTTTGTGACAGGCCATGTACTATCCCCCAGGGACTCAGCTGAATAGAACAGAGTCTCTGCTCCTAGGAGCTTCCAGCCCCGGCAAACACAGGGGACCCCACGAGGCGAGATAACGAACAGAGGTAGCAGAAGATGCACGTGTCCCCTGTCTGAAGGAGTAGGAGACGGGGGAAGCCTGATGGTGGCCCTGTGCAGTCATGGAAGGCTTCCCGGGGGAGAGGACTCTGCGTCGGGGTTTGACAGAGGGCTTGGCTATAGAGAGGGCGAAACAGCAGGGCCAGGATGGCTGCACACCAGCCAGGGCTGAGGAGTGGGAAAAACTCAAGGGACAGCCCGGCTGGATTTCTGAGGACTGAGGCCACCAGCTGGCTGCTGACCTCCACTCGCAGGTAGGCAGATGGCATGTGAGGGCCACACAACTGCAGATGCATCAGGCTTGATGACACGGTGACATGCCTGCAGCATGGATCCTGGGGACTTCAGGGACAGCAGAGGTGGTGTAAATGCCCCTGAATCTGGGACAGATGCCACAAGATGACTGTTAGGACTGAGGCTTGGGTGACTAAATGAGAGCAGACAGCACAGCTGGTGACGCTGTGCGTGCCCCAGATGACACCTGGGAGTTCCGCCCTGCAGGGGCTCAGCACCCACGCCCGCTCTCCCTGTGGGGCTGACTTTGCCATTGTCATCCACTGCAACCCTTGGTCACAGTTGTTGGTCCCAGAGCAGAGGGCAGGCAGTCGGCAGCCCCCCTTCAGGTCTTACCTTGTGGGGAGCTGCTTTCTGCCTTGGTGTCACCTTTCCCCTGTGACCATCACAAGGCGGGAAGGATCCTCTGTCCTTGGGGCAGGAGCATGGCTGGGCCTCTGCCCCACTAGGCAAGCCCCCAGGCCCAGGGCGATGAGGCTGGGGTGGAGTCCCGGACTGGACACCAGGGCCAACTCCCGTCCTGGCCTGGCACCCATCCCTCCTCCCTGAGCCTCCTCTTCCTCTCTAACAAGTGGGAAGATGGCGTCTTGGGTTTTGATCTTGTTTCAAGGCAAATGTTCTGCCTTGGGTGTTTTGGAAAATGTATAAGCTGTAAAATCTAGATTTTCCACACAAATGTGGTAATGGGGGAGTGACGGGGGTCAGCAACCCTCCCACCAGAATCAGGGGGTCCCTGATGTGAATGGTCTTGGCTCCCATCCCATTTGTGCATTGGGTGACACATTTTAGTTACATGATCAAAAAGCAGGGCCAGGCAACTGAAGCCAGCCACTGCCAGTCAGAAGTCCTGCTCATGAGGACTTGGGACTGCTGACTGACATGGGTGTCATGGGAGTGAGGCTCCTGTGAACCCTTCCAGAACACACTGGTGGTCAGATAACATCTCCATTTGGCCAGGAAGGGCTCCTGCAAGATCACTTCCTTTCAGAAGGCCTCTGGATTTCTCCTGCCTGCCACCCCTTTGCTTTGGACGCAGCGTGGAAGGATTTGCTGGTGTGTCTCTGGCTTTCCCACAGTGTGAGTGCCTCTGGAGCCTGACACAGGGCCTGGAGGTAACAGGTGCTCAGGGAAAAAGTTTGAATGCAAGTCCTACTGTGTGCTCAGCAGCATCAGGCACTGTGGGGAACACTGGGGACTCATTTGGTCATCACCCAAATATGTGCCTGGAGGAAAAGAGTGGCCAATAGACTTGGGCAGTGTGGACAGAGGGTGGGAGCAGGAGGGACTGGGAAAGGGGAGCAGGAGGCCTCGGAGAGGAGGCACCCTTGGCCCCCACCATGAGGGGTAGCCAGGAGTTGGGCAACTGGTGGGGAGGAATGAGGAGGGGATGAGGCCACCCCGTGCCTGGGGAGCCTCATCCTGTCCTCCCTACACTGACTTGCAGACAACACTGTCTCCATCTTCCCGATGAAGATGCTCAGGCATTGAGGGGCTGATTGTTTTCCACAGTCATCCCCAGAGATGGTTCTGAGCTCAGGTCGTCTGTGTAAGACCCAGGGACAGGGGAATGGCAGGGCCTGGCAGAGATGGGAGTGGACATGGCCAGGGAGCAGCAGAGGGGACAGGCCAGGGACGCTCCGCAAGGCCTTCTCCCTCAGAAGATGGTTTCCCAGCCTGTGCTTGGCCTGAGGTCCTCCAGGGCTCTGGGTCAGATGAGGAAACCCAGACTCAGAAAAGGGATGTGTGCTGCTGCTCGGCTGGGGATGGCTTAGGACAGTCACAACAGGAAGGGGACATCTCATGGGGGGGGGAGAGGCTGCCCGGGCTTGCTCCGTCTGCCTCCTCTGGGGGTGCAATGTTCTAATATGGAGGTGCTGGAAGGACGAGAACACCCACTAATGAGGTGCTGCAAGTGTGGCAGCAGCTGTGAAGGGCAGCACAGGACACGGAGGTGACTGGAAGGGCCCAGAGGAGAAGCAGTAGGATCAGAGAGAAGGCACTGGGGCCCGTGGGTGCGGCTGCAGCAGACCAGAGAGGAGCTGACCGGAGCCAGGGAGTGGGCAGGGAGGTGGCGGGGGGGTGGCAGGGAGGAGACAAATCTGGGCAGGTGGACAGGTGGCGGAGTTTGCTAGGATCTGGTAGAGCCTGCAGGTGGGGTGGCTCTCAAAACCTTAAGAAAAAGAGGCACTCTCTGGGGGAGGGAAAGAGACCCGCCGAGGCAGAAGACTGAATGATGTCCCTCCGTAAGCCACGCTACTTGGAACCTTGCGGGTGCGACCTTATTTGGATAAAGGTCATTGCAGCTGAAATTAAGGTGAGAATCTCAAGGTGAGATCATTCTGGGTTAGACGGGGCCTTAAATCCAGTGACCAGTGTACCGTAAGAGATGGAAAAGACCCAAGACACAGGAGAGAAGGTGGAGGGGGACAGAAGCAGAGATTGGAGTGACTTGGCCGTAAGCCTAGGAACTGCGGGGGCCACGGGAGGCTGGACGAGGTGAGGCTAGATCCCCCTCTGGAGCCCTTGGAGGGAGTGCGGCTCTGATGCCCCCAGAGCTATGAGAGAAGACGCGTGTGTAAGCCACCAAGTTTGAGTTAAATTGTCGCGGCTGCCCCAGGAAACAACACAGCACCCCGGGAGAGACCGCAGCCTCGCACTCCGATGGCGCCGACCCTCTGCTCGGATCCCATTTGGAAAGCTCTGCTCTGTTCCCGGTTTGTGGCACTCACCCCCCTCCGGCCCCCCATCTATATTAGAATAAGATTGAATTTTCTAGCTTGGGTTACTAAGCTTTCAGATCTGGAAACGGTGGCCATTTATCAACTGTCACGGGATGTCGTAAACAAGGGGCTTTAAAAACCATGTTTGCTTTTTAGGGTGATAATACTCGGAGGTGTAGCTGGGAGAGTTATACATAATGCATGCATTTTAATGGGCCGCGCACTACAGCCCTCTTTAGTTGGAATGATTCGTTTTAATGTTCAAAATAAATATCGGAGACAATTTGCCAACAAAGCTGATTTTCTCCGCCCGCCATTAACTTAATCTTTATACCTCAGCCTAATGACAGAGGGGCTGGGGGTGGGAGGGGAGGTCTGTACTGCAAGTCAGTGGGGAGAAGCAGCTGGTGTGGTCGCCAGCCACAGGGTGACCGCACATCTCCGTCTGTGCAGGACTGTCCTGATGTATGCCCCAACGTCCTGGGGTAATTATTCTGAGGTTGGATCAATTGGTATTGTCAATATTCAAATGCTTTTGATGCACCAAATTGCAATTTCATGTGTTTTAATCTAAACAGAGAGAAGTTTCCTGATCTGTATGATCAATTCCATGGTCACACTAGGTAGGTCCTTTAGAGGTGAGGAAACGGAGGCTCTGTGAGCCTAGAACGTGGTCTGGGGACACTGTGCTCCATGGGGGCTGGGTTCCAGGCTCTGCAGACCACACCTCTCTCTGCTTAGGTGTCTTTATCTTGGAGGGCATCTATTATGATTTGGACATAAAGTGTCCCCCAAAGACTCATGTGCTGAAGGCTTGTTCCTCAATGCAGTGAGGTTCAAAGGTGGGAAGTGATTGGATCACAAGGGCTCTGACTCATCAGTGGATTAATCCATTGACAGCCGATGGACTCCTGGGAGAAGGCAGAAGCTGCAGGTGGTGGGGCCTGGTTAGAGGAAGTAGGTCACTAGGGATGTGCCCTTGGGGAGGGACTGTACCTTGTCCTGGGCCCCTTCCCAGAGCAATGAGCCAGCCAACCATGGACCGAGTCCTCGGAAACTGAGCTAAAGTAAATCTTCCTTCTACTAAGTTGTTCTTGTGATGTATTTTGGTTACAGTATGAAAAGCTTATTAACACAGCATCCTTATGTGTCTGTCCCCTCTGCCTCAGCTTGTCCACCTCCTGCCTGCTCTTGTGTCCTAAGCAGCAGGGGCTTCTTGCTACACCTTCCTAGAAAAACCTATAAGGCCGCCTTATTCTGACCCAGGCTTTCTGGGGGATGACACCCCAAGAAAGAACCTGCCAACCTATCGCCCAGTCATGGCACCAGCATCCACCCTACATCAATCTTAGCCACTCAGAACGTGGGCCCAGGGAAAATTAATCACTAATTTTGGATGATCAATACATACTAGGAGTAACTCGTGGGCCGTGTCTTCTTGAAGGTTACTGAAGGTAGGTCAGGGAGACAGGATGAACGTCCCTCCCTGTTTGGAGGCCAACACTGGATTCCACGTATGTATGTCCTTGTGGAGTCGCTGGAGTGTGGTGGATGCTTGGGTATAAGCAGAGGGGTCAGAGGGCAGGGACTTGCTGAATGAAGCAGATTTTAAACCCCAAAGCTACCTTGCCAAATGCTATCTTGATCAGTTTTGTTTTTGTGTTGCTGTAACAGAATACCACAGACTGGGTAATTTAAAAAAAAAAAAAATCTCAGTTCTGGAGCTGCGAAGTCCAAGATGAAGGCATGCACATCCGGCAAGGGCCTTCCTTCCACTTCTTCCTGGTGCAGAGGGCAGGAGGGCAAGACGGCAGGCGTGAGCAACAGACCACATTTGCTCTACAACTAGGTCCTGTCAGCATAACCAGCTTCTCGAGGAGAAGGCCATTCACCCTTTCACGGGGTGGAGCCCCCCGACCCGATCACCTCTTTTTAGACCCTGCCTCCAACACTGCTGCATTGAGGACCACGTTTCCAACACACGGGTTTCAAGGGGACAGCAGGTAAGGCCACTAAAGCACAGGGAGCCCAGGACTCGCTCTGCCCGCCTGTCCAGGTGAACCGCCTCTTCCAGAGCTGCAGAGGGAAGAAGGTGGACTTTGGAATGGTTTATTCTTTTCTTTATTCATTTAATAAAAATGGAATCCTTAAGTGTTAGGTGTTGTGCTAGATGTCAGGGCAAATTCACCTGAAAACCCAGGTTCTGGTTTTTGAAAAAATGGTAAGGTCTGGCTCCAGGGCCCTCGTTTATTTATTCATGTTCTATTTTATTTATTAGTCTTCCACACTTTTTATTGGTGCGTTTTAGTTGTACTTATGGATGGGATGTACTGATTGGTACATGCACATAATATTTCAACATGATTTGGTCAATATCACTCCTCAGCTCTCCCCACTTCCTCCCTGTCTCCCATCCCTCGCTCCCTTCCCTCTACTGATCTGCCTTTGATTTTTAGGAGACCAGCCCCCACCTTTGTTTTCCTTTTTCTTCTGCAGCTTCTGCATATGAGAAGAAACGTCCAGTCCTTAACGGTCTGAGTTTGACTTATTTCTCTTAACATGATGATCTCTACTTCTATCCATTTTACTGCAAATGCCATCATTTCATTTTTCTTTACAGCTGAATAAAAACCTCCATTGGGTGTATGTTCCACATTTTCTTCCTCCATCCATCCATCGATGGACAACTAGCCTGGTTCCATAGTTTGGCTGTTGTGAATTGCTGCTTTTCACATGGGTATGCGTGTCTCCCTGTACTAAAATCACTTTAATTCTTTGGGTGAATGGTATGGCTGGCTCACGTGGTGATTCCATGCCTCGTCTTTGGAGGAGCCTCCATACTGATTTCCATAGAGCTTGTACTAATTTACAGTCCCACCAACGGTGTAAAAGTGTTCCTTTTCCTCCGCATCCCCTCCAGCATTTATTATTATTGGTGTTCTTGATGTCTGCCATTCTGACTGGTGGGAGATGAAATCCTTGTGTAGTTTTGATTGCATTTCCCTAATTGCTCAAGACGTTGGACATTTTTTCGTCTGTTTGTTGGCCATTTGTATTTCTTCTTTTGAGAAGTGTCTGTTTAGTTCATTTACCCATTTGTTAATTGCATTATTTGATTTTTTTTTTTTTGGTGTAAAGGTTTTTGAGCTCTTTATATATTCTAGATATTAATCCTCCGTCAGAAGAGTAGCTAGCGAAAGTTTTCTCCCATGATGTGGGTTCTCTCCTCACATTCCTAACTGTTTCCCTTGCTGTGCAGAAGCTTTTAAATTGGGTGCGGATCCCCTTATTAACTCTTGGCATCCTTTTCTGAGCTTTAGGGGCTCCTATTGAGAAAGTCGTTGCCTGGGCCTGAAAGCCGGAGTGTTGACCCTGCGTTGGCTTCTAGGAGTTGCATACTTTCTGGTCTAATTCCCAGGTATTTGGTCAGGGCCCTCCTTTTTTCCTTGCCTGGCAGTGTAGGTGGCATTGAGCCGTGGCCACCGTCTCCAGCTTCACCTTTTAGCCCATGTCACTCATCTATGCTGCCCACTTGGCCCCAGCAGGCAAACTGAGTTCGAGAACCTGGATCAGTCTCTGCTTTCTACTGAAACAGGGCTCACAGTAGGTGCCAAGGAAATTCTTACTGTCACTGCAGGAAACTGACCCCAGGAGGCTCTCCTCAAAACGTCCCCGTCTTCCACCAAGGGTCTCCACAGCTTCATCAGGTGGTCCAGGGGGGACTGAGGCCTAGCTCCTCCCTCAGGGAGCTCAGATCAGGAGGGGACCCAGTGGGCCAGGACCAACTTGAGTGTCCCCAAAGTGAGTACACAGCACCATGGGCCAGCATCCTTGGTGAGGAGGCAGACTGGCCTCGCCATTTGGAAGGCCATTTGGCATCATCCATCAAAATTTGGAAAGCCCATATGTCCTTTGGCTCAGATGTTCCAGGGCCACATGCCACAGATGTGTTTGCAAAAGTGCATCAAGAGACAGAGAAAGCTCAGCGGTTACTTTTTTTTTTTTTTGTAATAGCAGCTAGGAGCCATGGACATGTCCATCAAAGATGGCGGCGTATATAAGAGGTGGTGCCCCATGCCCAGTGGCTGCAGGAGGACCGAGTGGATGGTTTTCTGCTGATAGGGACAGACTCAGAGATGCATTTTCAGCAGAAGAAAGCAAGGGGGAAAAGGACATTTGAGAGCATGGCCTCCGGCATAGCCTCCTGGTGTGAACCCAGCTCTGCCGCTTGCCAGCTGTGGGATACGGGCAGGTCATGTAGCTTCTCTGGGCTTCGATACCCAGATCACAACATGGAGCTCATCATACTCATCTCATCACGGGGTCATCAGTTTTCTTATGTGGGAAATGGGAACACTGCGCTTCCATATCCAGCTTCTACATCCAGGAAGCGTGGCCCTTACTCTCCTGATCTTTCCAGGACCATTGTGCCCACCCTGGCACCAGGGGCTCCTGACACAGCATCCCCTCTGCAAGCAGCTGCAACCCCTTTTGTCTGAAATGCCTAACCCCCGTCACTCGGCAAGGAAGACCCACCTTGTCACCCCGGCCACTGCCTGTCCTGTGGCTCACCATCCCCCTGGATTCAATGCTCTTGCCTCTGGGTACCCCGAGGGCCATGTGCTCTATGACGCAGGCCCCTTCTCTCCTGGGTCCCGTCTGCTCACTCCCCCATCACTCCAGGGGCCTCAGCTTCTCTCTCTCAATCCCTGGGGCAGCTGTGAGGGTCTCTCCCACCTCGGTTTCCCTGAGGGTGTCTGTTGCCCGTGCCAGGCTCTGTATCCCCTGCCCTGCAAGGTGACCGCTTAAGTCTTCTGCGTGAGAGGAACACCTGGGTCTTAACTCCTGCTCTTCCACTCCCAGCTCTGTGACCTGGGCAGGCGGCCTCACCTCTCTGGGCCTCATGTCCTGCTCTGTGCAATGGGAAGGCTTAGATCCCCTGCCTGGCAGGGCTTCAGGGAGGTCAGGTGGGCCATTGGCTGGGGCACAGAGCCTGACTTCTCCTAAGGGCTGGGCAAGACTTACCTGCCCTCACTTACTGTTATCAGGATCCTTGCAGTCACCAAGTCTCCTCGGGGCCACGGAACAAATAAGAGAGTGGGGCATCCTGACCTGCAGGGTTGGCCCGAGGCAGGCACTTGCCAGAGGTCCCCACCTCCCTCTGCTCAGAGGCTGTTGAACAGCAGGTTGGAGGAGAGGTAAAGGCAGTCATGCTGGGCTTTCCCAAGCGGGCTGCAGAGCCCAGTGGGAGGAGGGTGCCTCCCCCTCAGGGGTGGTCTGGAGAGGTGAGTGGGGCAGGCAGTGGGACAACGGCAGCTTCTGTTTACCCCAAGGGACCTGCTTAGGTGACTGTGCTTCTGCTCTGCCTTTCAGCTGTCTCCCCCCCGGGGAAGCTGGAGCACTGGACGCTTCCTCGGCTCCCATTCTCAGGGGCATAGCTGAGAGCCTGGCTCCACTTCCTCCAGGACCTCTCTCTCCTTCCTTAGGGGTTGGAGGGAGCATGGCGCAGTGCCAGCAAGGGAGGGCAGAGGGGAGCGGGCCTGGGGCCGGGAAGTCTCTACCCCCTGCCCCAATTTGCTGTGTGACCTCAGGTGTAGCACTTTACCTCTCTGACCTCCACTTTCCTTAGTTGGGAAGTAAAGACCATGGACTCTAGCTCTAATAAACTATGAAAATTGTTCTCTGCCTTTTCACTGGGAAAAGAAAAAAAAAAGAGCCTTTCATTCAAGTCGTTGTGGTGATGGTGTGTGTGTGTGTGTGTGTGTGTGTGTGTGTGTGTATGTTCTGGAATGCCATCCTCCCCCTTTTGCCCACCCTCCCGGCTCGCAGTAGGCCTTCCTCTTCCAGGAAGGCTACCCTGACTGCCCGCCCTGGCTGGGGTAGGCCCACGTCTTGCTGTCCCCAGCCCGGAGCCTGGTCAGAGGGGCCTCACTCAGGAAGGTCTGAAGTGCCCTAAGGTGAGACAACCAGACCTTCAGGTCAGGGCCATTTCCTGGGAAGCAGAAGTCCTGGCTTTCAGGGTCTGTGAGGCTCCTCCCCAAGAGTCTTTGAATGACAGAGTCCCTGGGATCTTGCGTTTCTCAGGCCTGATGTTGTGTGGGGACCTTGTGGGTGGCCTTTGGTTTCCAGAGGAGCCTGGCTCCCTCCCAGGGGCCCAGGCAGGGCAGCTGGCAGGCCCCTCTGATCCCCCTTTCATTCCTGTCTCTCTGAACAGCCAGCCCCCAGGCTGCTCCTGTGCAGAGCTTCACAGAGGCAGCTCAGCAGGAAACAGGAGCTGCTGTGACCCCTCTGGTCCCTTTAACACGTTCAAAGGAGACCTACCCTGGTGGGAGTGTCTTCTGGCAGATTTGCATTTTTTAAAATCCCAACCACATACTCTGTGACTTCAAGGTGGAAACTCAGGCTCAGGGCGAGGAGGACCAGGCACCAGGAGGGAAGTGGGCCCTGACTTTCCTCATCATTATTCCCTGGGCTGAAGGCCACGGCCCACCCCATTCCCCAGGAGAGTGACCGCCAGGCCAGCCTCTGCCAGGCTCCATCCCTCTCCCCCCGCCAGTTCAGGCTCCCCCACGTCTCTGCACTTCACACAGCACACTCCTGTCTCAGGTTTTGGGATTTTCAGACTCCCCCTTTCCCTCCTAGCTCCTAACATGGGTCCTTGGAGGAACCTGCCTGGGGTTGGTTCTAAGTGGGTGACCTGAGTTGGTTCCCAGGATGGAGACCTTAGAGGTGGTGGAGTAAGAGTCCGGGCCTAGTGGGAGTCATTAGGTCATGGAGAATGTGCCCTGGGTGAAGGGATTAAGGAGTTTCTCGTGGGACCCTGGTTAGTTCTTATGACAGAGTTAGAGGAAGTCTGGCCTTTCCCTGCTCTGTGGCTTCTCGTCTCACCAGGCACACTTTCCTGGCATGACACCATCTGTCATATGACATAAACAGGGAGACCCTCACAGAGCTGAGAGATGTTGACAGTGTACCTTTATAAATCTCTCAAACTGTGAGCTAAATAAACTTCTTTGTAAAGTACCGAGCCTCAGGTATTTTGTTATAGCAACAGAAACTGAACTGATACAGAGGGCATCTTTCCACTTTGTCCTGTAAGAACATCCCCATAGTCCAGGTTCAGGAACATACAAAGATTTGGAGCCTGGATCTGGGTTTCCAGGTTAGCTCTGTAGGTTTTACCTTTGAAACTCACTCATTCACCCTTCCTGGGCCTCAAGTTCCCCAACTGCAAAGTGGTATTAAAGCAACCATCTCAGAAAGTAGCTGCAGAAACACTGAGCCGACGTGTGTGGGGGTAAGAATTAGAAACCTGTATAGCAACTTGACATTACTATATTTTACAAAAGTATCTGTACTAGATTAAAAATAAGTGGATTGGAAATGAAAAAACAAACAACAACAACAACAACACAAAAGCAAAACTGGTTCTTTCACACCAAAAAATGAGAAGCCTTGTCTTGGCATGGAAGAAGCCTCTGAAACAGTGATTCTTCCCATACATCTACTGTGGATTAACCCCGCACCCAGGACGCTCAAAGGAGCTCAAGTTGGCTTTTGGCCATGGCTCCTCAATTATTGAGGCTTGTTGAGGCGGGGGTGGGAGAGAAAGGCATGACCACCATTCCTACAGAGCATGGGCAGAGGCAGATTTACTTGATGAAACTCAGATAATTAGACCCAACACTGTATTTGGGGGAGTGGGAGGAGCCAGGAGATGCCCCGCCCTCCACTTCCAGCCCATGCCCTGGCTTGGTCCTTGCCTTCATTTATTTTTTGTTGGCATTTGCAAGATCTCCTTGACATCTGTCCTTCATCTTCCCAAAATTCAAAGTCAGGAGTTTGCTCTCCCCCCACTCGGCTCCCAACCTAATTTCCTTTTATTATGGAAACCAGGAAAATGACAAGTAATTGCTTGAAGATGTTAGAAAGATCGCATTTTGTTTTGCAACTATCAGCTTAAAAATAATGTTTAAGAGATTATGAATGGGTGATTAACTATTTTTTCCATTACTTCTCTCTCAAAAGCCGAACCCACAGTGATGGTGATGTGCACAGTAAAATGGAGACTCGACGATCTCAAACCAGGCAAGAAAACACAAACACCTGCCCTACAAGGAGTCGTGGGTCCTCTGGGGAGACACCGTTCCTCTCAGGTCTTGGAGGAGACGGAGCCAGGTAAGGTGGTGGAAGCTGCTGAAGACAAACTTGGTCTCCGCCTGCTGATTGCTCTGCACGGCCCCCTCCCTCTGCATCCTTATGGGAAACTGCACTTACGAGGAGTGCTGTAAAACTCCCTATTTACTGCCTTTCCTGAGTCAGTTTGTTTTGGGTGGAAACAGTCTCTGATGCGGCTCTATTGCACCATTTCAGTGGATGTTTATCATTTAAAAGGAACAATTTTAATACCTACATTTGCCGTACAGTATGAGCCATAAATGTGATTTAGGCTTCCCCGTATAATAGACTCTACAGGCGATTGGGTAGGCTCCCGAGTGTTCCTCCAAGTGGTGGCCGTGAAAACGAACGGGCTTTTCCTTCTTGAACAAAAGTTTTCCTTTTTAATGCCCCCTGAACTTAATTAAGTGAAAACTGAGCCGATGGACTAAGTTGCACCTCTGCCTTGTGGGGCGCCTGGAGCCCCTGGGAGAGGATGGGTCTCCAGGCAGTAAGGCCCAGGAGGCTGAGGGGCAGTTGCGGCAAGGATGTTTAGGGGCTGGCTGTCTCGCCTGCTTCTCTGGGCCCAGCTTCCTGTCTGTATCGGCGGGTGTGGATGGTGGTCTAACACCTCCCCTGCGTCAGTGCTGCTCAGGGTCAGGTTTGTGGACTGGTGGTAGCAGCACTGCCCAAGAACTTGCCTGAGATGCAGATTCCTTGGCTTTTCCCGACCAGCTAAATCAGAATCTCCCAAGTCACACAGGCGATTGTGATGCATGCCCAGGATGCTGTGGCTCGCTGGGGAGCAGCGCTGGGGGCCTGTCAAGGGGCAGCATGAACTGCTCAAAGAGACCACCAGTTGCCTTACCCCAGTGGCTTCTGGTCCTGGGAGCTGGACTCCCAGCGAGTGTTCAGGACCCAAGGTGACATGACAAAAATAGTGGGTCCAGCCTTGAACACAACAAACTTGGATTGAATTGACAGGCTGGGGTGTCCCTTCCTGGGATAGAGAGAAGGATGGTACCAAGTTGGAAGAGAAGGCTGTCTTGCTCGTTCAGAATTACCTGCGGGACATCTGTGTGTGCCAGAGTTCTTTCCTGCACACCATGCTGCCCCTCGTTCCCTTGAGGGGATGGCGAAGGCCTGGGCGAGCTTAGCCTGGAGGACAAAAGACTCTTCTGGTTACTGGAGGGCTGGTCAGCGGATGATGGAGTGAAGTCTACGCAGTCTGAGAGTGCAGGGCCGGGAGATGTCCCAGGGAAAAGGAGGCGTGCATGAGGGAGAGTGCTCTGCGACAGAGGTGAGCGGCAGAAGCCCTGGACTGTGATCCCATTTGCCACTGAGACTGTTTCTCCACTGGGAAGGATCCTTTGGGTCCTGACCCTCCAGGTCCTGCCCTTTCTGTTCGAGTCGACAGGTGACCCTCTCGTGGTCCCCCTGCCCCATTGCAGGATGGCTCTAGGCTGGAGAGTGAGAAAAGCCCTTCTACATGGAGATGCTGTTTCCTGCTGAGAAATGCCTCCATTTGGGGGAAAAATGGGATTAATTTCTAACGGAAGCAGCAGTGGCTGAATGTGCAGCTTTCAAATTGTTGACTATGATATTAAGTAACAAGCAGACTCCTGTCCAATGGATGTTATTAAAATTAACTGTTTTAGCACTACATTTAGAATCAAAACCAATCTGTCACTCCTAAATTGGTTTCTTTCAACTGCTATTTGCGGGTAAAATGAACAGTTTTAACAATTACATCTCCAGTGCAAATCATAAACTTGATTTACAGGAAAACACTTAATTTACTGCATTTGACTGTGCACCAGAGCTGCCAATTATCTGACGGTAAATTTCCCTGCTTGGTTCTTGGCTTCGTAAGCAGCGGCCTTGGCCCCACATGGTCTACTCACCCATGGGCCCAAGGCTCCACCAGGTGCAGTAGATCCTGATTGGGGCTTTTGTTTGGGAAACGTGAAGTCCTCAAAAGCAGACAAACGTCCATATGGAGCTGGGCGCTTGGGGACCCTCTGTTCCATGCTATTTCAAGTTGCAAAAATAGTGGGTGGAATATCACCATTACTGAACTCCAACTGGAGTTAGCCATCAAGGAGAGAAAGTCACAGAATGTTAAATCAGGGAGACCCTTAGATAAGAAAGCAAACCATTTCTTACGGTTTGGATATGAGGTATACGCCTAAAGCTCCTGGGCTAATGCAGGAATGTTCAGAGGTGAATGCAAGTGGGGTGTGGCTGGTGGAGGTGCATCCTGGGGGGCATACCCTGAAAGGGGGCATCTTCCCTGTGGGCCCTTCTCCTCCCTTTTCCTCTCTCTCTCCCCCCTCTGCTTTCTGGCAGGAGAGAGCCTTTGAGAAGCTTTCCTCCTTTGCTGCTGCCCTTCAACAATGATGGTCTGTCACACCTCAGGCTCTAAACAATGGAGTCAGCCAACCAAGGATCGAACCTCTGAAACCACCTCTGAAACCGTGAGCCCAAATGAGCTTTTCCTCTGCTAGGTTGTTGGTTTTGACCATTTTGGTCATAACAAGAATCCCACTAACACACGTTTGTTTGTTCATTCGTTCATTCGTTCGTTCATTCATTCATTCATTCATTCATTCATTCATTCATTCATTCATTCATCAAGCCTTGATTAAGCAGCCATTCTCCCAGAACTGGGAGCTTAGCTGTAGGCCACATACGACATGATGGAAACTAGCCTCATGGTTTCTGCCTTCAATGAATTCACTGTCTATTAGGAAAGATAGGTGCTGAACAAGATCATTTCGTGGTATGGTAAATCTCCCTTTACCAGTTGGCCATTAATGAGCTGTAGAGCTGGGGCCCTTGTGGGGGGGCACGGATTATTCGCAGAAGTACTGGCTGGAGAAGCTAATGTGCAGAAGCTTTGCAAAAGTTCCGTTAGAACCAGATCTTGAAGGGTGAGTAGGAGATTTTCAGGTAGAGAAGAAGAAAGGGTCTTTCAGGGAACAATATCAGCCAACTCCTGTCAGCACAGAAGGGCTGGGTATTTTCCGTGAGGGGTGTGTGGTCTGGCGTGGCAGGAGGGGGCAGGGACTTTGAGCTAGGATGTCTCTTTTAATTAGTTTAGGTTCAGTGTGATTTACAGTTGAAGTCCTAGCTAAGCAAATGCAAGTCCACAGCACTGAAATGCTCATGTAAGTCAAGAGGGACTGTAAATGCCAAGTTATAGGTTGGAGGGGTTGGAGGATGGTTCCCTGGTATTTTGAGAAGTCAGAAAGCATATGCAAACCATATGCAAATGAGATGCAAGCCAGCACCTGCTGTGCATTGTGTAGTCAGCCTGCTTGGCTTGCTGCAGTAGAGAGCCCTGCCTTCCCACAAAGGTGAGAGAGGCGGCTCCTCTGACTCTGGCTGAGTTGTGGGGAGTGTCAGGGGGCTGCATAAGAAAGAAAATTGCCCCCGAGACTCTCCCTGCAAGGGACCTTTCTCTTGGAGGGAGTGTCCCCTTGAAAGATGGAAGGACCAGAATTTTGGCCCCAGAAGAGCAGGATGAAGCCCAAGTTTGCCGTTCTCCAGGGACCAAAGCCTCAGCAATGATTCCTGTCAGTCTCAAGGGGTTGGCATAGGAGTCTGGTCTTAGAGGGTTGGGGCTTCTCATCCCCCTGCCTAGACCCCACTTCTTTGTGCTGGGTCCCTCATGGGGAGGGACCAGTGGGATCTTTCAGAACCAATGCCCCGTGAGTTGGAGTCTGTGGTTTATTCTTGGCCTGATGATTGTGGAGCTGTGTTGCTGCCTGAGTCCCTGCAGGGTGGTCCCTGAGATACCAATGGCAATGATGCAGCCGGGGGTACTGCCCAGGGGACAGTGGACTCACCCCGTGCCCTCTCCCCCCTTAGGGCTGAGGAGAGGAGCTACTGTGGCCTGGGGTTGGTTGATGTTTGGATGCAGAGTGGAGGCTGTGCCTGGCTTCCAGGGCTGATTCTTCCTAATTCACCCTGTGGCCTTGGACAAGTCCCTTCTCTGGCTGTCTTTGCACCTTAGAAATGACCCTGAAATTTCACGTGAGAGCCTTTTCCTGTTAGGATGCGACCCATCCTGATCCAGCAGGCAGGATGTGTGTTGGGGTGGGAGGGGGGGGTGGGGAACTGAGTCTTGGAAGGCTGCTTTACAAACATTTTGGAGGACTGAGGTGGCATAGGGACATACCAACCTTCAGGACCATATTGAAGCCTCAGGTTCCTGACACAGAGCCCCCTGGGTGACAGGGGGAGGGTGGAAAGAGCTGGCTTGTGGGGCTTGCTCCATGCGTGGGTCCTGGGGGCCGGCGCAGGTGAGGGGTCTCTCAGTCGGTCCTGCTGCCTCACTGGCCCCTCTTGTCTCCTCTCTCCCTGCTCCTGGCTCTATTTTCCAGTGTGCCTGACTCTCCCTCCTCAACCTCTCCTTTATGCAGTCTTTCTCCCATCCTCTGGGGCCCGTGGTCCTCCTCTGCTCCCTGCCTGACCTCTCTCCTCTCCCTGTGGCACCAGCTCCCCATGCCTTCTCCGGGTCTCTTTTGGCTCAGCACCTTGGCGCCACCCCTCCTCCCCAGCTCCCAGGTCTCAAGCACTTTGGGAGAAACTAAGGAGGGGCTCCACCTGCCAAGTTTAGGAGAGAAGATGGAGAATAGCCAGCCTTCAGCAGGTGGCGCTGTTGGGCGACTTTTGCTTAGGGAATCTTTCAGCACTAAAAAAAACAAAAACCCACTCTGGAATCTATTGGCATTTGAGAGCTGCTTTTTTTTTTTTTTTTTTTAAATAAAAATAATGACTCTCATTTCCCGGGCATCATTAAACAAGGTGCGGTGTTTGTGTGTGTGATGTGTGTTGAGGATGTATCGTGCGTGTGTCTGCACGTGAGTCTTGGCTGGAGTGCAGGGGTGCGTGAGAGAGCACTCGCCAAGTCCACGGGTGATTGTGTCTGTACAGTGGAGCGTCTAGATGATATGCAGGTGGGAGTGTCAGTGTGTGGCCACGTGGGTGTGGGCTTTGAGGGTGGACAGGAGTCAGCCCATGGGGGGCGAGCCTCTTCATGGGCACTGTCGGTGTTAGGCTCCTGGGTCTCTGCCTCCGCACGTGGGCAGCCTTGACAGTTCAAGCTTGCGGGTTCAGGGGTGGGGTTGCGCGGGGAGCACAGGCTGATGCATGAGTGTCTCCAAACATGCTCACCATCAGCAATGTGCTAGAGTGGAGAAGAAGGAGGGCCATGGAGTCAGGCCTCCAGGTTTAAATTCAGGCCTCTCACTTGGAGCTGTGTGATGTGACCTACTCAATTAACGTTTCTGAGTCTCTTGATTCTTCACCTGAAAAATGAGACAACAGCAATCGCTGACTCTGCAGGTGATTGGGGATTCAATGGGATCCTCCACTAAAGGGCCTGGCGTGGTGCTGGGCGCAGGGTCAGAACCCAGGGAGAGGCTCAGAGCTGCAAAGTATCTGTGGGTTGGCAGGTGCCACTCACCCTGGGCTGCTGTCTAGCTCCATGCTGGCTGAGCTGGGTTCACTGGACCCCAGGCTCGAAGTGTGATACCCTCCAGGGGTATGGAAGGCCTATGGGTGGGGATGTCCTGAGGGAGCTCTAGGATCTGCTTAGCTCCAGCGTGTGTGGTTCACTGGAAGAATTGGAGCTAGAAAGCCCCTTCCCCACACAATGGAAACCCAGTGGAATGGGCCTCACGGTGACCACTCCAACTCCCTATCCGCAGGCCAGAGTCTGAGGCACTAAGCCCTGCTGAGTCCTCAGCTGGTGCCCAGAAGTAGGAGCAGAGGGGAGCTCTGTGCTGGAGCTCCTTGCAGTCCTGACCCTACCTCGCCTGTCTTTCCTCTTCCACATCTCCTCGTGACCCTCCTAAAATGCAGAGAGGAGGAGGGCCATCTGTCAGGTTCTCCAGGGATGTGGAAAAACCACTCCAAATGGTGGGGGCTGCTGCTCTCAAACATGTGGTCTGGCCGTCTCTCTCCATGCAGGGCTTGTCCTCCAGGGCCTCTGCACTTGGCTGCAGCCCTTTCCACAGGGTGGGCTTAGGGCAGTGGCACTTTTCACATGGAAGCTGACCCTGGAGACAGAAAGTAGAGGACAGACAGGACCATACCTTGGCCTGGCCCAGGGTCACCTCCTGTCTTCTCCTGGATAAAACTGCCAGGCCTCCCACTCCAGATTCAAGAGAGAAGAGAAATGGAGCCCCCTCTTCATGGAGGAGAGCAAGGCCATACTGTGGGGGGTCTGAGGGGTGGGTGATGATGCTTGGGCTTCTTTGGAAAATGCATGTGCCGCAGCATCCTGGTGACATTGTAAGGGGACGAGCAAATGCCAGTCTGGGAGCGTTTCTCTGCCACTTCACCCTGTCCTCTCAGCAGCCCTCTGCAGTTCATCCACCTGTGTGAGCTCAGGCAGCTTCCTGCTCTGCTCAGGGCCTCAGTTTTCCCAGGTGATGGTAAGTGTGGCCGCCTGATTGAACTATGGTCAAGCATGTAAGAGTCACATGGTGAGTCCTTAATGGGTTACTACTGTCTTCGTCCTTCTCTTCTCACAGTTGAGGAAACGGAGGCTCAGAGCTGGGAAGGTACTGGCTTAGAGCTGCATCGTGTGTGGAAAGGCCAGAGCTGGGCCTGGGAGGCCTGTCTTCCCCTCCAAATGGCCCTCTGCTCCTCCGAGGCTCTGCATGTTCAGGAGAAGGCTCAGAGGGTCTGGGGAGGAAGAAACCATACAAAGAGGAGGAACTGGGGGAACTGGTTGCCCTCTCTGGAGTTCTGGGTAGTTCTGGCAGTACCTAGAACTAGAGGCTCGCAGACTCTACCGCTCTCTCCTCTTTCCTCGTCAGTCTTTCCTGAATCAACCGCTCTGTGTCCAGCTCCTGTTCCCGAAAGTGGGGATGGAAGGACTCTGGACTCTTCTGGTTTTCCAGACTCCGTTTTCTGAGGGGCTGCCATGCCTCGTGCAGGAGGGAAACCGAGGCTCTGAGGAGGCCTGTGGTCCTTGTGGCTGCACTGCGGCACCTTCTGACTCATCCCCCTGAGCTCATCCTCCCCAGCACATGGTCCCTCCACCTGTCCAGGTGCTGCCACTGCTCCTCCTCTAGGTCTGCTTGCTGCCTGCAGGGCTCTCCCTCTCTGGCCCTCCCCACAGCCTGCACAGTTGGAGAGACCCACGTCCCGAGACCCCATCTCAACAGCCCCTGATGTGATGAAGCCCTCTTGCACCTCCCGGCTGGGATCCCAGACTCCTAGGGCCAGAGCGCCAGGTGCTCTGTGAGCATGGGCTGCTGTGGAAGGGGGTGCTGAACGCGCCCTCTGCATCCCTTCCTTTTCAGTTTGCAAATTCCATCACGCCCCTCCCTGCCTTCTGTTATTTCACAAAATCACCTTTCAGCACCCTCCTGGGTTATATTCCTTATGCCACGTGCTCTCAGGAGTACAGCACAAACCTCTGCTGTGGCCGTTCCAAGAAAGGGCCCCACCAGCTGACCTCATCCCCCAAGAGGTCTTGTCCTCAGTGGTCCCTGGTGTCTCACCCCTCCCTGCTTCTGTTCGGAAAACAGCTCTTCCAGGGACACCCACGGCAGGTCCCCTTAGCCGCACGCTGGCGTTGATTGGACACCTTGTAAGTTTCCTTCCAGCACCTGAGTGTTGGGCTTCCAACTCAGCCTGAGGTTCCTGAGGGTGGGGATGTCACCCTGGCTGTCCTGTCTCCTGTGCCACCAACTCACACATTGGCGTGAGGAGAGATGAGGAGGGACAGCATTTTAGTCCCTGGCAGCAGGCCGGCTCCTGTGGACCTTCCTCCCAGATGGAAGCTGCTTTGAACTGGGAGTCTCAGCTCTTAGGACACTGTGTGGGCCACACGTGGGTTCTGTTGGATTTGAATTTGGATCAGCAGTTCTCTCTTTTTTCTTCCCTTGGGGGAAAATGGTGGGGACTGGACTTTGGCTGCAGCAGCAGAAATCCTAGCTAGACTCAAGGAATGATTTTTGCAAGGAGTGGGAATGATGGGTCATTTGGCAGATGAGGTTTCAGTGATGGGTGTTTGACGGAGGGGACCTTCTCTGCTGTCCATAGGACTCAGAGGTGACTGCGTACTCCCCAGGGGTGGATAAGATGAACTCTTCTGGGCTTTTCCCATCCTTATAATTTCCAGAGTTGCCAGTTCCCAGGGTCCCTGGGGTCCCAGTGCGAGGAAGAATTTGCAGACACAGGCAATGAGGGTGGGAGAGGCCAGTGGAGAGGGGTTTGTGTGGTGGGAACAGACCCAACAATCCTCTGTGGCTGGAGCCTGCACTGCCCAGATGGAGGGAGGCTGATGTGCCCGGCTGGCCCCACTGGCTCCTGGAGACACTCTGGGGCCACTCCCCCACTCATGCGCCACGGTTATTTTTAGCATGGGGATGTGCAGAACATGCTCAGAGAAACAGAGTGGAAAATCTGACACTCAGAGCCTCCCTGGGAGGGAGACCCAGCTCCTCCACCCGGCCGCTCACGTGTCTGATTTGCATCTTGCACGTTTCTGGAGCAGCCAGACTGCAAGTTCCAGCTGGTTCCTGAGCTGACCCACCGTCTCCTGAACAGCATCTGGGGCCCTTGAACTTGGCTGATGGTGACGACTCCTGGTCAGGCTAGTCTTCCTTCCACTGACCATCGAAACTGTGACCTGCACACAGCACAGGGCTCTCTGCAGTGAAGTTCATTGTCATCTCCAGGGCCCTTCTAGAGATCATGGGAAGAGGTGGGGCAGGGTAGGGAGGGAACTCAGGCCAGAGGGGGTGAAAGGGTCCTGAGGTCACACAGAGAGAACAACAGAGTGGGCCCTCGGGAGAGTCAGCACCTCAGTTCTTGGGTGTCCAACTCAGAATGTAATGTCCATGAGCCTGCGGTAGAAGTCCCAAGTGGCCAGGGAGAGGCATGCAGAGAGGAGAATAGCTCCCTGCCTGGGTGGGTGGGGGGTTGGTGTTTTGGTATAGTGGATATTTAATTAAAAATTAGTTCATGTTTCCCCTCTTCTTATTACAAAAACAATGCATGTTCTTTGTAGAAAATTTAAAAATACAGATAAGCAAACAAAAGAAAATTAAAAACACCCATAATCCCAGCACTCAGAGACAAACCCTGTACATATTTTGGTATTTCGGTGCATATACCACCAGCTTTTTTCTTTTCCTTCTTGAAAACATTTTCGTTTATTTTTAATTATGCATATGATATAGGAACCCATTCTTGTTAGTAAAATTCAAACAATATGGATCAAGCCGAGGTCTCCTCTCCCCCTCCCTGGCTGGGGCCTCCCTTTGCTAAAGGGTAATCACAGTGACAATTTTGACGTATGTTGTCCCTGACCTTTTTAAAGTGTACATACACATTTATATCTGTTCTCACAGAAATACATGGTATTATTTCCAGTGTGTTTGGATTTCTTTTTTTTTCCCCCAACGGGGATGGTATCATGCTGTATGAATTGTTCTACACTTTGATTTTGTCACCACCCTATTAGTCTTGGGCTTCTCCCAGTGCTTGCCACCTCGTAGTCCCGGGGTCCTTCAGTGCCTGCACTTAACAACACTCCCTCATTTGCAGGTGGAATTCCTTGGCCTGGGAACATCAGAGTCTGTTTGGCCACTGCCCTTCTGACAGCTGGCCGAGGACTTCCGCTGTGATTTCGCTTCTGTCTGTCTGCCCTCGATGCTCTTGGGAATGCCTCCTTGGGTGAAGATGCTTCTCTGGAGCCAAAGCAGAAAAGAAAAAAATTCTGGTAATTCTCTTTTTTATACCCATTAAGAGAATGGGAGCCGCTTGGACCAGCTGCTGTATGCCTTCTCCTCTCTTCCATGCGAAGAAGACGACCACTGTGACAGCATCTCCCACCCTGGGCCTCGGACAGCAGTGGTGTGCCTTGAGTCTCTATTAGGCGTACCTGGGGAGGAAAGGCATCAGGGCAGGTGCACAGGGCGTGCATTAGGTGGATAGCCCAGTAGCTTCACTGAAGGGCTCTTGGAAATTCACCAGCGCCCGTTAGTATGTCAAGTGGTGTCCTGAAGCAAAGAAGCAAGTCTGTCTTCATTTAGCCTGGCTTTTCCCGGCTGGGCAGCTGCAGTGTGGGAAACACAGATTGCAGTGGACAGAGGCAGTGCCCTGCCTGCACTCCCTTGGCCCTGCTGCTTTGTCACACCACTCATCCCAATTCCACCTGCTGGCACCTCTGATTTGTTGCCTGAGGCTTGCTCTTGCTGCAGGGACCGGTGGAAGGCTGGAAGTGTTGGAGAATCAATATCCTGTCTCCAGCCTTCAACTAACTGCAAGAGTTAGTAGAGGGATCCCCCAGCTCCCGGAGCCCTCAGGTGGGATGACCGGAGCAAAAGCTTTACATGGATCCCACAGTGTCCCCCGAATCACCAGGCTCCAATCCCACTGTGGTTGCTGGTTTGAAGACATACCTCCCCCTTGCCTCCACACTCCCTTTCCTGTATTGGGGCACCTGCATTGGAGTTCTGGGCCTGCTTCAGGGAGGACCCCAACTAAGACTCATCAATGATTAATTTTGAATGGCTTCCTATGAATGTCCTAAAAATTTCTCTCAACTGATTCTGCATGGCTGGACATTAAGGTTGTTTTCTTTTTTCTTCTTGAGATTATAAACATTCCCGGGGTGGACATCCCTGTAGCTTGATAGCTGTGAACATGCTTAATTATTGCCTTAGGGGCCATTCCTAGACAGGAAGCCTCCGGTCCTCAGGCAGGCATTTTTCCAAGGCTTTCCTAAGATCATCCCTTCTTGTCTTACTCTAACGCCACCTTGCAGCCACAGAGGGCACACAGAGGGAACAGCCATGATGTGCTCGGGGGATTTGGAGGTGATTGGGAAAAGCAGACTGAGGAAGCTCTTGGCAGGGTCCAGGGAGACACCAATTATCCCGCTGTGAGCTCTCAGCCAGGGATCTGGAGCTTGGTGGTGAGGGGGCGCTTCTTGCCAGGATCTTATTCCAAACCCTTCTCATCCTGCAAAGCCTAAGGGGAACCCTACCTCCTCCAGGAAGGCTTCAGTGACGTCTCCAGCCCTTGTGAGCCTGACCTGGAGGCTGCCTGTGACTTGGTGCTAGTTCTATATGGTCCATGCCACATCCTGTGGGTGGTGACCGTCTATATAAGAGTGAGTATTATGCACAGGACAGATTTAGATGCTTGGGGCTTAATAAATGCTTGAGGCAGATGAGCCAGGGGACCTGTGGGGCTCCAGGCAAAGACCTGAGGTAGGTTTGAGTGGAAATGAGCACAAGTAGGCCCCTCTCTCCCTTCTCAGCCTCTCCCGTGCCCCTTTTCCAGAGAGTCTCTCTGCCAGGCGCCCAGGGGCTGGGCTGTCTGCCTTTAGCACGAGGCTGAGAATATCAGTGTGCCTTTCTTTTATCCTTCCAGGTGCAGGTTTCTGGAGACAAATATACCCTCCATTCCCAGCCCCTCGATCTGTCTAAACACAATTTGACATGCGTTGCTATTAGCTTAGCACCTTATCAAATAATGCGGCCTGATCGAGATAAAAGGTTTTACAACCCTTGCTGCCTTTGTTTCTGCCTGCATTCACCCGCCGAGACAGCTAATAATTACCACCAAAGACAAAGAGAAATCTATACGCTCAGCTCCGAGCTTCCCGTGTGCATGTTAAGCAGCAGCGGAGGAGAGAGCTGGGAGGAGACGGCCCCCCATGCAGCCTGGGCGGGCCAGGCTGGGCCTTGCAATCGGCTGGAGACAGTGGCCCGGTGGGTCTGCAGGTTTCGGTTCTCTTGGTTGCTGGGATGACCCTGTGGTTTGGTGTTATCCAACCCTGGAGGTAGAGAAAGGGGTGGGAGGCCAGCCCCTGATCCCTGCCTCTGGGATGAGTCAGGGCCTGCTTGGGTGGGCTGGGGTGAACTGGAGGGACAGGCGGGGAGTGCTGGTATGGAGACCGTGACCTCACAGGGGGTGCTGGGGCCCTGCGTTTCTGTCCCATTTCTGTTGCTGGGTGGCTCTGTGGCCTTGGGTAAGCCTCTTGCCTTCTGTGGATACAGTCTCTGCTCTGGAGCTCTGGGCTTGCAGCCTAGAGACTGTCTCTAGAGCTGGCTCAGCGGCCAACAAGCAGTTACATGCTGTCTGGGCCTCAGTTTCTCCATCTGGAAACGAGGGATTGTGGGTGGTGGCAATGGGCCTGTGGAGCAGGGGATGATTCAGCGGGCATCGTCTCCCTGGGTATCTGTTCCACCACCAGGCCTACGTGAGGACTTGACCCCAGATGCTTTCTCAGGAAACAGTTTCTTTCCAGAACTAACAAACTCAGAATGTGAAAGGAGAGCTCAGTGTGGGGAGTCACTGGGAACGGAAGCAGTCTGAGGAGGTCCCCTGGAGGAAGCCGGCAGGAGTGTTGCCAAGGTAGGGTGAAAGGGGCACTGAGGGGTTATGCAGCAGAGGCAGTGAGGGGCACTGTGCACCGGGGGCTGTGAGTCTCTGATCAGAGTCTGGGCTCTGGTATCCGTGGGCACAGTCTCCATGGGACAAAGATTCCCCATGTACCTCAGGACATAAGGGGCTGCTTGGATTCCCCTCTCCGCACAGCCCTGGCCTGTCATGGGGAGGGGTAGAGAGATTGGTGGGCTAGGAAAGGCTTTCCCAGTTCTCTAGGGGGAAAAAGGGTTGATTTGTAGCATGATGCCAGTTTGCATGGTGTAGCATCACTGAGTGCAGAGCAGGGAAAGATGGGTTCGGCTGGCTCTCATGAGGGAGAGTGAGCCAGCTCCTGAGCACCACGGAAGAGGGCCCAGAACAGACCCAGGGACCCAGCTCTGTGGCTCAAGGGCATCTGGACTCAGTGGCAAAGATGGAGTAGCACACGTTCCCAGCCCCACTGACACCTGCGGCAGACATCACTAATCAACTGGGTGACTGCTAAGCCCAGGATCTTCTCATCCAAGTGCTCCTGGCAGCCATATGGTTAGATTGGGGTGACCACGTAAAATGCCAACTCTTTTTTATTGTTGATGTAGACTAATCCCCTCAAGATCCCACAGATGGGGAAATGGAGGTCCAGGTTGGGGAAGAGATTCTCTTGAGGTCGCCCAAACCATTTGGGAAAGCTGAGGCCAGAAGCCCAGTGATCTGGCTCCCAACCTGGCACTTTCTGGCTCTCCTGCCCTGTGGTCTCTCCCTCTGGGCCAGTGGCAAGGGAAACGAACCCTGCTTCTGAGAGCAGTGGCCCAGGCTGGGTTGCTCCAGTCTCTTCCTCCGAAGCTCTGGCCTTGAAGACAGGCTGTCCTAATCTCTCATTCTCATGATAAAACCTTGTCTGCAGAAAATGGCCATGTCTACTCTGAGCCCTTCCCAGAGGTGTGTGTGTGTGTGTGTGTGTGTGTGTATGTGTGTGTGTGTTTGAGTCTATGTATGTAGACTCACCCCCTGCCACCCCCCCCAAAAAAAACCTCACAAATGATCCTGTTTTTTGTTGTTTTTTTTTGTTTGTTTGTTTTGCTTTTGGTACCAGGGATTGAACCCAGGGGTGCTTAACCACTGAGCCACATCCCCATCCCTTTTCCATTTTTAAAATATTTTATTTAGAGACAGGGTCTCGTTGAGTTGCTTAGGGCCTCACTAAATTGCTGAGGCTGGCTTTGGATTCTTAATCCTCCTGTGTCAGCCTCTCAGGCTGCTGGGATTACAGGCGTGCGCCACCATGTCTGGCTCCTATTTTTATTTTCTATTATTTGGTGACACACTTGGGCCCTCCCTAGAGAGCAGTGGTCCTCCAGGGAGCTGCCTGTCTGTCTCTCAGATCACAGTCAGAGCCAGGCACTGCACTGATGTACCCTGAGGTGGGCTCTGGGCCAGGCCAGTCAGAGCTGCAAAGAATTTTGGCTCTCTTTTCCCTTCCTTTTTCTTTTTTTCTTCCTTTCGGCCACGGTCAGACATAGGAGCCCTCTCTGATCCCTGACCTTGCTCCTTTCCTTGTGCTTCCTTCTGACCTTATGCTTCTCCTCCATGGTGGTTGGGTTACAGGTATCTCTTGGAGGTATTGCAGGTTCAGTTCCAGACCTTCCCAATAAAGCAAATGCCACAATAAAGCAAGTCATGTGATTTGTTTTTGATTTCCTAGTGCGTATAAAAGTTACGTTTTTGTGTACAAAATAGCATTATGTTTAAAAAAAAGCAATGCATATGACTTAATTAAAATATTTTATTGCTAAAAATGCTAACGATCATCTGAGCTGCTGGAGAAATGGGGCCTGTAGTCTTGTTCCACACAAATCACCACAAACCTATGTGCCAAAAAAAAAAAAAAAAGCAATATCTGCAAAGTGCAATAAAGTGAACAATGCAAAGGGTGTGCTTTTGTGCCGTCTCTGTTTTTATTTGAGGTGGGGTCTCACTAGAGAGTCCAGGCTGGCCTTGAACTGATGATTCACCTGCCCCAGCTCCTAGATCACTGAAATTATAGGTGTGCACCACTAAGCCGGGCCCTGCAGCCTGTTCAGGAATTCCTTGAAGGCAGGGCTGCGGCTTCCTTTTAGCCAAGAGGCCTCCATCACTGTGGATGGGCCAGGCACCTCCCTTTCGCCTTCCTGCTCTCTGCCGCTCTCCAGAGTTGTCTTCGTCCTGTGACTGGCGATCCAGGATTGTTGGGTCCAGGCAGAGCCCTGGGACCCTCGTGGTTGTGCTGGCATTGTTCCCTATGTGCCCACCAGCACGGGGTTTTAGTTCCAAGCCACAGAAACAGACTCTGGCTGAAGCATTGGGAAGATGGAGGTACTCACTCGGCTGCAGGACATCGAAGAATCAGCTTAGGCAGTGGGCAGGAGTCCCGAGGGCTGCCAGGACCATAGCCACCATCATCCCACAGAGGAGTCTGAAAGGACGCTGCCAGGCCTGGGTGCTGCATAGCCCTGTGGGCCGTGGAGATCCTGGAAACAGGTTGTCTGCTGAGCTGCCACAGCCGTCACCAAAATGGAACCTGTACCTCACTGCTTAATGTGTGTCCCCGGCTTGGATTCAACCTTCCAGGCTCCAACTTGTTGAGCCTGGTCACCAGAGAGCCATAGAGACCTGGGACTGTGTGCTGATGAGCTAGGGGGCAACCCAGGCTCCGTTGCACTGTGGGACCTAAGAGGAGGGGGAAGGCTCAGCTGGCCATCGTCCACCATGAGCAGGGGAGCTAGACCTCAAGTGGCTGGCAGCCTCCCCGGCACAGGTTGATCATGGACCTGTCACCTCCCTGACACCAGCCCTGCCACATGCACAGACCAGACCACCCCTCATGTGGAGACTTCAGGAGTGGGTCCACCTAACGTGCGGGTGTGTGGCTGCCAGATCGGCCACGTCCCTCCATGACTTCCCCAAGCGTGGGTGGGGCTCAGAGGAGGGAGTTTGGTGGGGGTGTCCTGGGGGGAATGAAAGTAGATCCCAAAGCTCCGTGGCCTCCCCACTCTCAGGCCACACAAGTCCCCAGCCTGGCCTCCTTCATGGGAGTCCACCCCTTCACAGGCAGGAGGGCCTTGAATGCTCTGTGTGCTTATTTGGAGCTGGGACTAGGGGCTGCGTTGTCCCTGTGAAGGACCTTCAGAAGGTTAGTTTTACGAAGTGTCTTAGAGATCCCTGGTCCCACCCCAAATTATGCAGCGGGGAGGCAGAGCCTCCAGAGGGGCTTCTGGATGTGGTCATGACTCACTCCTTTGCCAAGAGAAAGCTCATTACCATGCCCTCTGGCCAGTGGCCTGACCAGGAAACGGGCAGTTCTCGTGGCGGGGTCGTCCAGCCCGCGGTTGGTCAGGGGAGCCGTGGTTTCTGCTCCCTGTGAGGGGAGCGCCCTGTGGTGGGGTGAAGAGATGGGGAAGGCGAGGCTCTTGGGTCCTTGCTTCCCCCATAGCCCTGGGTTGGGGCACCCAGAGGCCCTGAGTCTATGCATGTTGGATGGAGGGAGCTGTTGACCCACTGAGGAGTCAGATTGCAGGGGTCCCCACATTTAGGACAGGCGTGGACGCCCCAATGAGGAGAGTTAAGGCCTTAACATTGAGCAGGAGGCCGCAGGGAAGTGGGGCGGGGGTGGGGAGCAGGCAGCCCTGATTGTCAGGCAGTGCACGCTTCTCTGGGCCAAGTGCGATTTCTGGGGCATCGGATCAGAAGAGTGGGCTGTGCTCCGTGTCACTGTCACAGCACTGCCCTTCCTAAGTGCTGACACAGCTCCGCCTCGGACCCTCCTTTGTCCTTTATCTGGCCTGAGATCGTGTCCGCATCCCAATTGGCTCCCACAGCTGCAGGAATCCTGTCTCTGGGCACAGGGATGTCACCCTGTCCTGGCCAGCATCAAAGCAGCCCTGCAGCTGCCCTCCACTCTGGGGACAAGGTGGCACTGAGCCCCTGCTGGTAGAAGAGATTGGGCATTTGCTGAGTACCAGCTATGTCCTCGGTGTACCCTGCCAGAGCTTTCAAGATCTTTTTTTTATTTCAGTCTCAAAAGAATGGACGGCTTATATAATATTCCCATTTTAAAGATGAGAAAGTCAAAGATGCGAAAGACTTGCACAGTCAGTAAGGGGCAGAAGTGGGGACCCCCTAGGGTTTATCCTGTGTCCGTGACATCTTTCTGAGGAGTAGAGTGATCGGAGCTGGAGGGCAGGCCAGACCACCTTAAGACTCAGTTTCCTGGGTGAACCTTGGAGACCATTTGTGAGCACAAAGGATAGACAAGGCCCAGGGTGCAGGGAAGGGTGGGTGGCATCCAATTCTTTGTTTCTCAGGGTGAGCTCTCAGAAGGCAGGGAAGAACTCATTTCCCCAACAGCTGGCAACTCTGCTTAGACCTCCAGCACCCTCTACTCGGAAACTAGAAGTGACCTCAGGAGCTTCTTACTTACATCCTCATTTTACAGAGTGGAAAACTGAGGCTGAAATAGAGAATTTGCCTCAGATTCCTTCTGAAGAGTAGCCAAGCCCAAGATGGATGGTGCTCAGTGGCTCTGAGAAGCTGTTGCAAGTAAGAAAACCCAGCCAAGATGGGGAGGGCTCTTTAGCCGGCAAGTTATGGGTTTGCTCTGCAAAGTTGGCAAGACCCTTGAGTTTTGTGTGCACACTGTACCTTGTTGCACTAGTAGAAACCCATGCCTGGCACAGTGCCCTTGGTCAGGCCACATGAAGTGGTCTAGAGTCCCCGAGACAGCAAATGAGAGAGTGGCAATTTCCAGGGTTCTGGGCCATTGGTCTAATGCTCCTTCTGTGACCTTTCCCTTGAATGCACAGGAAACATGCTTTGAGGCTTCCATGGCTTAGGAGAGTTGAAGTTGTTCCAGCATCTCCAACTTCCCTACTCTTCCCCTGAGTGAGATCTGGTGACCTTCATGTGGAGACCCTCTTGGCCATGGCTGAAATCCTCACCCCACCTGCCTGTGCTCTCCAGTGATAGGAGCTCACCCCAGCAGGCCCCTCCCACTGTCAGGAGCTGCAGTTGATGTGCAGCCTCCCTCCTCCCTCCTGTAGCCGATGCCATCAGCTGGGCCCAGAGCCACTCATCCCCTGATGCCGGAGCTTCCTGACCATTGCTCGGGCAGTGGCAGCTGGTCCTCAGGGTGAACGTTTCTTCCCTCTTGTAGACCCTCAGCCTAGTTGGGAGCCAGGGAGATTGATTTGGAATCTTGGCTCTCCCTATCCTCTGTCACCTTGGGTGTGACACTTAGCTTCTCTAAGCATTAATTTCATCACTTGTACAAGGGTGGTGACCTTATTGGATCCTTGAGAAGATTATGTGCAGAAAGGCTCAGGAAGGGCTCAGCCCAGTGGCTGGCACAGAGCAGAGCGCGACACCTGCAGGCAGTGTGATGGCGGCCTCCTAGTCTGTAAGCTGGGTCCTGTCTTGCAGAGTTGGCTCGACAGTTACATGAGATGGTCTACAGAAGTGCTGAGCACAGGTTTTGGCTCCAGTGAGGCTGGTCTAATAGTGACACAGTGTTTTGTCACTCCCACTGATGTCGCAGAGGGAGGGTCCTGACAGTAGAAGGTGCGAGACGTGAACTCCAACATGCCACTTTTCTAGAGCGCATCTGACACTTACCCAGGCCTGTATTTGTCAGCTTTTCAATGCTGGGATCAAAATACCTGACAAGAAAAACTTAGAGGAGGAAAGGGTTATTTTGGCTCGTGGTTTCAGAGGTCTCCATTCATGGCCGGCAGGCTCCAAGGCAGACACATCACGGCGAAGGGTGTGGTGAAGGACAGGGACTCAGCTCCTCCAGTCTGGAAGCGGAGAGAGCCAGAGAAGAGCAGGAACTAGATCCAGTTCCTAAGGCCACGCCCCCAGGGACCTGCCTCTTCTAGCCACGCCCCACCTTCCTATAGTTACCACCTGGTAGTCCATTCAGCTATCAGGAGGTTCATCCAGCAAATAATTAACCCACCCGTGAGGTCAGAGCCTTAATGGATGCTGAGGGCCCATCTCTGAAGCTCTAGATGCATCCCATGCTTTCAATGCATGGGCTCTTCAGGGGACAGCCCAGATTCAAAGCCCCTTTAGTTTTCTTTTTGGTCATCTCAATGAGGTATACCCATTAGGATACTCCAGCTACATGTGACAGAGGAACCAAGTCAAATGACTTAGAGAATAAGGAGAGTTGTGTTTGCCTGTCACCAGAACAACAAGGCGGAGTAGAATGGTTAAGAAAGCTCATGAAGAAGAATGAAATTATGGCCTTTGCTGATGAATGGATGGAGCTGGAGAATATCACGCTAAGCGACATAAGCCAGACTCAGAAGGTCAGGGGTCACGTGTTTTCTCTCCTATGGGGAAGCTAGAGAGAAATAAGGAAATAAAAAGACAAGGGGGAGGGTCCCATGAAAATAGAGGGGAGATCAGTGGCATAGAGGAACCTGAGAGGCAGGGAGGAGAGGTGGGAAAAGGGGAGGAACTGCGGCTAAAACTGATCAGACTGTGCTATGTACTCCTAGGAACATACCACAGTGAGTCCTGCCTTTATGTGTATCTATAAAACAGCAATTAAAAACAATAAATAAACAGAAGGGAGACCAGTAGAGGAAGGGTAGGAGGGGGAGGGAGGAGGGAGGGAAGGTGGAAATACTGGGGAATGTAATGGAGCAGGTTGTGTCTCGTGCCTGCGTGAATATGTCACAATGAATCCCACTCTTATGTATAACTGTAATGCACTGAGAACAACATAAAGAAAGGGCTCACAGCCCCTAACCAGACCATGGAGGTAAAATAATTGCTAGCTGTGTGACCTCAGGTTAGTTACTTAAACCCTTCTGGGCCTCAGTTTTCACATCTGTAACAAGGCTCATCAGTAATGCCTTCCGGGCTGTGGTGAGGATTAAATGCGTCAATAAATGCAAAACACAAGGCCTGGCATGTGGTAAATGCTAGATTAGCACTGACTTATTTATTCTGTAACTTTGATGGTTCTGAAGATCATTAATACAGGGACTGAGTGATATAAGCAAAGTATTGGATTTTTTCCATTATCTGCGCCACTGTCAATGTGTTAACTTTATCCCCAGGCTTGTGCCCTCTTGGTACAAGAGGGCTGCAGTGTCTCCAAGCATCATTCCTCACACAAGACTGTCCAAAGCCAGAAGACAGAAATTTATCTTTTTGTCATCGAGAGAAATTTTTTTTTTCTTTTTTCTTATTTTCTTTTGTCTGTGTGGCTTGAACCTGGGCCTCAGGCATGGAAGGCACACACTTTACCACTGAACAAAAATTTTCTTACATGAGTCTTTAATAATTTCATTGTCTAGAAATGGACCAAATGCCTGCCCTAATTACTTGGGGAGAGGAGAAGGGAAGGACTTTAGTCGGCTGAGCCTAACCCACTTCATCCCCCGGAAACCACTTGTACTTGGATGAACTTGGAGGTCCGAAGGAGAAGGGACGGAAAAGGAGTCTGTCAGCGATGGGGACTCCAGGCAGCAGGAGCAAGGACATGCCACAGCAAGGAGTCTGCCCCAGGCCAGGTTGGGCTTTGCTGCTGCAGACAGGGTTTCTTGGCAGGTTCCGGAGTCTCTCTGGGTCGGGGCTGGCTGCCTTCTGGTCTGCCACGGGTTGCTCAGTCTCCGAGAGGAGCCGTCCAGGGCTCAGGCCTTGCGCACAGTCTTGTGCCGGAACAGCAACTTGCACTGATCGTAAAGTAACTCATCTGCTTGGCCTCCCTTCTCCTGCCTGATCTAAGAGGCAGCTGCTGTCTCTGCCTTAATATTTGCACATGGGAAAGCGGAGGCAGAGAGAGGGAGAGTCCTGTGCACCAGTGGACACTGTCAGTGCCCATGTGTAG
This sequence comes from Ictidomys tridecemlineatus, assembly GCF_052094955.1. NCBI lineage: Eukaryota > Metazoa > Chordata > Mammalia > Rodentia > Sciuridae > Ictidomys > Ictidomys tridecemlineatus. Next base: position 44,686,524 of record NC_135477.1, on the reverse strand, counting down.
CCCTGTGGTCCCTCTTGGAGGTCACTGTGGTGCTGATGGACAGGAGCTGTGTGCATGGGTGGCTCCCCACATCAAGCTGGTGTATGTGTAGCAGCCTGGGCGTGCAGGGAGGCAGGAGCTCAAGGTGACACCCTTCGAGAAGCAAGGAGTGGACGTAGGTGGAATGCTGTCCCTTTGTTGGTCCTCAGGGGATAATTCCCAGGTGTGGACCCCAGTCCCCAGGTGTGCCTGGCAGCAAACTGCTCATGAAAGCCCACCGGCTTAGTTTCCCACTCCATCACCTGGACTTCCTAGGATGATCTCCCTCAGATGCGGGACTCAGTGGCTGCTTTTGGAATAACCTGAACTAAGACCCTTGTCCAAGGGGACAGGGCTGATAAGAGATGGCCCCGAGAGACGCACCAGGTGGGCCAGTCCTGAGACTGTGCTCAGGATCACTGAGCTATTTGGCTTGCTGTTGGAAGAATCAAGAGGTAAGCAGGAGCCCTTGACCTCAAACCCAAACCCGCCCGTCTTCAGGCTGACCAGAGCCTGTGGCGGCAGCAATCCGCTTGTACAGTAAGCAAGCCCCGTGTGTCCTGTGGGCAGCAGCCTGCTGGGCTCCGACAGCTAGTAGCGGTGGCTCATAAACTGCCTGATGGGCTGGGACCAGTGACCCGTGAACTGAATCCAAGGAACAATTCGGCCTTCCCCAGCCGGCTTCAAAGGAGCGATTACGGACATCCAGGAAATAATACATTACATGGAAAAGACCGTAATTATGGAGTATTGAGTAAATAATATGTGCTTTTTAAAAGTCTGCAATTATGTATTTATCCTATCTGTAATTAGGGAATTTTTAAAGGGTGCATTATAGGTAATTTAAAAATAAAATAATGATACCACTCAAAACAAACAGCCCCAAACAAATACAATCCAGGCCACCCCAAACTCAGCTCTGTGATGGTTTCAGGGGGAGCCAGTGTCCTGGGCCTCAGGGCGACGGGATGGCCTGTGTTTGACCCGGTGGGTGAGGTCAGCCCCGCCCCCAACCCTGGCCTGACACGTGGAGGGTCACCAAGGCCAAGATTCTCTCCCCCACTGGCACTTGCCTCCTCTTGTGACATAAGCAGCCAGGGACTGCGGTGTGCCAGCAGCTCTTCTCATCTCCATTCTTCTAGAAACTTCTGATATGATAGCCACTCGTCACGTGTGGCTGTTTTTCATTTAAATGAATGGAAACCGGGCTGGGGACGTAGCTCAGTGGGTAGAGTGTTTGCCTTGCATGCACAAGGCCCTGGGTTCAAAAAAAAAAAAGAATTAAAACTTAGAAAATGTAAAGATTCATTTCTGAGTCTCACTAAGTCACATTTCAGGTGCTCGTCGCCACACGCCTCTGGAGGGGACAGTGTGGGACGGCACACGCAGGACATTTCCACTAGTGCCCAAACCTTCGGCTGCTGTAGAAGCTGCTGCCCGGGTGATGGCTCACATTTGCACAGCGCTGGTTTTGAACAGTTGCCCTCAAAGGAAGTTTGTTCCCCTTTCTGGAAGTTTCTTCCCACTGGCCTGCCTGGTGGATCTCCCCCAGGACCCCAGCGTTACTGCGGCCACTCCCTTCAGACTTACAGTTTTTACCTGGGTCTCTTCTGCCAAGCTGGGTGCTCTGTGTCACCTTCGTGACTCCCGGGTCACAGTCCAGGATCTAGAGGAGAAGCCCCGACTATCATTTGGTTCTTGACTATCTCCCCAATATTTGTAGGTGGAAGTTTTGGTCCCCAGGATGGAGGTGGGAACTTTGACAAGTGGGGACTGATGGGAGGTCCTTAGGTCATCGGGGGTTTCCCTTGAAGAGAATCTCAGGACCGGGGCCCCTGTTTCTTCCTCTTTTGTTTCTTGGTAGATGAGCTGAGCAGTTTTGCTTTGCCATGTGCTCCTCAGCCAGGGCTCAACAATCATGGGTGACCTTCCAAACTGAGCCAAAGGACACTTTTCTCTTTATGACTTAACTAGCTCAGGTATTTGGTGATAGTCACGGGAAGCTAACAAGCCCTTCTTCAAAACTTGTGTGGAAACTTTTCTACCTTCCCCATCTGCCTTTGTCCCATAACTCAGCATCTGCCTCTGTCTTATTCTCTTAGGCACATAGGGGACAAACTCCACTGCAGTGTCTCCCGGGGGGAGGATGGGCCCCCTTCTCTATGCCTCCCTTGCTAATCAGAACTGGGTCACACCTGGCACTAAGGGGTGGTTGAGTGTGGCCCGGGAGGGTGAGGCCGTTGGTGTGAGAAACTAACACGCTCACTCTCACCCTCCTGGTGACCAGGCCTGGAGTTCTGACCTGAGACCCAGAATGTCACCCTGTCCAGGGGGCAGGTCCTGAGGGGAAGTGGGGGGTTGGTGTCTCCACGTGAAAGCCTGGTGGGAGGAGGTGGGGAGGTGGTGGCAGCCCGTGTGTTGCCAAGTGCTAACAGGTGGACAGGTCAGAGGAGTGAGCCTGGGGCCCCTGGACATGAGTCCCTGCTCCAGGACCTCTTCCCGCTGGTGTCCATGTCCCCCGTCCCCTTGATGGTGTTTTGTCAATGTCAGTCTTGATTGTGCCAAAGGAGACCGAGAGTTGGCGTGTGGGTTGAACCACTAAAGGGATGTGGTACCTCGGTGACAGTGGCCAGGGAGGCCTTCCCCTGAAGTCAAAGGTCCAGGTGATGGTGTCCATGAGCCGGGCCTCACTGACCTGCCCTCCCGAGGGACTCCTCTTTTTCAGCTACCGAGGTTCATCTAGTTTTCCTTTTTGTTTTTTTGGGAGCCAGTTTACTGGGTCTCGGCTCACTCAGCTAACGTCCTTAAGGGAGGGACAGTATCCTGCTCACTGAGACTTCCTATGTGCGAGGCCCACGGACCCCAGGGTACGGAGCCAGTGCTGAGGGTTTGGGGGGTCTCAACCCATCAGCTGAGAGAGCGCAGCCCCTAACACCCTCTGGCTTCAGGGTCCTTGGCTGTGAAATGACCCCCACGGTCTCATGACGCCTGCGTTGTGGCTTGTGTGTTGAGAGCTCGGTCCCCGAGGCAGCAGTGTTCAGAGGTGGGCACTTGGGAAGTGGTTGGGTAAGGAGGGCTGTGGCTCATCCGTGGACTAATCCAGGGACAGACCGATGGCCGAGTGGACCACGGGGAGGAGATGGGAACGGGGGAGGTGGAACCTCGTGGGAGCAAGCCAGTTCTTGGAGATGTGCCCTTGGGGACTCTATCTTGTCCCTCTGCTTCCCACTTCCAGGTGGGCAGCCCTGCTCCGCCATGGCCCCTCTGCCATGGTGCTCTGCCTCACCACAGGCCAGCGGAGCCGGATGACCATGGACAGAAACCTCCAGAACTGTGAGCCCAGCCAACCTTTCTTCCTCTCTCTGCTCTCCCCACGTCTTCTGTCAGAGTGACGAAAGTGGCCAACACAGCATGTGAAAGGCTGTTTATTTTTTTTTGTGTGTGTGAAAGATTGTTTAATTTTTTGAATAGCTGATTTATTTGCACATGAGGAATAAAAATAAAGTAAAAGGAACACAGAGCGAAACGCTCCCCTGCCCACCTCTGTCCCCATCTGTCCATTCCTCCCCCCCAGCTAGACACCACGACCGATGATTTCTTTTGTCTCTGAGTGTTTCTGTCTAAACAAACACAAATGCAGATTAATTTTCCCTTTGACCAGTGGCCGCGTAGTGGGCACACCGCTGTGGGCTTGGGTTGTAAACTGTGTTTTCAACTATGAGGCGCTGTGCCAGTGTGAGCTGGCCACCCTTTTGAAAGAGTCACCCCCGTGAGCTCCCAAGGCCTTGGAGAGCAAGGAATGTGTTCCTCCTGCCGTCCCCAGGGCATGGCATGGCAGAGCCCTGACCTTTGGGGTCAATAGAACCACTTGGTGAATTCGATGGTCTCTTTCCACATCTGTGCGATGGGGACAAGAGTAGTTCCTACCCAACAGGGCTGTGGTGGTGCTGATTCAACAGGCATCCAGTGCCAGCACATAGTAGGTGCTCAGCATGCGGGAGAAACAGGAGCATGGAGACCCCCTGCCGTGTGCAGTATCCGGCGGCTGAGATGGGCCCAGCCATGGTGGCGCCTTGGAGGCTGGGGGCTTGTGGACAGCGGAGCTGAGGCTGTGCCTGCTCATTCACGTCCCACCAGAGGCCAGGAGAGAGGCAAGTTTTGCCACGTCACGGTGATGTGGTGGTTGAGGGAACCTGTCAGGTCCCGTCAGACCTGACAGGTTGTCACAGCTGAGGTTCTGCGAGGGCGGCCCGTGCAGCTCATCAGGATCTCTGCCCCCCCCCCCATCCCTGCACTATTAAGGAGGGTTAAGGACCCCCTGTCACCATGTCATCTGGGTGTGCTTGCACAGTATTCCAGGCCCAGCAAGCCCGCGAAAACTGCTCTGGGTGCCGAGAGTCGGGGGACTCTGAGGCCTGAGTGCTTTCTTGCTGTGCTCGGATGCTTCTGGCAAGGCCCAGTGGGGCCCAGACAGAACTTTTGCGCCCGGGCGGGGCTCCTGCTCAGTCGTCCCTCAGTGCTCCAGACTTGCCCCTTCTGAGCTGCCTCCTCCTCACCCTGGCCTCATCGACTCACAGATCAACCTGACCTTCTCCTGGGCTGACTGAACGCTTGCTCACTCAGCTGGGCACACCTGCACCGTGGGCCTCCCACCTGAGCCGGCCAGTCAAGCACGCGCAGCTCCCGCCTCTGGCCTGATTCCCCCTGTTCTCTCCACGCTCTGCTTCTGAGTCACTGCTTTGGCAGGATGGGGAGCCAGGCGGAAATAACCCCGCCCTCTCTCCCCTGTATAGGCAGATCTTTCCCATGTGTTCCCCAGGGACTGGGCTGCTGACCTCCTGCCCCTCCCAGGTCCCCGCCTTGGTTGGACACGGAACACGAGGTGGTCAGCCGTGGACCATGCCCACAGATGTCACCTCCTCCAGGGAAGCAGCATGACCACAGCACCTTCAGGTCGCTGGCTGGGTTTGATTCCCCGGCTGGCTCTGTGTTCTTTGGCCAGGACCTTTGCCTCTTTGAGCCTCGGTTTCCTCATCTGGAATAATCGTACCCAGCTCCTGGATGTTGACTGAATGAGCGACGTCAGAGAATCACCCAGCACACAGAGGACAAATGGCCCATGTGACCCGTGACTGTGGCACCACTGATCTCTGAGTTCTATTGTAGGAAGGAGAGGCTGGCCACTAGCCACCCATCCCTGTAGGAGAGGGGCTGCTGGGTGGGGACGTGATGGACGGTCAGTGAGCCTGTTTTGTGAACACAGGGAGGACCCGATCTTCTCATTCTACTCCCTCCAGGGCACCCTCTTCCTCATCCCAGCCAACTGCCTGTTCCCCTCTCTCTCCCCGCAAAGGGCTTCCCAGACTCCCAGAGCCCTGATCAGCACAAGCCTCGGGCCCTCCAGGCAGGTGACAGCCACAGGAGTGGTGGGTTTACAAGGTAAGGACGTATAAGATGTGACAGGCCCGGAATTAGCAATGCAGTTCCTCTGTCATTTTTATCATTGGCCCCTGCAGGGAGAAGCTGATTAAATGGATATTCAACTCTTTGCATTAATGTGCATCCAGCTTCAATTTGCATTTCATTAGCCGCACAAAAAGCATAATTTTATTATTTGCCGTTGGAAAGCAGATCTCCGCTAACAAGCAGCTACACGCTGTTACTGAAATATGGTGTGACTGACTTGCTCCGCTGGCTGGCTCGCCCTGCCGTCCTCGTCCCCCGCACAGGCTTGCCGCTGTCTGTGAGAGGTGGTGTGCAGCGGGCCAGGCCCATCATGGCCGGCTGCGTCCTCCTTCCAGTTCCGTCTCTCAGGGGCACCTGGTTTCTGGCTCTTGTCTCTGGATTCATCGTTTTCTTGGAAAGTCACTGTCACCACCAATGACAACCCTGTTACCAATGCCCAGAGTTTCCACCAGCATGATACCAGCTGCCCCGTACCAGCGCTACCATCGTCAATAACAGGGTCACCTTGGCCATCATCTCGTCACCTCCACCAGGCCTTCATCACTGCCACTCACGTGGCTTCCATCACTGCCGCCATCATCATCACTATCATCACCTCCATGACCTTCACCATGCTGATATGCTGCCCATCACCATTATGATTACCAATGTTACTGTCTTCTCCACCACCATCATCACCTCCCTCACCAATCTTTACTTCCATCCATCATTCTCGTCACTGCCCAGATCAACTCCACTGGTTCCACCATGTTGATTCACAAGAGGTACAACTACTATCATCACCGCCGCAGCGTCATCTCCGTAATGACCTCCACCATCACCACCGCGATCATCTCCACCACCCTCACGACCATCTCGGTCACCCATTTCATCACCCTTGCCATCACCTCCACCACCTCCGCCATGCCAACACTACCTTGGCCACAACCCATATCACCATCACCATTGTCACCGCCTCTGCTATTTCCACCACCACTATGACCATCCCTATGGATGACCACCATGACCGCCATCACCACTTACACCACTACCCAGTCCACTCACCTAACACCATCTTCTCCACCGCACCCTCCCAATACTTTTAACTCACATCCAATATCATCCCCGTCACTAGCTGTATCACCACCCAAATGACCAGGATTCCAGTCACTGCTGTCACTCCCCCATCCCCACCACCAGCACCCCGTCTGATTTCTTCCACTTCAACGTGTGCTTGGCCATCCGCGTCGGGTTGAGCACAAGACTGGTCCATGGTCTGAGGACCCTGTGTGAGGCCGATGGAGGAAGCAGGGTGGGCGGAGCCCTTGAGGAGAGCAGGGCGGGTGACCAAGGCTGGGCATGGGGGAGCAGAGCAGAAGGCCGGGGCGGGGAGCTGGTGACGGTGAGGGCAGGACTTTGGCGGCGGTTGGAGTCGAGCCTCACTCCCTGTGGGGCCTTGAGTGAGTCCCTTTTCTGAGCTGAGCTTCTCATCTGTCGAGCGGGACTCATAAAGCTCCTTGGCTGAATCGAATACTAATGATGATGCTGTTATTAGCGGAACTAATAGGACCCCCTTCACCAAGTGGAATGTTGATTAAACGGCAGCGTGTGCTCCCAGCGTCTGCGGGGTGGTCACACCGTTCTCTGCTGGGTCCCTGCGGAGCTCCCTGTGAGTCCTGTGTGTCCCCTGGCTTCCGCAGGTTCTCTCCTCACCACGGTGGTGTGGACTTCCTCCCAGGAAGGTGTGCAGGCGGTGCCGCGGCTGGACGGAGCTGCTGAGAGCGGCAATGCCTCAGAATGGCCTGTGGCCGCGGTCAGGGAAGGTGGGAGTGGGAGAGCAGGTCCTCTGCTTCGGGATGGTGACAAACACGATGGATAAGTCCCGCTCCAGGGCTCCCTGCAGGGCCTGGTGGCACTGCACCTCACTATCAAGGTGTGGCTTCTCTCCCTCCCTGGATTCTCCTGGAAGTGAGGTCATTCCACGTCCCCTTCTCTCCGAGGTCTATGTGTGGCAAGGTGTGTAGCAGATTTCACTGTGTGGGGGTCCCTCTGTCAAGCTCGCTAGCCAACAGGGGGCTTCCACACACACTGTTCGTCGGGAGTGTAGGCTAAGCCTGGCGGTGTCTTAGAGTGGAAGCTATTGTTCCCATTGTTCATGTGTAAAACTGAGGCCCATGTGCGTGATCCTGGAGCTGGTAAGTGGCCAAGGTGAAATGTGGACTGTGTCTTCTAAGTTGCAGTCCAGCCCTCTCCTCACTGTACCAGCCCGCAGAATTCTCAGAGCCCAAGGCTGGCTCAGTTGTGGGCCGGCACCTGAGGATGGGGGTGATGAATAAGCTGCTAGGTTGGGAGAGTTTCTCAGGCAGCAGAACCAGATAGAAGGGAGCAGGCTGAGCTGCTGCCCACTGTGTGACCTGACCACATCCACACCTCAGACTTCAAGGCACGGGAGCCCAGCAGCTCTGGCCAAACCACCTGGGGATCCTAAATTGGCACCCTGTGGAGTGAGCTGTCTGGTCCTACAAAAGCAGTATTTCTGGTTTTCAAAGGAGCTGAATAATTTAAAGTGCACAAGACAAAACGTAAGATTTAGATGATCAGATAGACTCTCCGGGCTGCTGTATCTGCTATCCATACTCCACTCCAAGGCCTTCTTGGTGAGATTTGGAATTTATTATGTGTCTGAAGCAGTAATTACCAGGTTTCTCCCTTTTAGTCCTAAAGGTCTCCTTCCCCATTTATTGTCTCCCCCCATCCAATTGGGGCAGAGTAGCTCCCATTCTTGAAAGGGAAGCTGCCCTCTTGGGGATGGACAGGGGGAGATTTCTGGGTTTGGATGTCCCCTCTGGGCACTTTGGCTAGCAGGATGGCTGGGAGCAGAAGGCCTCTAATGTCTGCACATTAATAAATGTACAAACAAATACATTCATTACTAAGTGTTTTCATTTCAAAATTTGTCAAAAGATTATATATGCTTATGGCTTAAAAGGTGAATAGTTTAATGGGACACATTTTATTTATTTATTTATTTTTTTGTGCAACATTTTTTTTTCCCCTGGAGCCAGTAACTATCTTATCCCTTTACTTATTTGATTGCCTTTCTATGTGCTTAGCACTAATTCAACTCCAAGGTCTTTGGCAATTTTCCGTGCCTCCCTTCTATCAGCTTCATTACTGAAAATTCTCCTGGACTAACTGGGTGCTCAGGCACCGTCTCATCTTGGGAGCCTCCTTTATCCCATTCCAGGGATATTCCTCCTGTCCTGTGTCAAAATTTCTTGTGTCTTCATGTTCTTTCTATTTTACAACTTTGTTTTGGTGGAGCACACCCTTCAGTAGCTTTTCAGAAAGGCTATTGGGGGAAGTCTTTCTGAAGAGCACACTTGATTATTTACTTAGATGTCGAATTTAGGGTGGGATTTTTTTTTTCTTTTAAAAATGTGAGGACCTTTCACCATTATCTCTTGTTTTCCAGTGAAGTAAAGAAGTCAATTGCCATTCTGCTTCCTGGTTATTATTATTTTTTTCTTACTAGGAAGCTTGTAGCTCTTGATGCCAGAGATCTGAAAGTCGACACTGGTGTGTTTTGTTGAAGACCTATTTTTATGGATGGTGTCAAACATTTGATAGAACTTACAGTCTAGAAACTTCTGCCCTCCAGTTTTGGGACACTTTCTTGAATGACTGCCTTCATTTTATTTCTTTGGTTCTAACTTTCTGAGAACTCCTATAATTCCCATCATAGAGTTTCTGGGTTGATCTTCAGCTTTATCTTTCAAAAATTTTTTTCCCTTTTAATTTTTTTCACTTTTTCTCCCCCTTCAGTTTCACCATCCATTCCTTTCATTGAGTTGTACCACTTTCTTCTCTTATATACTCAATTTCCAGATCATTTTCCATACAACTCCAGGGTGGTTGTGCTAAAACACAAGCCCATGAGATGGTAGCCTTCCATGGCTTTCTGTTGCATGCTGGAAGAGTCTCTTGTTATTGGGATGACCCTTGGGCCTCAGCCTATTTCTCCAGCCTCCTCACACTAAACCTCTGTGTGACCAAAGCTGCGGCTGCTCCAGCCAGTGCACCACACTGGACACACAGTGTAACCTCTTGCTTCCGTGTTTTTGCTCAGACCTTTCCTCCCCCACAGAATTGAGAAATCCCTGAGAATAAGACCTATGTTTATTTCAGGCACCTGCCAAACCCTGTGGCAAGTAGATATTTAATCAACACTGATGATAGTGGATGAACGCTTTGTGTCCTTGAGTATGTTCCCATGTAAACCTCTGCACTGGGCTCCTGCATCCAGCCCAGTGCCAGTACTCAGGGGACTGCATAGAGTGGGGACGAGGGTCACCAGGTGTGTTCACGAACACACACACACACACATACAAACACACACACACACACCGGCATGGGAGCAGAGTTAAACATACAACTCCCATCTGATGGGTTAAGCTGCACATCAGAGCTTTGTGGGGGCCTGAAGCATCACCTCTTTGGACGAGCAACGTAGCCGTCAGTGTCCCCATCTGAGTCTCGGCCTCTCTTTGGTTCCTGATGCCATCCCTCCAGGACACTCTGTTCTTTTTTTTTAAAGAGAGAGAGAATTGTTTAATATTTGTTTTTTAGTTCTCGGCGGACACAACATCTTTGTTGGTATGTGGTGCTGAGGATCGAACCCGGGCCGCACGCGTGCCAGGCGAGCATGCTACCGCTTGAGCCACCTCCCCAGCCCCAGGACACTCTGTTCTTAAGGGCAGGGTGAAACCATCTTTCATTCTGTCCAGCACTGAGCAGTAGGCTGAAATTTCCAAAAATCTCTCCATAAACAAGAATAAATTGGGAGGAACTGCGTTCTTCAAACCCAGGCTGTTGGTGGGTCGCACTCTACCCAAAGGGAGCCTGGTTTGAGAGCAGCTGCCACTTATTCCATTTGTCCTAGGTACCAGCTCTGTGCGAAGTGCTCCAGGTGTGCAGTCTCACTTAAATCTCTCAACAACTCCGGGGGGTAGGTGTTATTCTCATTGTTGCATCCCTGGGAAACTGAAGCTCAGAGAGGTTAAGCGATGAATTCAAGGTCACACAGTCTGAAAGGGCACGGTTTGCCAGGATTTGAATCCGGGTTGGCGATTCTACTCTTCCACACCAGAAGGAAGAAAAACAGGAAAGAGAGGGGCCATAGGAGCTCTCTTTGCCTCCCTAATCTAAGGCCTCCTGGCAAGAGGTGACTCAGGGGGACCAAGAGAGTGGGCTGTGGGGGTCCAGTAGCTTTTGTTCCTGGACCAAAGCCAGATGGAGATGTGACCCTAGGAAAGTGCCATCTTTTGCCAGGGCACAGCCTTCATGATGTGTCGGGTGGGCACTGGTGAGGAGCAGGATACGGTCAGAGATGTGCCTCCATTTATGGCCGACGTCCTCAGGCAGGGGCAGAGCAAAGCGGAGGGTCAGTCGTGCGCCTTGAAGCTGGACAGGGCCGCAGGGGCCTGCTGATCCCTTGCTCCCTGGAGGAGGAGGCATTCCCAGGAGGAGGACCCATCTGCCAAGGGCCGCGTGAGTGCAGCCAGGGACAGGCCACGGCCCAGGATCCTGTGGTCCTCCCCTGGGCTCTTCCCATGGTGCTCCAGAGAGGCTTCTCCGGCTCAGAGGGCAAAGGACACTCCCAAGGACACCGCTCACAGGGGACAAGGAGAAACGGAAGATCAGCACATAGGGATCAAGTGTTCTCAGATGCCACCTGTGTTTTCAAGAAACAAGTGCCGTCCTACCCCTTGCCGTGCCTCACAGCAGCTCCAGCGCCCAGGGGAGCTGTGCCCCAGGAGGACTCTCATGGAGGAGACCGTCCTCACTTAAGACCTACAGCGTGGATCCCAGCCTCCACACTCAGCCACCCGAGGGCACGGCCGCTGGCTCAGCCTTGTGGGGAACAGCTGGGCCCTTACCCGGAGAAGCAGGGGATGCTCACGCCCTAGGCCTGCAAGTGCATCCGTCTGAGAAGCACTTAGAAAATCTACTGGAGAGAAACTGGGGGAGGACCTGGGACCCGGGTCACACAGGGACCTAATGGGCTGTCAGCTTCAATTCCTTCAGCTGGATAATGGGTACATGGGTGGAATGTGGGTCTTCTTATTTTCACTCTGCCAATATTATTATTTTGTACTTATTATTTTACCTCCCAAGAAATAGGTAATGGATTTAAAGGAGGTGATTTTATAAGACACAGAAAAAAACAAAGAAAAAATGTGAGTTGCTCGGCACCTCACCCCTAGGAGACAAGCACGGGCCATCTCCGGGTGTAGGTCACTCTGGACTTTTTTGGAGGGGTTTAGCCTGTGTTCATTCGCATCGTCTATACCTGTGTGTGTCCAGGCAGAGACAGATGCCACCGGACGGGAGGGACGTGCTCATTCTTCTCTCCCAGCAGCAGTTGTCTACAAGACAGAGATTTTCTATTTTGTGGTTGAAGATGGAGAGAAAAGGGTTTAGAGATTTTTTTTTTTTCAGGGCACCTGGTGGGTCAAGAGGGGAGACCCTCTGTTTGGCCTGAAGACTTGGCTCTTGGTCCAGATGGGAGAGGGGGTGGAGTCAAGTTAGCAAAAGACGTGGTGAGACGTGGGCTCAGGGAGGCCCACTTTGGGGTCCAGGCCCCACCTCAGGGCTAGAACTGAGTGGCAAGGGGGAATGGGGAGCAGGGAGCACATCCTGAAGGAGGCAGGCCCCCCAGACCAGCTGATGGCTCCATCTGCCCCGTACCTACCTGGGTGGCTCATGGTTCCCGCAAGGACAAGGGCCAGGCTTGTTCCTGAGGATGGGACACCCAGCATCTCCCAGCAATGACTGCAGGAGACTTTTAAAAATATATGTATTTTTAGTTGTTGATAGACCTTTATTATTTATTTATTTATTTATATGCAGTACTGAGAATTGAACCCAGCACCTCACACATGCCAGGTAAGTGCTCTACCCCTGAGCCACAGACTCAGTCCTGGGAGAGACTTAAAGTGACAGCACCTCACAGTTAGGCACGTGAGAGATGGGAGCTACCAGGATTTGAATAATCGTGCTAACATCACTACATTTATATGCACAGCTGTCATTAAATAATATTTGATTAAATAATTTTTAATGGCTGCCACAGTAGTCTATTTTTTGGAGGTACCAGGGTTAATTCATCAGATGCCTTGTTGTTGATGTTTTTTTTTTTTTTCCCTACAAACAACTCTGCAATGCGTATTTGTGAACATTCATGACTACTTTCTAAGGAGACGTTCCTGGACAATGGGTTTGCAACCCTTTAAGGATTTTTTTGTATGAAGTGTTACACTGTCATCCAGAATGAATATTTGAATTTACACTCCCAACAGCAATAAATAAAAGTTCTTGTTGCCGCATGTCCTGGCCAGGATGAGATATTAGTATGTAAAGAGAAGTTTTGCAAATCGAAGTTCTGAAAAAACAAGCAAACAAACAAATGGTGTCCTGTTCTCCTGTACATTGGTTTGGCTCCATGAGAAGGCTTTTTGCATGTTTATCGGACACTTGATTTTTTTGGCGTTGTCTTGCTGTTTGTTTCTACCTGGTGTTCGTGTTTTTCTGATACGTGAAGCATGGCTTATAGGTTGAGAATCCAACACCTTCTAATCATTTGTTTTGCAATTTTTCAGTTTGTCTCCATTCTGATAAAGCTTTACATTTTTATTTCAAAATAATATCAAGCTTATAGAAAAGTTGCAAGGAAGGTACAAAGAACTAATTTTCTTTCCCCCAGACCCACTTGAGAGTAAGTTGCTGACCCAATGCTCCATTATCCTTGAACACTTTGGTTTATATATCCAATAGACAAGGATGGTCTTCCATAGAACAACAATGCCACCATGAAGGGTGCAACATACCTTATATACAAACCTTATATACATACCTTATATTCAAAAAGAGATATGATAAATTGTGGTATAAAGGTGTACTAAGAATTGTAATGCAAAAAAAAGAGAGCTCATGTATAATGGTATAATTTGGCGTGAGCATACTTTATATACAGAGTTACAAAAAATTGTGCTGTGAATGGATAAATATGAATGTAATGCAAAAAAAAAAAAAATCAGTAGGGTGACCTTGCTCATAGTTCCCAGCTATTCCTCAGACACCATTCAACCTTTGCCAACTGTCTCAACAATGTCACAATTTTTTTTTTTGTTGTTGTTCTAGAATTGAACTTGGGGCACTTAATCACTGAGTCACATACCCAGCCCATTTTTAAATATTTTATTTAGATACAGGGTCTCGCTAAGTTGCTTAGTGCCTTACTAAGTTGCTGAGGCTGGCTTTGAACTTGTGATCCTCTTGCCTCAGCCTCTTGAACCTTAGGATTACAGGCATGCACCACCATGCCTGGCCCAACAATATCTTTAATGCCCAAAAGATCCCCTTCAGAATCACCTGTTGCATTTAATAGTGTGTCTTTATTGTCCTCTATTTAGGACTGCTTCTCAGTTTTTCTTGGACTTACGAGATCTTAACATGTTTGAAGGGCACAGGCTGTTTTTATTTTTTTTAAAATGTTTCCACATCACCTGCTTCAGCTTATTAGTATTTGGCAGGAACATCAGAAGCAAAACTAAGTTCTTCTTGTTGCATCCCCTTGGATCACATGTAATTTCGATTTTTCTCATTACTAGAGGGTGATGCTTTGATCACTCCATGAAAGTTGTTATTGCCAGATTTCTCCCCTGTAAAGTTTGTAATAAATAAATATTTTATGGAGAGCTTTGAGGCTGTGTGAATATCTTGTTCCTCTTCAAGCTTTTAATTTATTCATTTATATATTTTTATCTATATGAACTCAAGGTTTCTGTTTGGTGCAATGGGTTATAATCCATTAATATCATAATTCATTTTGATCCTCAAAATTTCTCAATTTGGCCAATAGGTGCCCCTTCAAGTGGGCTTTTGTATCTTTTTAATTTTTTCTCCATAATCCATTCATTTCTGGCAAACCAAGATCCTCTGCCTCGGCCCTGTACCCAACTATTTCTCTAAGATGCCCTGGTTCCTTTCTAATGCCATCCCTTTAGAATGGGTTTTAGAAGCCAAGATCTGAGTACTAGGGGTGCTCAATGCTCATGGGGTATAAGGGCTCCCAGTGGACAAACACATATAAACATATAGTCACACAAGTATATCTATATTTATTATATATTAATTAAGTCATATTTGATTAATTTTTAATGGCTACCTAGGGTAATATATTTTAAAAATATTTTAAAATTATTGTCATCTGTTTATGTGTATATGTGTGTGTATACACACACACACACACACACACACACACACTTTACATGTACATTCCTCCTTGGTGCCAGGCATCATATATATAATGGTTGACTTCTGTGCAAGGTGGGACAAGAACCAAGGTCAAGGTGTTGGAATTGTGGGATGTTAAATTTCAATTCTGATCACATCGTCTTTGCTTTCTTATGTGGCTATAATGTGATACTTGAGACTGGATGATTTATAAAAACATAAGGCTCATTACAGTTCTAGAGGCTGGGAAGTACAGGAACCTAGCATGAACATTTGTTGGCTTCTGGGGAGACAGGTGGTATAGCTTGAGGTGTTGTTGGTTCACACCTTATACACTGGTTGCCACAGCAATAGTCAGAGCAAAAAGGCAGGCTGGGAGTGATAAGTGATCTGACATAGAGCTCAGAGATAAGATGAGCTTGAATTTGCATTTTCCTTTGGTATGTTTTTAAAAATTTTAATATTCAACTTATCTGGAATTTATTTTGAAATACAGTGTGAGGGAGGGATAGAGTTTAAATTTGTTCCCCAGTGGGAACAATTTGTTCACGCCACAGTTCACTGAATAGTCCATATTTCCTCTCTCTTAAAAGTATATTAAAACTTCAATTATGTTGGGTCTGTTTATGGCTCTGCTAATTTCTTTGCTAGACCCACACTGTTTTAATCATTGTAGCTTTAGAATGCATTTTAATATATCTACAGTGCATCAGAGATTAACCAGTAGTTTGTTTTCCTCGGGGAGATTTTTGAATTTAGTATTGTATTTTTCCATTCACTTTTTGCTTCTCTGGACCCTGGGATGGGTCTTCTTCAGTTCAGCAGCAAACCTCTCTTTCACAGATGGCCAGAGGACATATAATGCACAGACGCTGTGATCCCACCCAGGATGCTGCCTGTCTTTTCAATTTACCAGGGTTATGGCTTGGATATGAGGTGTCCCTCAAAGTTTCTGTGTTAATGCAGCAATGTTCAGCGGTGAAATGATTAATGATGCGAGCTGTAACTTAATCACAGTTTGAATGGACTGTGTGCTAACGTAGGGCCTGGCTGGAGGTGGGTCACTGGGGGCCTTCCCAGGAAGGGTTCATCTTCCCCGCAACCCCCCTTCCTGCTTCCTGGCTGCCACCAATGGGGCAGAGCTCCTCTACCACGCCCTCCTGTCATGATGTTCTGCCTCACCTTGGGCCCAGAGCAGTGGGGTTGGCCCACCAGACGCTGACCTGGGAAGCCATGTGCCCCAAATAAACTTTTCATACTTTAAGCTATTCTTGTTGGGTATTTTGGTCACAGTGACAAAAAGCCAACTGAACAGCGTGGCCATCCTGTGACATTAGGGAGGGGTGGTCACTATAGACCACAAGTACAAGGCAAGGCTTACACATGTGTTTTTCCAAGGTCACACAAATAAGTGTGAAAACAGGACTGAAATGAAGGTTTGTGTTCCTAAAGCTTTTTAGAAAGAGCAACAGTCTAGGAATTAGTTCTGAAATCTGTGTTTGTGTTGGGAAATTCTGGGTCCTCATCTGTTGAAGTCAAAGCACTATTTTTTTTTTAAATTTTTTAGTTGTAGTTGGAATCAAGACCTTTATTTTATTTATTTTTATGTGGTGCTGAGGATCGAGCCCAGGGCCTCACACATGCTAGGCGAACGCTCTACCGCTGAGCCACAACCCCAGCCCAAAGCACTATTATTTTAATGGAGCCTGCAGTAAGATCCTCCCAGGAGTGAAGAGTATGAAACATGAGGGCAAAAGCCAGTGGGGGAACCTTCTGTGAGGGCCTTAGATCAAGAGCCGAGTGTCAGTCCATTTTTCTCTTGCTGTAACAGAATACCCATAATAAGAGATTGGGCAATTGATAAAGGAAAGGAGTTGATTGAGCTCATGGTTCTGGAGGCTGAAGTCCAAGATCAGGAGGCTGCATTTGCCAAGGGCATGTGCTGCATGATGACATGTCGGCTGGTGGCCGGTGCTCCTGTGGCACCCTCTGATGGCCTCTGTGGTGCCTCTGGTCACTAGGCCCCCTTGGTCTCCTGTCCCACGCCCTCTGATATTAGTGGTCAGTTCTCTAATTCTGCCTGATTCAATCCTTCTGCCTCCCTGTCCAGGTCTTTCCCAGTCAGCCCTCTCAGTTATGCAAAAGCACCTTGGGAACATGGGTATGCAAACACAAGGAGAGGTGGGTTCTTTGGGTAGGATGTTTCTGTCCCCCTTAAGACCCTCTTCCCTTTTATAAATCTTGACTATTGTTAAGAAATAAAACACTATTTTTTTTTTTTTGGTGGCAAGAAGAAAACACCCTTACATTCCTCCTTGGTGCCAGGCATCATATAGGTGACCTCATATAACCTCCGTAGCAATCAGTCCTCTAGGAAGGAGACTCACCTCTGCTTTACAGAGGAGGAACCGAGGCCAAGTGAGATCTTTTGCCAGATCTCATGCAGAACGTTAATAGTGAATCCAGGGCAAAGCCCTGGTGTGCCTGACTGTGCCTCCAATCCCACAAACATGGCATGTCCTCCTGTGTACCAGGCACTGGGTTTGGGGTCTGTAGCTATCTCTCTATTGCCAAGGATTGAAGCAGATCAGATTCGAGGACCTTTTTGCGGGGGGGGGGGTGGGGGAGAGGGTGCATATTTTTTCTCAGATCCACTCTCCATTGTAAGCACATTGTGCGGCGCCTGCTGGATGCGGATCCGTGGTGCTGGGCATGCCTGGACAGCTGCGGAGCGGTGGACGGGATGCAGGATGCAGGCTTATCCCATCTGCTGGGTCCGTTGAGCATCATGTTTGTTGCTTCCATTCATTCCCCGTGGCTCAGGAAAGGATTGGGTTTTGCAAGGGAAGGCTGAGGTCTTCTGCCAGCTTGCTCTCTGCCTTGCCCCATTCAGACGCATCGAACTCATAGAACATCGCTCCCCAGCTGCAGGCCTGCGGTTCTGAGAGCGCTTGAATAGAAAACTACTTATTTCCCCTCACGCGAGAGGTGCCCAAAGCAGATATTTCAATATATTCCAATTTAGCTGAGGGAAGCCTGAACATGGATGCTGTTGCCAAGGAAACCACCTCCTTCCTCCCTGTGTGCGGTGCATACGTGTATCACTTCATCTCTCTGCTCTCCAAGGTAATATCATAGCCCTGTGCTTGGGGAAGGGTTTTTAAAAAGGCATATAAAACCTCTTAGCATCAAGAAGATTCATTAAATGATCTCACTCCAGAGAAGCTTAAATTATTCTTTTTAGACCCTTTTATGCCGAGGATGGGGAAATGGCTGAGTCAGTACTATCTCTTGTAGCCTAGCTTGCTGTCTTGGTGGAAACAGTTTTTCAGAAACCAACAAATCAGGGTTTGGAAGCTCCGACAGGGCGAGTGTGTGTGTGTGTGTGTGTGTGTGTGTAATAATAACGAGGCCGTCATGTAGCTGTAATGTCACCGGTTAATCCCTCTGAGCAGATCTGCCAAGACCACCTTGATCCACAGCCCTCCTGGGTGGGAGGCCACATTGCACAGGGCAGGCTTCAAAGTGGAGACAAGAGAGGGTCGCTGTTGCAAGGCCATCTGTCAAAGGGTCCCTTGTTGGGGGACCACGTGGGGGATTTCTGCTGCTTAGTCTGCTCTCAGGCCTAAGCCAGGCTGTTTGTGTCCCAAGCTGGTGTCTGGGCTGAGTTCACTTCTCTCTCCTCCTGGTCACATCCCTTCCTGTCCTGACTCTGGATGTTAAAATCAGCACACATCACCACCCGTCTCCCAACCTGAGAGGCAGACTGGACTCCGTTCTTGACAATCCCCTGAGAGCTCCAGGGTTACCCTGATTTCCTCCCTTCTTCCTCTCGGCCCTTCCTGGCTTTGGGTGCTGGGATCCCCTCCTGCCCATTGGATGTGCAGATTAAAGCTGGCTTCCCTCTTTCAGTGAGTGGCATGAGCCAAGGATATTGGCTTCTAAGAGCGGTCCTCGACCAAGTAAAGATAATAAATCTTTTATTATTATTTTTTAAAAAAAGAGCGGTCCTCAACTGGGGACATTTTTGGCAGTCTCTGGAGACATTTTTGGCTGTTATGTCCGAGTGGGGGGGGAGCACTGACCCCTGTGAGCAGCCAAGGGTGCTCTAAACACCCTGTAGTACATGGGATGGGACCACAACAAAGAATCACCCAGCTCCGAACGCCAAGAACTGAGTGAGGCTGAGTGAGGCTCATTGAGGCTGGGAAACACTGGCTAATCCTTACTCCCTGTGCACATTCATTTAATAAACATTTCTTGGGTACCTACGACATACCAGACTCTAAGCCAGGATCTAGGGAAATAAGCTGAACAGGGGGGACAGTGTTGCCCACTTTCTTTCTCAGGGCCAATGAGGCACGTTAAGAAATAATTACACCCATCCGCTAATGACGGCAGGAACTCTGGTCTGGTTTGAATCTCCTGCCGCAGTTCCGAGGCCCACCCATGTCCCAGCCCAACCTGTCCTGGCTCCTGGGTGGAGTGGCCATCTGTGGCCCCCTCCCCATAGCTACAAGGGCAGCTCTGGTTGTCCCAAGGCTACCCACTTGGTTGAGCCACAGGCCCTCCTGCTCCGCTCCCAGTTACTGCAGGGAACTAGGGACAATGACAACAACCTGAGACATGACAAATGCTCCAGGACCCTCCAACTTCTGAAGCCCCCGCTCCTGGATGGCATCTGGGACAGCAGATAAAAGGCCCCTCCAGCTTCACTCCGAGTTTTCTTTCTAGCTGGGACTTACCAGCCCTCCCCTCCCAGCTTCTTCCTATGACAGCTCCTGCTCTTATTCCTGGGAAGTTCTTCAGGGTTAGGAGCAGGGATTTTAGAGCCACATGGCCCCGGCTTGACTCCCACCTTCAGCACCCACTAGCTGTGTAACTGGGAACCAGTTACTTCACCTCTCTGTGCCTCGACTTCTTTTTCTGTTAAATGGGATAATAGCAGTACTACATTTCTCAGATGGTTATCGTGAGGACGGTGAGTTACTACGTAGGAGCTCTTGGTTTGCCGTAAGCATCATGGGAGGTTTTTTTGGTTTTATTTTGTTTTTTTTTTTCATCTTTATGACTGGGATGGTTTCCTCAGCTCATTAACTTGAAAATACCAACAAGGCAGAACCTCATATTCCCCTTGCCTCTTGGGGACCATCAGTTTGCCTCTGTGGCCACACAGAAGGGACAGGGGCCTCCCTTCTTGGCTCTGGCCCCGGAGAAGCCAGCAGGTGCTGTGCATGTGTGATGGTGACAGTGGAGGGCTGTGGTGGAGAGGTACCTGCTCCAGGTAGCTCAGCCTGGGCTCCCAGCTGGCTTCACGTGGTCATGTCTTGCACGGTCTCTCCGTTATCATTTGTCAGAGAGGTGGACATCTTTCTTTCCGTCCATTCTTCCACTAATGCAGCTGTTCTCTGTCCACTGTGGAGATGACTTGACCCTGTTCTGGCTCCAGGGCTATTGTGAACATGGCATGAGATATGGGCTTGGAACAACACTGGTGACAGCGACTCACCGGCTGGCCGCTGGTGTCTGGTGAGAGGAGGAAACTGTGGGTGCCCTCTTCAGGACAAGCAGATGTGGATGTCATCTGGTTGGATCCTCCAGGACTGCTGTGAGGAAGACGTGGCATCCTGCCTCACAGACGAGGAGGCACAAGTTTAGAAGTTAGGTCCCCTCCTCAGTCTCACCGCCGGGAGGTGACAGCCTGGCATCCTGAGCATATCCAGTCTGGCTTAAGGCTCAAGCCACGTGCTCATACATCGTCTTGCTGTTTGGGCAGCTCTAGCCAAGGATCGTGGGCTGGGTGGCTTGTGAGGAGCAGGTATGAATTTCTCATAGTTCTCGAGTCTGGAAGTCCAAGATCAAGGTGCCAGGAGGTTTGTGTCTGGCGAGGGTCCACTTTCCAGCTCACACTTGGTGCCTTTGCCCTACGTGGTGATAGGGTGAGGGGTCTCTTTGCTGTGTCTTTTATATGGGCACTAATCCCACTCAAGAGGGGTCCACCCTGGTGATGTAATCTCCCTCCAGAGCCCCCGCTTCCTAATACCACTCCTTAGTGGGCTAGGATTCCTATCTGTGTGTTGGGGAGGGTATGGACGTCCCACCTGTATCAAGTGTGTGGTTGCTTCTGGCCCGCTGGGTAAACCCCACAGATCCAAGAACTGCCAGTGTGGACGCCCGTCGGGTTATTGGGTGCAGAGGTGCTGTGCCAGCTGGATGCACCGACTGCTCTAACCAGGTGGGCTGGGGATGGGCCTGGGCCCTGGGCTGCAGGGTAAGGGGACTCCACGGGGCCCTGGGAGGCACCTCTGGGAAGCTGTGTCGGGCCCAGGGCTCACCCTGACAGTTCCTTCTCGTCTTCCTCTCTCTTGCCCACCTGCTCATCTCGCTTTCCCACACAGAGCCTCCCCCACCCGCGCTCCCCTCGCCCGCCATCCCTTCCTGGCATTTGTACTTCATGATGCGGGGACCGGGGTGAGGAAACTCATTAAAGTCATTATTCCGTGCACAGAAATGTGTCTTTCATCCCATTCATATTTAATGTTCCTCCCACTTGATCTTTTGACGCTTTTTAATTCCTGATATTACATGACACACACACACACAGCTCTCGTTGGGGACGGCTCTCTCTATAGAGTTGTCATTGCTGCTCGCGGTGTGAAGAGGGCTCTTTGTTACGTATTTATTAATTTCTCAAACAGTTCGCGTATGTGGGGAGGGATGCTGTCTGGGGCTATTGACTTCGGTGATGGCAGGACGGGGTGTCACTGGGACAGGAGGAGATGTGCGGACAGGACAAATGTCTGGATTCTTGTCCCAATGGCCCCTGGTCCTCTCCAGTCCAGGAATGGCTGTGAAAGGCCACCTGGGAAATGGGCAGACCTGGGCCCTGTGGCCTAGTCCAGTCTGATGTTTAATGCCAGTTGGGCTTTTTGGGTGTCTGCAGCTGGTTTAAACTCTAATGGATCATAAGAGGAACATCTGGGGAGGAGATGGAGCTACCTGTAGAGTCACAGCGAAGGCTGAGGAATGGTTCTCTGAGGGGCAGGGCATCTCCAGGGCACTGGGAGGATTTCTTCAGACCTTGTGCTGAGAGAAGGAAAGTCGAATGTCTGCCAATGGTTCTCTTCTCAGCTCGAGATTCAATTCTAGGGAGAGACCAGGGATGGGCTCATTTTGGGCCATGTGCCCAAGAAAAGAGTGGGGTGTTTTGATTGAAGTTCTATGAAGATTTCACCCAGTGAGAGAAAGGGGTTCCCTAAAGTAAGAGGTTATTTCCAGAAGGAAGACAACGGATTCTAGCAGGTTAAACAGCAGATGCCCTCTCCGCGTCCACACGCCAGCGGATGGGGGTGTGTCGAGACCATGAGACAAAAAGCGAAAGGAAGAAGCCGAGCGTTCTGGTTTTAAATCTTCCACCCAGAGACGTGTCTGGGCCTCTGAGATTGCCTGCTAATTTAGAGAAGGTCCACTTTTTCTGGAAAACGCCAGAGAATAAATACTTCTGGCTTTGCATGTCATAAGTTTCTGACATTCTACCCTGAAAGCAGCCATAGAGGCCATGCAAACGAGTGGGTGTGGCCATGTTCCAATAAAGCTTTATTTACAAAAGCAAGCAGCAGGCTAGATTGAGTCGGCAGGTTATAGAGGCCCCACTCTGATTGACTGCTCTCATTTCATAGAGAAGTTTCCTTCCAGCCTGTGACTGTTCCTCCAACTTGCCTCTGCTCTGGGCCCCCTGAGGATACAGATGCCTGGGGCTTGCCCCGGGCTTGCAGATCCGAACTTCCCTGGGTGGGCCCAGGCCTGGGTAACAATGCCCTCAGGGGTTCTGAACGGCCTGTGTGGTGAACTGGTCTCCCAGGACTGGGTGGATCTACAGATAGAGTCGGTGGATTTGGGGCCTTCAGGAAGTGGGGTTCCCGGGGGCTGGGGATGGTGTGTAGGGTAGGCTTTGGCCCTGGAGAGGAAGCTGGGCTGTCACAGTGCTAACGTGGCTTTTCCTAGCTGTCAGTTTCTTTCCTGTGTGCTATGCTCTTAATGAGGAAGGAGGGGAGTTGATTAAAAGTCCAAGTGGGGAATCTGAGGCACTTCATGCCCTGCTGTGAGCAAGCAGGGCCTGCTTTCATCTTCCAACCAGCGACACCCAGAACCCTGCCTTGTCTCTCCGTCTGTCCTTGAGGCTCTCCTTCCCCTGTAGCCATTTCCTTTCTGTCTCTTATCCCACAGGGCCCACTTGGGCCTCTCTCTTGCAGTGCCCAGGTTCTGAGCAGCTCCTTCCCGCTGTAGTGTTTAATGGGACCAGGACGTGAAGCAGGGGCACCCTCCCAGCTCTCCATCTTTCTGTGTTTTCTTCTCCAACACCCACCCCCTGAAAGCTCTGGGGGCCTTTTCTGCTGGGGGGGGGGTAGCCTTCGGTGCCAGCAGAGCATATTTAGCCACAGAGAGGAGAATGGGTTCTGGGATGTGGCCCTGGGCCCAGAAGGCCTTTGACCATCTCGTCCCCTCTTTCAGACACAGGCAGGGAGCTTTGCCTGTTACAATGGCAGGCATTCATCACCTGCCCAACACCCATCTCTGCAGAACATTCTTTTCCTTGGGAATTCACCCCATCCCCACTCCACGTGGACTGCCTGGGGTAGCTTCAGTGCAGGCCTGGGGCCAGGGCCTGGAAGATCAGTGTCCCAGATCAGACCGTGACCTGGTCATGGTCATTGGTTCAGGTTTGGGTCTAGGGGAAAGTGGATTCCAGGGCTATGACTGGTTGGAGTTGAGAAGAGGAGAGAACTCCCTGCACTTGGAGTTAGGAGCCTCTGGGATCTACCAAGAAGGGGGAGTGTGCCTGAGAGTGAGTGAATCACAGGGGAAAACAGCCAGAGGCAGATCCAGAGAGAGGACCCAAGGACAGGAGAGCAAAAATGGGCCCAGAAGATATGGTTTGAGTCTCTGGGTCGAGCTAGAACTGAAGTCAGAAGCTTGTAGGCTTTTCTGCTCTACGAATCTCACACTCTCTTTTCAGATTAGACCAGTTTAAGCTGCTTAATCAGAGAGTGTTGATTGACAGTTTATTTGATGCTGGCAGGATGGGTCCCTCAACAGGGATGGCTGAGCTGCGGGAGATTGCCAGAGCCAGCTGTGAGCTGCTTATTGTCTTAAAAGTACAACCCAGATTAGTTCTCACCCGGAACAGGCTCAAAACAGTGACTCATGACAGGGTTAATCACAGGCCCATGTTGCTCAGAAAAACTTGTCAGAATAGGCACGGATCATTCTGGGTCCTGTCCACATCCCTCCACAGCACCCAGCAGGGTCCTTGGTACATATGTCGATTGTCCAGCTGACTCAGGGCAGCATGGCCTCTTCTCCACTCTCCAGGCCCTGGACACTCTTCCCCCTCCCAGTCCTGAGACAGTCCACCCACCTGATGTCCAGTCTTCCTCCTTTACTCCTTGTAATGTGGCTCCCGTACTCCATCTCTACCACCCGCATAGCTCAGACATCGGCCTTTCCTGCGGGAAGCCACGTGGCCTTGGATCTCACACCTAACCTGGTGGCCTCACTTCCCTGACCTGTAAAGTGGGGTGAGTTGTGCCCACAAATGTGAAGTGTCCTCAAGGATCTGGATGTGAGGGGGACGCCATGGCTCTCTGAGCCCTCAACTTAGACATCAACCTATAAAACGGAGCAGCTCAAAGACACAAGGTCACCTTCCAGAGGCAGGGACCAAGAAGGCTGAGCAATCACTGACTGGATGTGTGTGAAGGGCAGCCTCGTCAGCCAATAGGAACAGAGAGAGGGGTGGCCTAGGCGCATCCTGGCAAGGCCCTGATGGCCGTACCAGGCTTCTAGCCTGATAAGCCTATCTGTCACTCAGAAGGACACACCAAAGCCCAATGCCATTGGCTTCTCTAGTGACACTCCGAAGCACTAGCTTCCTGGGTGCTGCTAGCCAATGGGCAGAGTTGACAGAAGAGCCTACAGATGAGTGGGCTCTGTGTCCTCGTGAGCTGTGAGTCAGCCTCCTGGACCTGTCATGCCTGGTCACCAGTGACTCTGTACTTCTGGTGTGCAGAGCGTGGCCAGGCCTGACCCAGGGCTCTTAAGGCTGGGAGTATGTCAGTGTGACCCAAAGGTCCTACCTAGAGATTCTGGTTGATGAGGTCAGGTGGGGCCTGGGCCTTTTATTAGACCACTCCTTAGGGGGCTCTGAGGCACCAGCAAGGCCCTGATCATTGCTGGGACCCTGTGGCCACACTCCTCCGGGCCCTGCTGGCCTCCTTGTCTGCCTCCTGGGAGTCTCTACACTGGGTGCTGCCGACTGGCCTTGGGCATGACTCAGTGACCTGAGTGACTTGCTCACCAGTTCACTTTTTTTCTCCTGAGACCCCCTGCAGGCCTTGATGAAATGAAACAATTACTACCAAATACCAGAGAAGGAAAACGGCCCCTCTTTAGATGTCAGGTAAAAACAGGGAATAGCCCTTTTGGCTATTTGTCCTCCTCTGGACTCCCATCTCTGGGCTCACGGCTGGGTCTTGTATCATGGAAGCTTTGGTCCTAGGGTGGGCATGACTTAGTGCATTGTCATGGTCATGGTTGGCCTGGGATGGCCCTCACTGCAGCTCCTGGGCTTTGAGGGAGGCTGTGAGTTGGCCTTGGAGCATGCCTGAATGACTGAGGCCGAGCACAGGCAGCCCTGCACACACAGCGGGTCACGTGTGGTTCCTCGTCCCCGGAGGCTGCTGGGTGGGGGGTGTTCCTCCCTCATCAGCCCCTCCCTAGGTGACAGGTAGAGAAACAAAGTTCTGTTTACTACAGGTTCTGTGACTTGGTGTGACTTACAAGGGCACAGGCACGGTGACCGTAGAAAGCAGAGCATGTCTCTGCCTAGGCTGTACTGACCGGACAATCATCTCTAATCCACGATACATTCTGCGCCCAAGTAGCCTCCTATGGAAACGGCGGCCGTCGTTAGCACGACCTGGCTTTGATGGCTTTTTCTCTCTTCAGACCTTCCCTGTAACCTCCGCTGGGCTCATTCTTTGCAGGTGGGCTCTCTTCCCGCTTCGTAGAGAAAATAGAAAACGTCCAGTGGGGATCCCAACCTCCCGCTACCAAAACTCTACTCATAAAGACATTGTCTACCACGTGTTCTTATGTCATGGCCTTTTCCCAGCCAAGGCTCATGTCACCTCTTGCCCCTTAACCTGTGATCTCCTCCTGTCTTAGGGGTCTCCCTGGGTGGGTTCCCCTTCTCTCTGCTCTGTCTTCTTCCATCTGCACCTTCTGCACGTTTCCTTCCCATTCTTCACACTCTGCCTTATTTTCTTGTTTCTTCTGTCTTATTTCCCCGCCCCCCCATTCAGTCGAACTTATGAGAAAACGGTCCAAATCTCCTTCCCGTCCTCCCCACGTCCATCCACCCCTCAGTCTCCTCTAGCAGTGCGTGTGTCCCATCTGTCCCCAGACTGCTCTGACCAAGGTACTTCCATGTTACCAGATTCCAGGGACATTCACTTCTCAGTCCTTCCTCTGCCTGGACTTGCTGAAACGCTGGACACACGCCACAGTTTCCTCCCGCGAAACCTCTTCCTTTGGTTTTCATGAACTTGAATTATGCTGGTTTCTTCTTCTCTCTCCCCTTCCTTCTCTGTCTCCTTTGAGATGATCCCTCCCTCTGCCTGTTCCTTACCTCAGTGATTTCCAAAGATTTGGGTGCCTGAAAATCATCCAGGGTGCTTGTTAAAAGGCAGATCAATTCTCAAGCTCCACGTCTCACACATTTTGATGTGGATTGGGTTGGTGTTGCATGTGGGCCTGGGGATCTGCATTTGACTCATTTTCCTGATTATCCAGGGCGCATGGTCCTTGGACAACAGTTGGGAAATCCTGCTGCAATTGTTGGTGGTCCTCATCTGGGGCCTTTTCATCTTCTGCATCCCATTTCTTTTGCTATCTCATCTGGCCCAAGCCGTGGGGTGCCACCCAGAGTCTGTCTGCTTTCCATCCCTAGCCCTGCCATTGCCCTTGAGCTTCAGACCCAAATTATCCAATTGCCTACAAGACGTCTCCACAAGGGTGTGCCAAAGATGCCTGAAACATCCAAAGTGGTCCTCTGGTCTTCTCCTTGCTTTCCCCTTTCCTGTGAGTGGAACCGTTACCCACCCAGTTAACCCAGGGTGAACTCACCTCTGTCTTTGCTGCTCCATCAAAGACCCAATCCATTTCCAAGCCCCATACACTCTCTTAAATAGGTCTTAAAGAGTTAAGAGCAACTTAAAACAGTTGCTTTTTATTCCCACTGCTACTGCCCTGTCCAGGACCCTGTAATTCCCTCCTCCTCACCCCAGAATGAGTCTGCGCTTGGGCTCTGTCTCAAGCTTACCTTCTGCCATCTTCAGTACAGGACTTCAGCCTCTCCAGAACTTCAGCCACTCTTCCATGCTCCAGCCTCCAGTGGTAAACTATTCACCTCTTCCTGGTCCAAATCCACCCAGGAGCAAGGCAGAGGAGGCCTTCCTTGGCCTCTCCCATCTCCAGGTACTCATCCCTCTGCAAGGACCAGAGTCTCAGGGCTGGGAGGAAGATTCAAAGGTCCTGGTGCAGTTTAGTAAGTCTGTGTCCTTGAGATAAAATACAAAGGGCCAGATTGTCACATCAGGTTCACAGGGATTAGAGGCCTTACCCAGTATTAAGAAGGGGCACCAATTGAGAGGCGCAGGTAAAATGTGCAGTATGAGGTCACGCCATTGCTCCCGAAGACATTCCTGCCATGTCAAGAAGGGTCTCTATGTGATTCAAGAGAGCCAGTTTGCTAGAGAACCCCCACCTTATTCTCTGGTGGTGGCCCAGCTTGCCTAGCGGGTTCTACGGAGACCCCCTCATAAATCTGTCGGTCACAGGTTTGTTGGCCATAAGCGGTCCCAGGCAGACAGGGTGCCTCTTGCTAAAAGCATTCCATAGATAAGAACCCTCCCGCTTGCCAGCATCAGCAGGGAGTTTGCCAGGAGCTCTGTCACTAGCAGGATTACGAGGGGATTTGACAGGTCATCTTTCTGTCTTGCCCGAGGTGTCCCTCGTTGAAGGTAGAGAATGGCTCACAAAGCTGCTGACCCTTTTCTACCTGCTCCTGCTCTGCCTGCCCCTTCCGGGTGGGTGTTGGAGCTCTGCCCTTGGCCTCCCCTCTTCTTGCTTTCCACTTAGGCCTCAGAAGACCTTGGCCTCTGTTTTTGCTTCCTTCCTCTAGACACAGCCTCCTGAATCTTTCTCTCTCGTGCCTCAGCCCCACATCTTCCACTGCTCATTGCTGTCACCAATGTGTTCCGGGTCCTGAGCCCCTTGGTGCCTGTCTGGGTCCATTCCTCTTCTCTGGCCCCTCTCAGGGCATGGGCACCCACACCTACCTGGTCTCCAGAAACCCTGAGTCATCCTAGTTCTACTGCTTGCTACCCCTGGTCCTAGGAGAAGTCAGGGGGGCTAAGGTCTCTGAGCATCAGTTTCCTCATATGTAAAATGGATGTAACAGCAACATCTGTTTCACAAAGGGATTAAATGAGACAATGCAGCTAACTCTTATCACAGTGGCTGACACACAATAAGGGCTCAGTCATTCTCACCCAGCCCCTCGGATTCCTGTCCTCTGCCATTCCCGTGGTTACTCACTGGCACGCGCGATAGGTCCTAGCTCTTCTTAAGGCCCCTTTCCTTCTTCACCATCCTGTTCATCTCTGTTTTCACCCATGACAACAGCCTCCTGGCCTCCTGGCCTCCTTTACTGTGGCTCTCTCTCATCTCCGTTCTTCTCTGGAGCCAGACAAAAATTCTCCATCACACATCTAATTATTCACTTCCTTCAGAGACTCTATGAAGCTCTCGGGAGCAGTTTCAAACTCCTAAAGTAGCTTAGGAGGCTGGCCACGATGTGGCCACTACCTGTTTCCTGGCAACGCCCCACCTCAGTTGCTGACCACTGGGCACACTGGACTCACACTCCTCGGAGGGTCAGGATCTGCAGACACCCTTCCTGCTGCCTGGAAGACTCCCTCCCTCCCGCCTCCCAAACCCTCTGACCTCCTCCCGTGCTCTGCCATGCTCTGCATTTCCCCATTGCTGGGCTGCCCAGGTGGCCCGTCTGGACCCCACTGGGGCTGTGAGCAACAGGAGCGCGGGGCCATGTCTACCAGAGCTTAGGTCCCCAGGATCATGAGCAGAGTCATCAAATAAGAGGGTGGGAGGGAGGAGGGAGGAGAGGGAGGGAGGAGGCCAGGGGAAGGAAGAGCACCACTAGGGAGAACTAGGTGTGCGGGGTGGGTGTATAAGGAGCCATCTCCAGCATCGCCTCCTGCACTGCCTGGGACAGAGGCTTCATCTGGGTGGTGAGTGCCACAACAAGCTGACACCCTGACCCAGGTGGCACTGGTTCTGTCCTGTTCCCAGGGCTTGTCTCTAAGATCCAAGGGGGCAGCTTGGGGTGGGGATGGGTGCTGGGGTGGTACTCCCAGCTGTCTGTGGGGAGTGACTTGCCACCCTCAGTACTTCTAGTGAGGAGGCTGCAGTGCCCAGCGGGGAGCACCAGTGGAGAAGGATCTTGTTGCCTTTTCTATGATTATAACAGAGTACTTGAGGTTGGGTAACACACAAAGAAGAGAGGTTTCTGTAGCTCATGCTTCTGAAAGGGGTGCACTTAAGGTTGGGTGGCTGCATCTGGTGAGGAGCTCGTGCCTCTTCAGCTCATGGTGGAAATCAGAAAGGCAAGCCTGCAGTGTGAAGGGAGGAGCTGGAAAGAGGGCTGGAGCTTCGCAGCAGCCGCTCCTGGTAACCAGTCTACTCTCGTGGGAACGGCATTAACCCCTGCATGAGGGCTGAGCCCCTGTGACCTGGACATTTTTCTTTCTCCTTCTTCTTTTTTTTTGGTACCAGGGATTGAACCCAGGGGCACTTAACTGCGCAGCCACACCTTCAGCCCTTGGAAATATTTATTTAAAGACAGGGTCTCCCTAAGTTGCTGAGGCTGACTTTGAACTTGTGATCTTCTTGTCTCAGCCTCCTGAGCTGCTGGAATGCCAGGTGTGCACCACCACGCCTGGCTCCAAACACTTCTTAATTTTCCACCATCCCTCATTAACATTGGCAATTAAATTTCGACCTGAGTTTTGGTGGGGAGGAACCACATCTAACCATAATACTTCCCTTCCCCAAATCTGCCACCATCCCTAAAAAAAGTACATCTAGGGACCATGATGTTTTATTGGCTCTCTACTGAAGGGTCTTAGGAAAGGAGGGGAAGAGGGTGGAATCAGGCCTTGTGCCCTGGCTTTGGCATCTCATCCTTGATCTGCATGAGGGTGAGGCCGTGCTGCCTGAGTAGTGGCCATGTCGGTGCCCCCTGTGTCTTTGGAAGGTCTCCCAAGTCACCCTCCCTGCAGAGTAAGGAGGTACCTCTCCTTCTCTTGCATCTTGCAATCTGTTGTTTTCTGGTGACTGCTAGTGGCTTTCTTCTGACCATTTCCTGCTGGCTCTGCAGGGGGAGGGTTGAGCCTGCTCTGAGGAGGGTGAGACTGGAGCCAGGTACCAGGGAGCGGGGAGTGGGGCGCTCACGCTGCAGGCTGGGGCTGATTTCTTCCCAGTCATCAGCAATCAAATCCACATCACCACTGTGAGAATTAATTCCTCCTCGAGCTCCCCTTCAGATAGGTGAGAAATGTGTGTGCCTCTTATTAACATAATGGTGACCCCGTTTCTGGTGAAATGACAGCTGAGGTCTGATTATGCTGAGGGAGCATCCCGGCTCCCTGCCCAGGGCTGCGTGCTGAAAGCTCTCTTACATGAGCTGACAGACGAGCAGTCTCAGGTCCACACCTTCCCTGGGAGCCACAGACGATGCCCATGCTCATCCCAGCCACCGGGGGGTCCGGAGGAAGTCCTGGTCTTCCTCCACGCAGCTAGTTAAGGGAGCACTTAGCAGCACTTAGAGTGTGTGTGGGGGGCTGTTCACAGGCTGGGTGCGTGGAGGGCTTGGAGCTGAGGGCCAGGCTGGTTTGCCATCTGCTAGCTGAGCTTTGGGGAAGCCCTTCCTCTCCAGGAGAGCAGACGGCCAGCTCATTAGACCTGATTCCAGCTGATTCCAGGCTGTCACTGAATACACTTAGAACTTATAAACTGGGCTCCCATTTTCAGTATTGAGAAAGGATCTAGAAAGTTCTCTAGAAGACTGAGATTAGGAAGCCTGGTCAGGGCGTGGCGGTGCATGCCTATCATTCCAGTGGCTCGGGAGGCTGAGGCGGAGGTTCATGAGTTCAAAGCCAGCCTCAGCAAAAGTGAGGCGCTAAGCAACTCAGTGAGACCCTGTCTCTAAATAAAATACAAAATAGGGCTGGGGATGTGGCTCAGTGGTCGAGTGCCCCTGAGTTCAATCTCTGGTACCAAAAAAAACAAAACAAACAAACAAGAAACCCCCACAAAAACCTGGTCAGTGGTTGCATTAAGTCTCTTTCCCAAGATTCATCACTGTTGAAGACACCAGAGGAACTTTCTTTTGGAGGCCAAGCCAGACATGGGCTGAGGTCAGAGCCCAGCCAGGGCCATGTGCCTAAGCACATGGGGCATGTCTGAGGCAGGAGATAGGACAGTGTGTGTGTGTGTGTGTGTTTGTTTGGTGTCTCACTCATCAAGTGTCTCCTAAGTGCCTCCTATGACTTGGACAAATGGCTTCTCGTCCCTGGAATGTAGCCCTGTGCCCAGCCTGACGTACCCTGACTCACCCGGGTGAGGATGAACAAGACAGTATTCCTGATGCAGCCTGGGCCTCACCCTGCCTTTCACTCCGCGTGCACAGCCTGGTGTGAAACACGGAGACCTTTCAGAATGCCACTGTCCTAAAGGGCACACCATCCCGTGGAGGGGGAGCTGGATGCTGCCATCTCTCCTGAAGGGTCAGAAGAGACTGTTGCCCCACGATCTGGGGACTCAGAGGACGGAGAGGCCTGAACAGAAGCTGTCTCATGGCTAGGGACCAGGTTGAGCCTCGAGTGGCTGGAAATTGGAGGAGAAGGGACGGAGGCCATTCCAGGGGTGCAGAACATCTGGAATCAATGCAGGCTATGGAGGATGCACGGGAGCTGGGAGAAGCTGGGAGAAGCTGGGAGAAGCTGGGAGAAGCTGGGAGAAGCTGGGAGAAGCCGCGAGCCCTGGAGTGGGTGTGTAAAGGAGGACTGAGCTTCTGTGCAGGCGCTCAGAGGGAAGGGTGTTGGGGAGCCCCAGAGGCATCTGGGAGCCACCCTAGACTCTCCACTAACGGCCCCGCAGTCTTAGGGGAGGATTTCCTTCCCCTTTACTCTCCGGGACTAGAGTAGACTCTGTTATTATAGTTTTATAATATTTGACTTTTCCTTAGCTCTTAAGCACCGGGAAACGGCCTCTGCTTGGTTTGAGGATAACTTGCCCCGTCTTTCTGCTTGTGAAATAGTGGACCACACCACTCCAGCTTTCCTGTCTCCCTGTCTCTGTTGACTGTTCTCCAAAGCATTTCTCTCCGTTTTCCTATTGCATGTTTGCTATTTGGTAGAATCTCAGCTCCATGAAGGCAGAGATTCTGTGGATTTGCTAATTTGTCCCCAGCCCTTAAGGAACTTCAGCAGGCAGGGGGCTTTGGGGGCCTATCTGTTGAATTCATGAGTGAATGGAAGTCAGACTGACAGTTCCTTGGTCATCTGCAATGAGGCTGAATCATGGGGTCAAGATGTCTAATAATTTACTCAGACAAATTTGTCTTGAGATCTTGTGATCTCTCAGGTGGGTGGTAGATGTGACAGGATGCTCAAAGCTCCAAAGAAGGTGACAAAATGATCCCCAAAGGCTGTCCTGGCAGACTGTCTTCTCTGGTGTCCTCTGATAATTGTGGCTTGTCATGAGTGTTGCTGGTCATGGTGAAAGTCTGGCTGCACTGATTGACAAGACAAAGTATCAGACCGTGGGGGTGAGCGATAGGCTTACAGACAGCTTTCATTCAAATGAAGTCCCCTGAAGTCAGATTTAGAAGGGGAGATCCCTGTGGTGTTGGTAAGCACAGTGAGGTCAGGGGCATTTCCCAGTCTTCCATAAGCAGCCATATTGGTTATTATCCTAAGTTACTCGAGATGAAGGTATTAAACGGAGGTATAACGTACTGACAGAACATTCAGGAGCTCATCAGCACTCCTGAATGGTCACTCAGTGTCATAGCCATGTCTGTGGCCTGCTCAGTGAATTTCTTTCCCACTTTGATCTCCCAGGTGCTATGTGAGTCTCTGTTTGGTGTCCAGCTCCATGTGCGACCTGGAGTGGGCCTGGAGTCTCTGCTGCCAGAGGGTTCTAACTAGGCAGGGAGACACATGTGGCAGGAGAGTTGGTAGGGCCAGGACCAGGTGAAGGCCAGATGGAGAAGTAGGACTGGGCGGCAGGAGGGCGCAGGGATGGGGTGGGAATGTGTTGTGGTTTGGATGTGAGGCTACCCAAGAAGCTCATGTGTGAGACAGTGCAAGGAAGCTTAGAGCTGACATGATTCGGTTACGAAAGCCTTTACCTAATCGGTGTGTTAATCCACTGATTGGGATGAACTGGGTGGTAACGGTAGACAGGTAGGGTGTGCCTGGTGGACGTGGGTCCCTGGGAGTGTGCCTTTGGGGTTTATATTTTGTCTCTTGTGAGGGGAACTCTCTCTCTTTGCTTCCTGGTGTGATGTTCTCAGCCGCTTTCCTCCGCCACACTCTTCCGCCATGATGTTCACCTCAGGCCCCGAGGAAGTTGGCTGTCTATGGACTGGGACCTCTGAGCTCCAAAATAAACTTTTCCTCCTTTTGTCACAGCAACACAAAGGCTGACTAAAACAGGACTATACTGGAGTTTTTCCAGATTCAAGGTAACTCCAGAATGTGATTCCAGAGATTCAACACTTAGAACAGGATTTTAAGGATTCCTGAGGCTGTGGATTTATTCACCAGGTAGGGGGGAGAGAATTTCAGGTGAAGAGAACAGCTAGTGTAAAGTTGAAAATGGTGTTGGGTGTGTGCACATGTGTGTGTCCATGTATGAGTGCACATCTATGCATGTGTGTGTGCATGTGTGAACTAACATGGAGGTTCCTGGAGGCAGGAGGTGGGAGGAGAAGGGGCTGACAGGGGCCCAGCTGTGAAGGCCTTGAATCTCCTCCCCTGAATGGTTCATTACCTGAATGTGTGGCCAGAACTGCTTCAGAAAAACTTGCTGGCAGCAGTGCACAGAACAGATTAGAGAGTGAGGCCAGAGGCAGGGACTTTCTTTAGGAGGCTCCTAAAAGAAGCCAGGAGATGGGCTGGGGATATAGCTCAGTGGGTAGAGTGCTTGCCTCGCATGCACAAGGCCAGGGGTTCAATCTCCAGCACCTCAAGGGGAAAAATAAAAAAGAAGAAGCCAGGAGAGGGAGGGGCAGGAACCTGACCCAGGCTATGGCACTGAGAACAAAGACAGGACACAGGTCTGGTGGCCAGGGCCTGGTGACTGAGGGATGGGTGTGCAAGGTGGAGACCTCAAGTGAGAAGCGAGTCTAGTGTGTGTAGGGGGGGTGAAAGGTGTCATTAATCAGATGACACCCCTGCACGAGACCTCATCACAGGGCTGGACAGGGACTGATTCGTGCCGCTGGGTGGTTGTGAGTTAAAATTACACAATGGATACTGTGTGTTCTGCTCCGTCCCTATCCCGAGCTCACGGACTGAACCCTTTCTCTTCTGCTTCTCCTTTCTGCTCTCCTTCCCTTCCTCCCTCATGTTTTCCAAGGATGCTCCTTCCTCTTTAGCAGACACCCTGGAATGAGCAGCTGCGCTAGAGGAGCTATGGAATAATATCCAATCAGGGAAAGGTTATGAGTCTGAGATTATAATTATGGTGTCTCCCTGTGTCTCCTGTGTGGTAAGAAGCCAGCCTTGGCAGCGTTAGCTAAAAGCAAGCTCAGTTCCTCCTCGGAGCAGCCCCTGGACCTCAGATTACTGCCAGACCCTCCAGTGCATGCACGCGGCCCACCCCCTCGACCCCCAAGAGAAGTGGATCTGTCTGCTCCTCACTGCTTCTCTCCAACCAGGTAAGACCATGGGCCCTAAGCTTGTGATTGGCAGCCAAGTCCGAGTTGACACAGCAGCCAACTATCAGGAGCCAACTACCAGCTGTTGAGCATATCAATTGCATGTCATCCACCTGCCCCGCCTGCCCCATGATCTCTTCTGGGAGCCTCAGGCTGGGGCAGTGCCCTCACTTCTGGGGTGGAGAAGGGTGCTCTGGCTCAGGTGACCTTCCTCTGAGCAACTGTTATCTGCAGTACTCTCGGATCCACACTAGGGACACTCCATGGACCAGAGACTCATGGATCTCAGCCATTTCTTTTGCATTAGGTCACAGGAGTTCAAAGGAGAGACCCTTGAGCTGGGCTGCATGCGTGTGCGTGTGGAGCGAGAGGTTAGAAAAGGCTATTTCCTCCAGGTGTGGTGGGGCATGCCTGTAATCCAAGCAGCAGCTCAGGAGGCTGAGGCTGCAGGTTTAAGAGTTCAAAGCCAATCTCAGCAATTTAGTGAGGCCCTCAGCAACTCAGCGAGACTCTGTCTCTAAATAAAAATCAAAAAATGCTGGGGAT
Organism: Ictidomys tridecemlineatus; assembly: GCF_052094955.1. NCBI lineage: Eukaryota > Metazoa > Chordata > Mammalia > Rodentia > Sciuridae > Ictidomys > Ictidomys tridecemlineatus. Next base: position 44,651,129 of record NC_135477.1, on the reverse strand, counting down.
GTGGCTCAGTGGTTAAGCGCCCCTGGGTTCAATCTCTGGTACCAAAAAAAAAAAAAAAAAGAAAAAGAAAGAAAGAAAAAAAGAAAGACAAGGCTACTTCCTCTTGTTGGTAATTCTTAGGCTGCTTCAACAGCCCTATTTGGCTTCTCATTTCTCTCATCACCCCCGTAACTCATGCTCTGCATTAAATCTCCTCTGTTTGGCATTCCCAGGGTGGTCTCATCTTTCTGACTGATGCTGAAATAGAAGCTGAGTGAGGGTGGGGCACGGGTAGCTTCAGAGGAAGAAATAGAGGGTGGGGGAGGGTGTAGTGGGTGGACTAATGGCCCCCCAAAGGTGGCCCCATCCTCATTTCTGGAACCTTTGATTGTGTCACCTTATGTAACAAGAGGAGTATTGCAGATGTGGTTAAGCTAAGCATCTTGAGATGGGGAGATTATCCTGGATTATCTGGTAGGCCTGATGTAATCACAAAGGTCTTTATAGAGGGAGGCAGAAGAACGGCAAGGAGTGGGAGTGACAGGGGAAGCAGTGGTGGGGGGTGACAGTCATGCTGACTTAACGTGGACGTGTCTTGAGTGAAGGGCAGCCTCTGGGAGCTGGAACAGGCCGAGGGGACAGATCCTCCCCAGCCTCCAGAAGGCGTGCAGCCCGGTCTACACCTGACCTTAGTCCAGCCACCCCTCTTACTGACTTTGGACCTCTGCAACTGTGAGGTGATAGGTTTATTTTGAGATACTTGTTACAGCTGCAATAGGAAACTGAGGCGGGGGCTGAGGACAGGTGTGGGTCTTGATTCATGGGGCTCAGGGTTTATCACCTCTCAGGGGTCTAGGTGGGCTAAGTATGTGGAAGTAGGCTTCTGGGATGTAATTCTAGCCAATGACCAACTTTGCTACCCTAAACAAATATTTTAACCTCTTAAAGATACAGTATTTCTGCCATAAAGGGGGGAATGAGGGTCCTTGTTCCATGGAGCTAGTGCCAGGATTGAAGGAGATGGCACCTGTGAGACGGTTAGCGCAGCATAGGCCAGGAAATTGGTTGTTTCCCTTACTGGCCTGGTAGCGGAGGGCAAGACACTGTTTCCTTAGTGCCTTGATCTCCATCTCTTCTAGAAGCAAGCTTCTCGGCCCCCTGACTCTGAAGGAATAGTGAAGTCTGTGGATATGATGGATTGGAAACAGCTGAAGAGGGCTGTTGGCCCTGGGTGCCCCTCCTGGTCTGGCATGGAGCTCTCTGTCCGTCCATGGGGGAGCAGTGGCTGGTCACCCTGCCCACTAAGCCCCTTCTGCTCCATGGTGCAGGCCTACTTGAGTCCTTCTACCTCTTAAGGGCTGTCCTCGTCCCTGTTCCCCTGCTCGGGCTCCAGGTATGGACTATTCTGGTTACAAATTCCTTGCAATGCTATCCTTTCCCTGCCCACCCAGACTGACCTCCCCAGGCCCAGCTACCAGGTATCGATTTCCCCTTTAAATATTACTGCAGCCCAGGAGCATGTATGGATTAATTGATGAGGCTAGGCTTGTACCTGTACACTTCATTAACAGCTGCTGCTAATTAGTGGAGTAGTCATTAAGAGACCTGCTGGGGTTTTGAGGATAATGGTTTTTTTTTTTTTTTTCCATGACTCCAAAGCATACAATAAATTAGGGAGGGAAATGTCCTGGTCCTAGGTTGGGATGGAAATTGTGGGGTGACCAGTGGTTAGGACCTACACCAAGGACACATCAGAAACCAGGGACCCATCATGGCAAGACAAGAGTTGAGAGGGACTCAGGGTCATCTGGTCTACCCCCATGTGACTACTGTGGCTGGAGCAGGGCAGGGCCTGATTCTCAAGGTCACACAGGGACAGGGAAGCAGAGCTGAGTGAGCACCTAGGGCATTGGCCTTCTCTGGGCCAGGGCTCTGTTTGCTAATTAGGGACTCAACTACTTGTATTTGGAAAACTCAGCAGAAATGAATTGACCAAGCTCAGGGCTATGTCATCTACTTGTCCTATTGCATTTTTCCAGGGGTCCCCTTTTTTTTCTTTCTGAGCCTTCTCCATCCTACCCACATCACACTACCCTTCCATCGCCCACTGGGGTTCCTGCTACCCCTGGTTCTGCAACCCCTGACTGTCTTCTGCATGTCTGTCTCCAGATGGGATGGACTCAGTCATGGACTCTCAGAGTTCTGGGTGATGGACAGACACAGTGAGTGGGAGTATCCTGAAGTATGTGGGTGTGGGAAACCTGCTGACCCTCTTGGAGCTTCATTCTCATTGGTTCAAGGGGAAGCTCAGGAGGCTGGTGTGTATGGAGGACCAAGCACAGGACTGGCACAGAGAGTTGAGTGGATCTTCAATGGATGGCAGTCTTTGTGCCCAGGGATCTTGATCCGGTGTACCTGTGGCTGGGCCGCTACATTTGCTCAAGCTGACTTGAATCATTTACTGGCTATGTAAATGGCCATGGGACCGACACCAAGAACACATCAGAAACCAGGAACCCATCATGGCAGGACAAGAGTTGAGAGGGACTCAGGGTCATCTGGTCTACCCCCATGTGGCTACTGTGGCTGGGAATAAAGGCTTTGAGAGGTTTTGTAGCAACAGTGGAATAAAGGCTTGACTTCCTATCTCCTTCTTATTATAGAGAAAGTCGTTTGTGAAGTGTCCCCCAAAAGCTCATGTGTGAGACCATGCAAGGAAATTTAGAGGTGAAATGATTGGGTTATGAGAGCCTTAACCTAATTGATTGTGCTCTGATCCCCTGATAGGGATTAACTGGGTGGGTGTGTCTGGAGGAGAGGGTCCCTGGGGTATATATCTTGTCCTTGTTGAGTGGAGCTCTCTCTGCTTCTTGGTTGTCATGTTCTGAGCCAACTTCCTCCACACACTCTTCCACCCTGATGTTCCGCCTTACTTTGCACTCCTCAAAATGAAGCCGGCTTTCTATGGACTGAGACCTCTGAAACAGTGAGCCCCCAAATACATTTCTTCCTCCTCTAAAATTGTTCTTGTTGGGTCTTTTGGTCACAGCACTGGAACAGCTGACTACTTCTGATCACTGACCTTCCCTAAAAGCTATTTGTCATTTAGGCGCCGTGCTAAATGTCTCACCATGTGAATTCATTTTATCCTCTCGACAGCCCTGGGAGGCAGGTGTTTTGACTGTGACTCTTGTTTCCTAGCAGTGGGGATGGATGTTCTGACTTGCCTGGGGTCACGCGGTATGGAGGAGGTGCCAGTGAGCACAGGCTCCGGCCCAGGCCAAGCCCTTTGCCCTGGGAATTCTGACCCTTATCGAGGTCCATCTCCTGGTTAAGGGAACCCTTGTCCCCCAGTGCATGCTGTGTGGGCAGAAGCCCTCTACCCCAGACACCAGAAGCTTGATCCAGGGTGGGCTTTGAAGCAAAGGCTGTCCCCACGGTATGACTCTGGTGGTCTGACTCAAAAACACAGCTGGGCCCACCTGGGATCCTTCTGGGGGAAGGTGAGGAGGGAGCTGAGTGTGGGAATGAGGAGCGTTGGTGAACTTGACTGAGGGCTGGAGACCCTCCAGGGTCACTCTCCCCCTGTGAGAGAACAGAGAGAGCTGACTGGCTAGGAAGGAGAAGAGGAAGGTACATGGATGCCACAAGAGAGACCCTGGTCCTGGAAGGGCACCTCTGTCCTGTCTCGCCTGGGAGCTCCTGTCTTTGAATAAAACCTCTGACATCTACAGGTAAAGGATCCCACAGACAGTGTCCAGTTGGACGCAGACGTCTCTACTGGTCAGGGTGAGGAAGGGATGCTGTTCCATAATAATTCAGTGGCTGATAGAGGCCTGATGTTACTTTCTTCTCACCTCACAGTGCTGTGGCAGGTAGCACAGGTTGGCAGGGCAGTGCGGATTCTCACAGTCATTCTGCGACCAGGGTCCTCCGAGCCATTGTCCTGCCACATGGGAGCCTTGTTGTGGCTTCAGTGTCAGAGCTGCCTGGCTCTGCCAAGTATAGAGGAGAGCACAGAGGAGCTGGAGATGATATCCCACTTTGCTCCCACTCTTCAGAGCCCATGGAGGGCCTAGCTGCAAGGGAGGCTGGGAAACGTAGTCTTGATCTGGGGTCAGCAAAATGTTTCTGTAAAGGATCAGACAGGAAATGTTTTTTGGCTTTACACTCCGGAGCTGCTCTTACCAATACTCAACGGTGCTCTGCTGGCTCTTACGGCAGCCATAGATGAATATAAACGAATGCCTGTGACTGTGTTCTTACCTCAACTTAGATTTCGTACTATTTTTATTATCATCAACATCATTCCTGTAATCTTCTTCAATTATTAAAAAATGTTGGCACATGCCTGTAATCCCAGAGACTCAGGGAATTGAGGTGGGAGGATAGCAAGTTTGAGACCAGCCTCAGCGACTTAGCAAGGCCCTGCCTCAAAATAAAAAATAAAAAGGACTGGGGATGTAACTCAGTGGTAAAGCACACCTGGGTTCAATCCCTGGCACTAAAAACAAACAAACAAACAAATAAATAAAAGCCATATTCACCTCATGGGCCATTCAAAAATAGGCAGGGTTCGAGGCTGCCTGGTGGGTCACAGTTTACAGACTCCTGGCTCCTGCCCCGGAGGGTGACCTTGGGCCTGGCCACATTTATTATTGGAGACTGAACTTTGGTGCAGACTGAGTGGTCTCTACAACACTCACTGAAGAGTTTTCCCAGAGAGGAAAACTCTTCTGTTTTAATAGAAGCAGAATGCCCTTCTCTGTAAAATGAGTGGGGTTCACCCGATGGGAACTGGCACACCCTTGTTCCCAAAGTGGGCACAAGAGAGGAGAGCAAGAAGCCTTGCTGTGGGGGTGGCCCCTGATGTCAGAAGGTCAAGGAGAGGGTATTGGCTCAGGGTCGGAAGGTCCCCCACAATGCCACATGAGGATCTGGTGTCTGGTCTCTCGCAGTGCTAGGGACCAGCTGGGGAGGACACTTTGGGTAGAGTTAGCAGACAGGTGGTGGCACCCTGCAGGGCAAGTGCAGACCCCAACAGAGGGGCAGCCTGTCACTCACCAGCAGAAAACTACCCTTGTTGCTGGAGCTCCCAGGAGCTATGCAGGAGGTGGCTTTGAACAGGACAATGGCACTTTTAATAGTTTGAAAGTGACTATTTTAACATATGAAACGTGACCAGGAAAATGGTCAGAGTGGATGAAGATGCTGCTCTTTGGCAAGTTTGTTTTTGTCCTCCTCCTCCTCCTCCTCCTTCTCAGCCTGCAGCTCTTGGGGTTGGGCACTCCCCCAGCAGAGCAAAGCTGATATCAGTTATTGAGAAAAATAGAATCATTCTGTGTTTGTACATCGCTGAGCTCGTACCGTCAATCAACACAGCTACAGATATTTTTAGCCTCGGCTGACAGTTATTCACTCTGTGCCTCAGAATAATCAGAACCAAAGATAGAACAATTCACCTACGGGCGTTAGACTGGGAGTCAGACCAGCCTGGGTTTGAGTCTTGGTTTCTGCGGGTCCCGTGTGACCTTCACAAGCCCTTGGACCTTGCTGGGCCTCAGTGCCCTCATCTGTAACGTGGAGAACAAAGCTGACCCTGCAGGCGTGTGGGGGGAAGCCCAATTCACAGCCTCCTTCAAGGTTCAAGGGCACAGGATGACCTCTCTCTCTCTCTCTCTCTCTCTGGATTTTGTGTCAGGTGGACAGGTCAGATACCATGGCTCATTCCTGTGTGACATTCAGTGATTGTGTCCTGAGGCTGTTGAGTCTGTAATCCCTGAGAACATGTCTCTGGGTTTCCTGCTGAGGAGGGTCTCAAGAGGAAGGAAAAGCAGGAGGAAGTTCCTGCTCTCTGACCCTCCCCGTCCTTCCAGGCAGCCCACGCCCATCTCTACCTGGCACAGGCCATTTCTGAACTTGACCTCCACCCCCAATTTTTTCTTTATTTCCTAATCTTCCAGGGTGGTTGCTGGAGGTAGATTTCCTACAACCACTCAGGTGGCTTTTCTAACCCTCACCCTCACCCCACCCTTAGCTCTGGGAGGGACACACACACACACACACACACACACACACACACACACAGAGTGTCATAGCTCTGCTGGCAACCCTGACTGTACTTACTGAGATCCAGGTCCCGACACTGTCCTTGCCATGTCCTTGCTTGGACAGGCCATCATACAGTCACTTGTCTCACTGGGTCCTGCCATTCAGCCCCTCCCCATGTAAGTGTGGGGTGCAGTCCTGTTGCAGGGCCAGCCTGGCAGGCCCCCGTGATGAGCTATGTTCTTTGGGGCATTCGGGTGATAAGGAGGGGGCAAGCAGCCAGTCCACAGGCTGTGAGGCCTGCTCCTGGGCCTCTGATGGCCTTGGGAAAGCGGGCGATGCTCCATTCCAACTGCAGCTCCCATCACCATGCCAACCCTGTGCCAAAGTCCATCCTGGGAGAGCGACTTTATCAGGGGACATGTGAAGATGTGGGCTGGCTGCTAAAATCTATGCTAAGTTAATGATGCCCTTGTTGTCTCGTTACATATTTAAACTCCTAGGCACATCGTGTGACGTGACATCATGGCTCATCCACTAATTCATCCATGTTCCTATTCATTTGGCATATGTGGTCCACCCACCAGGTGCTGGGAACACAGATGGGACAGGACAGAAATAGTTGCTGGCCCATGGACCTTACTCCCAGTGGGGCGGGGGGGGGGGAGGGGGAGGGGCACAGTTAAGCAATTACAGGAGGATGTGGCCTGGGCTTCAAAGATGAGGGTGTCCAGAGAGCAGTGGGGTGGGTGGGGCGGCAAGGGCAGAGCACCAGAATGTTCTGTGAAGAAGAACCTGGAGCTTCTCTCCTAAGAGAAGACAGGTAAGAGAGGCAAGGTGAGTCTGGGAAGCTGAAGGGAGGGCCCTGAGTCTGGACTGCGAGGCATGGGGGTGGACAAGGAGAGGCCCCTGGAGGGGGCAGGGCTGGACTCTAGAAACCTGGACATCATGGTGACAGTGTGTGCCATTAGCCCCAGGACAAGGGAAGCCCCCACAGTTGACCTGGCTGCTGTACAGTGGGGTGGATTTTCATTTTAGAAGGATGATGGGAGAGGGGACTGTCCAGGTCACTCAGGGAAGATGTGCAGGCGGGGGAAATGGGTGACATGGAGTGCAGAGGGTAGCAACACAGTAAGGAAGAGCAGCCACCAAGATGTGGCTTTTGAGGAGAGGGCACATCTGTCCTTTCAGATCCAGTGGGATCTGGAAACCACTCCAAGTGCTGCGCTGCATTCTGCAGAAGCTGCTGAAGTCCAGCAGCTGGATGGATGGCGGCACCTTTCTTTGAGGTTGGAAACACAGAGGAAGAAGGGGATTGGGGAGGAAGGCAATTGCCCGGGAGGTAACTGAGTTTCCCTGGAGTCAAGGAAAGAGGCCTGGGGTAGCAACGAAGATGGGGTGGAGCTGGTATCCAGTGGAGACGGCCCCTGTAGGGATCAGAGCTCTCAGCCAGAGAGTGCAGAGAGCCTGGGAGACTTAGGATGGAGCCCAGGAGGCTTTTCTCCATGTTCTGTGACTCAATGAGGTAGACCCCTCTTGGTCAACCTGAGGAAAAGCTAAGACAAAATTCAGAACAAAGAGACACCTGGAGGACTAGGGCAGATCTGGCACCTTCTGCTCACCCCAACCTCAGGGTCTTTGCAGTTGCTAGATGTGTTCCTGGACAGTCCATTCCCCAGAGGTCAGCCTGGCTGGCTCCTCCATTCTTCAGGTCTTACTTCCAATGTCCCCTCCTCAGCGACACTATTCCTGATAGCCCTATCCCAAACTGCTCTGCCCACAGCATCTGATTTGATCTCTTCACCCACGAGTGCTCTCTGCAGTTCTTTGCTCATTCATTTAGGATCTACTTCCTGTTTCTCTTGACCAGAGTGGAAGACCCCTGAGGGCAGGAGCCGTGTCTGGGTGCTGTTTACAGCTACCTCTCCAGTGTTACTCCGCCTCCCCAAAAGCACCAGCAGGGAAGCCTGTAGTGGGCTCTCCTTTTCCAGTCTCCTTGGAGCCCTGTTTCTCTCCCCTGCCTCTTCTCTCCGAACTCAATCCATTGGCTTCTCTTCCCTCCCTCCACTTCTCCACTGTGTCATCCATTTTGCAGCCAGGGGCATTTATCTGAAATGGGAACCGTGTCACGTGGCTCCCTTGCACTCTTCAAATGGGATCTGAAAACCACTCCACATGCTGTGTTGCATTCTGCAGAGGCTGCTAAAGTCTAGCCCCTGCCTACCTGGCTAGTTCCCTCTGGAATCTCTTCCCCTTTCTTCTTCTTTTTTTTTTTTTTTAATTGTACCAGGGACTGAACCCAGGACATTTAACCACAGAGTCACATCTCCAGCCCTTTTTCATATTTTACTTAGAGACAGGGTCTCACTGGATTGCTTAGCGCCTCACTAAATTGCTGGGTCTGGCTTTGAACTCACAATCCTCCTGCGTCAGCCTCCCGAGCCTCTGGGATTACAGGTGTACACCACCATGGCCGGCATTTCCCCTTCATTCTTTCTGGACCAGACCCTCGGGGTCACCGTGGTGTCTTTGTCTGGGCTGACTGCTGCCTGGGACACATCACAGCAGCTCTATAAATACTTACTAAATAAATAAATAACAAATCCCAGGACAACAAAGAGAGAAAGCATGCTCACGAGGACAGATTTGCCTCCTGCGTCCCTCCCCTCCAGGGGAAGCCTAGCAGAACGTCTCACATTCTCGCTGCGTTTCTCCCCTAAGCCTCAAAAGCTTTCACTCGCCCTAGCATTGGATGCCTGAGCCTCAGCCCCGTCCCTCGAACTGCCTCCAGGGCCCCCGCTATCCCAGCCAGCCTTAATTAATTGTAAAATTGATTAAGCAGCCCCCTTTGTTAGGCTGGGCTGGTGTTTATTTGTATTTTCATATTATTATCCTTTTATACTTCTCTGGGCGCCTTCAGCTCTCTACTGACACCTTTTATTGGGGAAATGTTAATTTAAAAATCATCTATAACGCAGGTGTCACAAATCAAAGCTGCTCGGTAATGAGTTGCTCTTATGTCGTATAAAAACAATTAATTAAAACCCTTTCGGAGAGAGCCGTGCAGGCAGATTTATGTTTCCCAGCGTCTCCCCCTCGACCTTCCTGTCTAAGGACCCTTGTGCACTCAGCTGGCTTCTCCAGGGGGCCGGTTTCCTCCCACCTCTGCCCAGGAAGCAGAAGCCCAGCCTGGAAGAATGGGGAAGGCTCTGGGTGTCCGCTCCAAGCTCCCTAGAGCACCAGGGGGGGGGTACTTTGCTAGGGCCGCACAACAATGGAGTGGTCACCAGCTGCTGTCCTCATTGCCACCACTGGGTCTCTCCTGTTGGGAGTCCTGACAAGGCTCATCTATTGAGCACTAGGAAATGTAAGCCAGGGGCTTGAGCTTCCGGTCTCGCCTCTGATCCTGATGATCCTATAACTTTGGGTAAATCACTTCTCCTAGATGGGCCTTGCCTTCTTCTGTTACAAAATGGGTACATTGATTTGGACCAAGGACTGCAAATCCGGTATCTTCAGGTACCATTCATACATTAGGCAGGCCCCATGGGACCTGTGAAGAGGTGGACAGGAGCACACCCTGTTGGAAAGGAACAGTCCCTGCTGTCCCAGATGTTTGCTGCTGCAAGGGAAGGCAGGCCCTATGTTATCTTTTGCAGGAGAAACTGGAATTCATGTTCACAAGGACGCCAGCCTGTGGGTGATGTGTCCTCAGATCCAGTCCTCGCCCTGCCCATGTCCATTAGGCGACTGGCCTTAGGACTGTGTTTTCCAGGCTTCTGTAAGAGGTAAGGAGAGGCCCCTCTCTGCTGGAACCCTTGTCTCTGGCAGTGCCCGCATCTCCTGTGACCCACTGAGGTTCAAGGCTGGCTGGCTCCTCCCTTCCTCCCTGTGGGCTGTAACTGGTGCTGGGCCCTGGAGCGTCTTGCTGATCTTTTTTCCTCTGTGTCATCTCAGTCCTTGGGCTGATTCTCTGTCCTAAATACCCAGAGCAGTTTGTGGGTTCAATTGGACCCTGACTGATAGCGTGCAACGTCATTAATATTATCATTACTCAACAGTGAATGGCAAGCTGCTTGTTTGAGGGTGGGCTAGGTGCGGAGAACACCAGTCAGTTCCTGATTTAGTTTAGATAAACTGAATTTCAAGGTCACTGTTTGTTGAGGATTGACCCAGAAATCAAACAGAACCAGTCCTGACCTAGTAGAAGCTTCCAGTCTTTTGAGGAGCATACTCTCCAGGGTGGCTCAGTTCTGGCCCTTTCTGCCCTCCATTGGCCCTGCTCTCCCTGGTTGGATCCTTGTCCTGGTGAGGAGGTGACGCTGCTTTTTGGCAGATGTGACTTTCCTCCAAGTCCTGGCCCTCTCTGGCCTTCGGCAAAGCCCAGGGAGAGTCAGTCAGGACCAGAACTCAGGCTCATCCCTTCAGAGACACATGCTGTGCTCCACTAAGGGGTGGAGACCCCCTAAGAAGATCCCATCCCTCCTGCCTTTAGGACCTTGGCATCCAGTCAGGGAGTCAGCAGCTCCTGCCAATCAAGTCAGGGGGCAGGAGCCATAGCTGGGGAGTCTGCCCCTGGCGTCTAGATTGTTCCACCTCAGTATGGAATGCTCTTCCTTTCCATCCAGCACGTGATTTGGGGACTGTCCAACTCAAAATGAAAGAAGCCAAGCCATGTGGCAAGCAGCCCCGCCCCTGGGGGTGGAGCCCCCTTCCCACCCTGTGTCCCCCAACTGCGGGGGGAGACTCGCCTCCTGCTGATCTCACCCTCCCCTCCGCGCGGGGCTGTGAAGTGTCTAATCCAGACTTTTATCTGGCATCCACAATTATCATGTCAAGATTGAATAATCTGCCTTTATCTCCCGGGTGACAGCCATGTAGAAACTTCAAAAGAAACAGTTTTGCTGGCATCTAACGGCTTTTGTTAATTACTATATCCCAAAGAAAATGAAATAAAGGAGGAAGAAAAATGATATTTCTCTGTGACAACTTTGTAAAAATATCGGTGATGAAGCGGCACAGTTTAAGGGCTTTAACTATTCATGCGACTGAGATCAGGCCCTACCCACCCGGATCCCAAGAGCATCTCAGAATGCCATACACACACAAGCCCCGCGCACAGGCGTGTGCAAACACCCTCTGCTACACAAACTCCTTCACGTGACACACACACGTCACAGACACACACTTTCATAACAACCTACCCCTGCCCCATGTATGTCTTCCTTCATTGGATGATCCAGAACCTTCCTTGCCCCCACTTGGTGCCGGGTAGGTGCGGGAGGTATGGGTCTGTAAGGAGTTCCTCCCAAGGTAGCAGGGAAGAAACGCAGGTGTACGTTCGTTGGTCTTTTGTTCCCATTTGTGTCACTCTGCATTGGTGTGCGCAAGTGAGCAAGAGCACAGGCCTTGGGGTCTGTCTGCCTGGCTTTGAATCCTGGTACTCTCACTGGGTAGCTGTGTGACCTTGGGCAAGTCATCCAACCTCTCTAGGCTCCTTACCTGTAAATTGAGGATAACAATAGGACATCCTACACAGAATGAGGTCAATGAGGTAACACAGGTGGAATGTTCTACAGATGCTAGCTGTTCTTTAAAGGTGTCTAGAGTGGCTGACTTCGCATAATAGTGGCCTGGCATTTACAGGAAGGATTCATGGAAGAAGTGGTATTTGAGTTTGGTTGAAGGAAAGGTAGATACACCCCAGATGAAGAAGACAGCAAAGGTTTAGAACACAGCAGGACACGAATGCCCCATGAATAGTGACACATCAGGAGGAGAATTGGGTGGGAGAAGCTTCTGGAAAGGTAGGCAGGACCTACTGTAGTGGTGATAGACTTTGGGTTTCATTCTGGGGGGCAGGGTGGAGCTTCCCTGGAGAAGCTGGGGCTCTGCAAGGGTGGTCTGGTGAGTACTGTCATCAGGTGGAGGAAGGCCCCCAAGAAGCAGGTGCAGTGGACCTCGGTGCCTGGTGCCAGGGAGGCTAGGGAAGAGTTTATGCCAAGTGACAATAGGACGTGCCACCTCCCCCCCCAACCCCCACTGTCACTCAATGACATGCTCACACATACTCATTCACACATGGCACCACACTCACTCATTCATATGTTCACAGTTGCACGCACAGGTGTGCATCATACACTTTTCTTTACTTGTGTCCCCTAAATAGCTTTTGTGGATGGACTTTTTAAGGTTAAATTCCATTTCAGTGCAGTGACCCTTGACTCCTTAGTGACCTGGCAGCATGTTAGCAGAGATGCAATTCATGGCAAAAAAACGTCAAAATATACCTCGGGGTGCACCATGCTCCTCTGTGATGAAGGGTCAGAGGGGGTGCCTCAGATGCTCAGGAGCATGGGCTGGTAATGGCCCTGGCCCAATGGGATCAGGAGACCCAGCATCTGGTTCTGCCTCAGCCTCTCCAGCCGTAAAATGGGAGAGTTGAACCTGCTAAAGGCCCATCTCATGACATTATTCTAGGATCTTCATGAGGGTAAACAAAAACTTTGGCATATCAGAGAAACACCCAATGAATGGGGCAGGGGATTCGTTTTGAAGCAAAATGAAATTTTTGGATACAAGTTGACTGACCGCCAAGCCAGGAGCTGCAGGGCTTTGAGCCTGAGGGTAAAGAATAGGAATCCATGTTCTGCTCACTCCAACCTCAGACCCCTTATTACAGAGGACCCTGGAGAGGTGGACACTGGCTCAAGGAAGATGCCGCAGCCTCTGGGTACCCAGGAAGAACTGGCCTCTTGTTTGGGGGGAGGGGGCAGTGTGCGTGGACTAAGCCAGGCCTTTGTGGAGCAGGAGGGTGGACCTTCTAGGCCTAGGGCACAGCCCAGGTCAGGGCGGGAGCCTAGGATGTGTTCAGGACCCCCCACTCCCAGCGGGGGGGGGGATTCCTTCTGCAGCCCAGAGGGACAGGAGACCTAGAAGGGCAAGTCTATGCAGGTGAGGATACTTGGAGGCCTTGGACTTAGACTTGGTTTTCTTTAGTTTTAAGAAACAAACACATTCTAAGTAGCTCTGGCTGAAGTAGGGAGGTATAGGAAGGCCCCAGGGGTCGTCCCTAGGGGCACCAGGGCAGGAGGTATAGCTGGCCTTCAGGACCAGCATGGCCCAGGGAGATCCAGGTGACCTCTCACCTCTGGTTTTCTTGTCCCATCTTTTTCAATCTCCTTTTTCCTTGAGGTTGGCTGGTTCATGAAGAAAAATGGCCATCCCCTCTCAGCTTGGCATGGCCTGGACTGAATGATCAGGGTTCTATGGGGAGAAGATCCTCATGGAACCTGCTTAGACCTGGATCTACACAGCTTTGAGGGTGAGGTGGGGGTCCTGAGGTGGGGTCCTGAGGTGGGCAAAGTGTGGCCAACCCTTTTATAGGACTGTGGGTACTCGGTGGGCTGACTAGGTCCCTCGAAAGCCTAGCAGAGGACAGTATTTAGGTTTCTAGGCAATGGGAGCCACTGCAGGGGGTCTGCTGCCCCACCACACTCCTGAGAGGACTCCATGTGCTGGAGGGAGAGGGGTGAGGGGGCATCTTCTGATTGTGAGATTTGAAACCCAGAATCCTGTCCCTTTTCCTGAGTGCCCTGGGGAGATCTGGTGAAATTCTCTCCTGTGTCGAGCAGCTGGGGCGTTTCCTGGGTAGGTTTGGATCTTCTGGAGCAAGGGGACAAAGCTGGTGACCTTGACATCCGTGGGATGGGGAACTTGAGGCCTGGACTCTGGGGACCCTGCTGGCATGGGAGGAGGCAGGGCAGACCCGTGGAACCCCATAGCCCACTCTGGGGACCAGGTGTTGCCCCACTGAAGATGCTTTGGAAGTGTGTACTCTGTACCAAGGAGGGACAGAGAGGGAAAGGGAGAAGACACTCAAATCTTGATGTTTGCAAACATTCCCCAGAGTGGGGCCTTCAACTCCAGTCCAGAAGCTCTTAGGTAGAGCTTCCATATCAAGCAGAAAGACCAGGGCTGCTCTGGGGGAGGCCTGGGGCCTGTTCAGGATCAGTGCCAAGGCTAGGAAAGTACCCCACGGGTGTTTAGGGAAACCTCAGCACATCCACACAGCAAGTGGCACTCTCCTTTGTCCCCAAGCCACCTCTGAGGAGCTCACTGAAAGCTTCTAGCCCAGATGCAGCCCAAAGAGGAACACCAGCTTAGCAAGGGCACCCCCAGATAACAGTGGCCAAGTGGAGGCTCCAATTAAGGCAGAGCTGTGCGGAGGTGGCTAGCTTTGGAAGTCTGGGCTTTAGATTGCACTCTGGACTATTGTGCCATGCGAGAGGGTATGGGCCACAGCACCCTAGCCAGGGGCTCCCCAGCCCTTTCCAGACCCCTGGATATCTCCAGTGTGCACAGCCCTCTCACCAGGGCACTGATTCCAGGGTTTCAGAGTCTTCAGAGCCCTGCATCTTCCCCCTGCCCTAGATAAATCCCTCATCCCAGGGCTCTTGTGCAGGGTGGTGGGGAGGGAGCTGGGGCTGTTCATTCTCCCCCAATTTACCCTGCTGGGCCTGGGGAGAGCAGTGGCCCAGGATCCAATCTCAGCCAGGTCTGAATGCTCGCTGGGCCACCCCCTCCCTCCCGGTAGTCATTAGTCTCCCCCACTGCAGGTAGAGTGACAGCCTGGCTCTGGAACTCCTGAAAAGGCCTTTGTTTTATCGCCTTCAGTTCAGATGCTTCAGAGCACTAGCAGGCCATATTTTAATCTCAGGTCTTTGCAAACAAAATCGTTAAAAGCAGATGGCTGTGAAGACTGCCATGAATATTAATAGATATTGAAAAAAAAGGCCCTTAATCTTTCCATAAATCTTTCCTAGGAGGTGGGGGGAGACTCGAAGGAGAGGAGGACTGCAGAGGAGTCACAGGTACCCCAGCCCTTCCGACCGAGGCTCCCTCCTAATGGCTGAGTCGTGCGCACAAAGAGAGCCCGCTCCAGCCCAGAGCTGGGCACACAGATGGGCCTGGAGCAGCAGACCTGGGGCCACCACATCCTGTCCCCCCTCCCTTCCTCTGCAGGGCCAGAATGACACCAGGCTTCCATTCTGCATGCCACTCCTGCCAAGGCCAGCTGTGAACGGCCCTGTGCCTTTGGCATTCCACGTAGTAATGTTTGCAGACACTCACTGTGAGCCCCGTTCCCCTCGGGTCAGTCCCTCCTCAGCCTTTGGAGGTGGGATTATCATCCCCATCGCACAGATTAGGAAATAGGCTCAGAACAGAGGAACAGCAGGCTCAGGATTCCCAGGCTAGTAAGCAGACTGGAAGAGATTTAAACCCAGATGGGCTTGGTCTTGAAAACCTGTATGCAGAGACTCTCCTGGGACCACCGCAGCCCTCCAGCCCCCATGCCAGTGCAGCACCTGTGTCCACACTTTGGAATCGGACGTTTTACCATTCACAACTCATTCCTTTGGATTTTACGTTTTCCTTTATTCTTAGTTCTCTTTTAAATACAAATACTCCTGGGAGAGGTAACCTATTAAGGGGCTGAGAAACCTTCAAAGCTGTTCAGCCTCATCATCTAGGGCCTGAGCTGAAGTCTGAGCCCAGCCGCTTCCTGGCTCTGTGACCTTGAGGCAGCATTTGATTCCATGCAGCCTGTTTCCTCTGTGGGGGGAAATGGGAATAATGAGACAACCCCGCGAGGCACAGGAATTTGAAGTGTTCAGAGGTAGGAGAGCACCGCGACAGCCACATGCTGTCAGACACATGCACCTGCAGAGGATATTGCTTTCCTTGTCACCCAAACACCTCATTCACTTCCAGGCCCACTTGCAAGAAGAAAGGAAGGAAGAATAACTGGGGGGAGCAGAGGTGAAGAGATTTGGGGCAGGGGACACAGGCCCACCTGGGCAGGAGTGGGGACACGGAAGGGTGGCGATGGTGTCAAATCCTAACCTCTTATTTCCTCGACTGGTGCTTGTTTTGCTTTATGCTTCAAATCTCATTCAGTCTTTCTCCTTGTCTTCCCACTCCTCCCTCTTTCCCTTCCTCTCTGTCAACAAATATTTCCTCCCACTGGCTAACATACTAGGGGTGAGGATTCAATATTGAATACAAGCAGCATTGTCCTTGCACCAAACCAATAAATAAAACACACTCTGGACAAGCATTTTGGGAAACAGGGATGAGCTGAGGAATAATGGAGGAGACCCATTTTGAATAGAAAGAGGCCTTTCCTGTTCTCCCAAGCCACTTTCAACAAAACTAAAGCATGTGGGCATGGCACTCTTGTGACAAAGACTGGGCAGGTCCCTACAGGAAGTCTGCAAGGGACAGACAAAGAGCTGAGCAGAAGCAGGGATCCAGGGGAGGACTCTTTGGTTTGTTCCTCTTCCTCAGGAGCAGTGGCCCCGCCCCTGCTCCCACCTCCTGACAAGACCACGCCCCTCCAAGGCTCCTCCCTGTCTAAGCCCCGCCCCATGCGGACTGGCTCTTGGATTGGTCCTGCCTACAGGAGCACTCCTTATATGGAGAATCTGGGTGGGGCTCTCATTTGAGGGGTGGGTTTAAGCAAGTCCCAAACACAGAGGAGGGGGAAGTGGGCTAGCCAGGCTGAGAGGGCTCCAAGAGATCCTGTACAGGATTCACAGGGTGGGCGCTCAGGGACTAGTTTTGAGAGAAGACTCAGAAACGGAAGAAGAAATCCATCACTCGGGATTTCATTGCATCGCTTGCTGTTCCAAATGCAGCAAATTCTTGGAGTCTGAGTACAAAGAGGCAGAAGCTTGTCATGTTGCAACAAATATACTTTATTATACTGTATAATTTAAGGTATCATTTTATTCAGGTGACATTCAAACGTGTGAAAAACGGTTGCCTATGCCATAGCTATTAATGAAATCATTACGTACAAATGGTTACGCTTTACCAAGTCATTCATTAAAAGCAAATTAATGAGGGGGACGGCATTAAAATATTTAGCAATCATTACCAGGTCCAGCCTAACCCACTTTTATAAATATTCATCATCAAAAACGTGCCTCAAGAACTCACCCAGTAAATTAAATTCTCCTCTTGAAGTGTTTTGCTTCTATTAATGGCATCGGCCGTGGTACTTTCTTTGATTTGCTTTCTGGAACTTTGGGATATATTGTACGGAAATAATGACAAACTCTGAGTAATCGCTGATAATTAGGCCAAATCTATTATTCCCATAGTATTTACATTTTGATTACTATTTTTCCCCCACAGGCAACATCTTGAGTCTATTCGAATGCGTGACAAAATAGTATCTGAGACTCTCAGGGATGGAAGGAAACTCAGAAATTAGCTAGTCCAACCCTCACCTGCTGTTTGAGTCTCCTGTCCAAAGGTGGTCCTTTGACCTGTGCTTAAAATACATCCAATGATGGAGAACTCTCTTGTCCTCTCATTGGTGCATTTTGTTCTGAGACACCTTTGATTGTCATCTCTCTCTCTCTCAACTACACCGCTTTCTAACTTTCCATGTATGTCCTAAATCCTGTGCATGGATTGGGGTGGAAGTGAAAATTTTTTGCAAACATGGGAAATTTATTTATTTATTTATTTAAAAACATGTGAATATTATCATACTCTGGTCTTCCCCAAAGTCTTCCACCTTCAGGTTGAACATTTACAGGGTATTTGACACTTTTTTTAAAGATAGTGAACCCTAGTCTCTCTGCTTTCTTTCTCTTTCCTGCAGAGAAGTCCTAACCAATAAGGCCCCGTGTGATCTAGTCTCTACCTCCCTTTTCAGCTTTACCTTCCCAGTACCCACAATTTCCCTCAGCACTTTAATCCAAACTGTGCATTAACTCTGAGCCTCTGCACAAGTTTTGTCCTCAGCCTGATATGCTCTTTCCTTCATTATCTGTCTTATGAACTCCTATGCATCCTGCAGAACCCCTGCTTATTGGTTATCACCTCTGTGAAGTCAATCCTCAATTGTCTCCTAATTCCCAACCTGGAGATAATCCATCACACTTTCTTCCTACATCACTTCTCTTCCTTATAAGTACTTAGTCCTTTCCAAGACAGCACAAGAAGAAGCAGGAGGGCTTCAGGCTAATGAGGAGTCTCCAGAGTAGAGCTTTTTTTTTTTTTTTTTTTAATTGTTGTTGCTTAAAACAACACAGATTTATTATCTTACAAATCTGTAGGTTGGAAGTCTTTTCTTTGGCTCATAGCCCCCCTTTGTTCAGCATCAAAGGCAGCAACATCAGGCTGAATCCTCCCAGATTAGACTTTTGATGTCTAAATCTCCAACCTCCAAAGTGGGCAGACTCCAGTCTCAGACGACAGCATGCAAGGAGAGATGAGGGTCTCGACATCTGTCCTGCTGCCACCAGCCCACACTACTCTTGTGAACTTAAAAAATTTTATTATTTTTGTGAAAAGCGTAATTTTTTATTGCAATGTATTTCCAGAGCTAAAAGCATTAATTTGTGAAATGTAAACATTTTAAACCTTCCACAATGCCTGCAATCTTGATTTGACATTTAAAAAAATATAAATGGAGATTTATTATGAGGAATTGGCTTTCGTGGCTACTTAACAGATTTTGAAGCCATTATTCGAAGAACCAAAGCATGATGTTAGGGAGACTTCTCTTGATCCCTGAGAAGTCCTATTTGTGCACATGCCACACATAGTGAGTTTACTTGCTGCCTTGTCTGCTCTGTCTTATGCTGATCTATGAATATCACACAGCAAGTAAGAGAATAGATTCTGGAATGAGACCCCTCTGTTCATATTTAGCTGGATGCCTGAGTGACTCTGGGCCAGTGCCTCCCTCCTGCTGTCCCCTGCTTTCCCCATCTGTATAATAGGGGCTAATCCTAGCACCTATGTCATGGAAGGTTGTGCTCATCTAATGCTCAGATGTCAAGTGCCTGTGAGGCTGTGTTAGGAAAGCTTCTCCCAGAGACAGGAGCTGGTCATCTTTGGTCTCAGTGTAGCTCTGTCCAGAGGATTAGGTCTTCTGCAGCTTTGCTGGTCCAGGCCCTTGATCCTGAAATCCTGCCCACATAGAGCATGTGCATCACCCCCACAGCCTCTCCTGGACCTGCGAACATCCCTGTGCATGTCCACAAACAAACACAGGCTTATGACCAGCTGGCATTCCCTTCCTTCCCTAGACAGAAACCATCAGACCGGGCGACTCCCGTTTTCTCCTGCCCTCTGAAAGGTGAAATCGGGGACGGGTGAGATGTGCCATCATCAGTGTGCTGATACATATAGGGCAGTTAGTTTTATTTTTCATAGAGCAACAACCTCTTTGGGAACAAAACTCTTCCCCTCTTGTCTAGCAGGGGCTGAAAGACAGCCCAGCTCTGTTCCAGGGAGTTGGCTGCTCCCACTCCTGACAAGGAGAGCAACCTTACTCTCCCCATGCTGAAGTTCCTTTTGGGAGGGAGCAGGTCATTTCAAGCCAGAAATTTTGATGTTTCCCCTTTAGTGGGCAGATCTTCACATGATGCTGTGTAGATCTGGGGAGGGAAAGGGAGGGAAAGGGAGGTTAAGGGACTTCCCCAAGATCACACAGCTGAGTGACACAGAAGCAGCACTGGAGGCTGGTTTTTGTGAAGGAGAGTCAGCATCGTGACTGTGCTCAGAGTCAAGGCTTCCTGGGCATTGTGCCTGCACAAAACCTGGGGCTCTATGTGTGTGCTGGTGGGGGGCTGGGGGTGGGGTGGGAAGGTGGAGATGACTTTTGCAGGTTGATTGGCTCAATCCAAGGACAGCTCTTCACTAGGAGTCAAGTGCTTTGAGACCCAAAGAGAGACACTGGCTTCTCCACTGTCCGGCACAGCTGCATACAGAGAGAGACAAGCTTAGGTGCACGGAGATAACCCAGAGACACAAATGCAAAGAGAAATGTGAACAGGGAGCTGAGCTGAGTCTCTAAGAAAGCTGCTGGAAACAGGAAAAGTGCTCATGAGCATCTGCGGAGGGGCAATCAGAGACAAGCCAGAGCCGTCTGCCTGGACGTAGCGGGCAGGTGTAAAGCCAGAGAAATGTGAAGAGACCCAAGAAGGTTGAGACCCAGGAAGGATGTTAACCAGTGGATGCAGTGGAGTGAAGGCAGCAGAACAGGGAGAGAGAGATGGAGCCAACCCCACACACTCCCCTGTCCAGGCAGGTGACCTAGGAGCAGAGAAAGTATGAACAGTTTCTGACAATGATTTTTTTTTTTTTTTTTTTTTTACTTTATGGTGGTGCAAAAGTGGTACACATTCAGTAGAGACCATAGTTTGAGTGTTTTGGATTTTGATCTTGTCCCAGGCTAGCAGAATGTGGTTTGATGGCCATGTGCCAACTGACCATCCGGGGTCTCTTTCAGAGAGAGACCAGCATGTTCAATAGGTAGGTGGATTAAATACAATTTTGATTTATGATGATTTTAATTTAGAATAGGTTTATCAGGACCTCTGTAACTCAAGGAGCTTCTGCAGTTGGGTGATGAAGCCCTGGCAGGCTCTGAGAGAGACCCCTGATGGTCAGTTGGCACATGGCTCAGAAAGCAAAGCCAGTGAGTCTGTGGCTGCAGATAGGGTGCCAAGGTGAGGACTGCAGTTTCTCTCTGCACCCACCCTGGATATCCAGACCCAGCTCAAGGGTGGGCAGTACAGCTTCTGTACCCACCTGCTCCTGTCCACTTGACTGAGCTTCAGAGGTAGTGATGGTTGCATCTCAAAGGCCCCAGCCCCATTCCCATCTGCCCACTCAAGTTTGGCTAGCAGGGAGCAGACAGCCTGCCCTGCTGTGCTATTTCCTGGCTGCACTGCCTGCTGTCACTTTGGCCTCTGCACAGCTCCTACCCACAGAAGCTTCTGAGGGGGAGGGGCTGTGCTGTATGGGGGAGCTGTATGTTTAAGAGAATACTGCATGGGCATAGATGCACAAGATATACTGGCACTGCCATGCTATCCTGCAGCAATCAATTCAGCTCAGGTGGCGGGCTGTAGGTAAATGCTCCTGTGAAGTTGCAATCTGTTTAAAACCGGAAATGGACCTTAGCTGGTCTGGGGCTCAGTTTGCTCAATTGTAAATGGGAGAATGTGACCAGGAGAGCCTGATAGCTCAAACAGATTCAAAATCAGTTTTGACTACAATAAATCCCCTACGGTTCGAGAAACTACTCCTATATCAGGAGTTAGCAGAGGGCAGGGCCTGTGTGATTTTATTCCCCGTCATCTCCCCTGTGACTGGCACAGAGCAAATATGGAATGCATTGGTGAGTGAATAAGTTCTAACATTCCTATTCATATGAATAACTTTGATTTATTGAGTGCTTGTGACCCGCCTGGGTTTGGCCGAGTGTATGCATCATTGTGTCTGAACCTGGCAATGACTCTAGGGGGTAGGGACTTTCAGGATCCATTTTACAGTTAGGAAATTGAGCCCATCAGAGCAGAATGATTTCTCCAAGATTACAACTGGGAAGTGATGCAAATGGTATTTGCTCCTGGGTTGCCTGCATCTGGATTTGGAGAGCTTGCGGTTCTCTTGTGCAGCTTTTCACAAAACATATTTTAATTGCATGACATTTTTTTAAATATCTTTTATGGATGGAGTATCCCTTATCTGAAATACTGGGATCAAAAGTGTTTTGAATTTGGGACATTTTTCAGAGTTTGGAATATTTGCATGGGCATAACGAGGTATCCTGGGATAGGACATACTGAATTCACGTAGGCAGCGTATACACCTTACACGTAGCCTGAAGTTCATTTTCTTACAATATTTTTAGTGTGCCTGTGGTTTTTGTTTTCGCTTGCACTACTGAGGCCTGCCCTGCCACAGCCCCTTTCCCAGCACAGAGGCCCTCCTCCTCAGAACACAGCTTTTCCTAATTGCTCTGGTGCTTTTCAGATCTCTTGTCAGTCCCCCCCCCCACCACCACTAGTCTATGTGCTCCCCAGGATTTAGAGTGCCCTGTGGGGCTGGGACAGGTTCCTATGTCCTGTCATTCCCCAGCCTCATGCCTGAATACAGCAGGTAGTCCATAAACCCTGGTAGAATAGGAACCTTGAAGGACAGGGTATCTCTGTGATCTTTGCAAATGAGGAAACTGATCCTAGAGGGACTTGCCTGAGGTCCCAGCTAGGTGACTCACTGGAAGCCTCTCCCAGGATTGCCTCTGTGGTATTAGGTGGGCCAAGAGGCCGGGCTGGGTGTGCAGATCCTGACAGGCCCTCCCCGACTCTGTCCTCCTGCCTTCTGCAGGGGCTCCTTGGTGCAGCTCCTGTGGCTTCTCCCTGTCGCAGTGTTCCTTCTTCCCCTCCAGCTGACTGAGCAGGAGGGCTGCTGGGGGGTAGGGTGGCTGGGGGCCTGCACTACTCAGAAAGCGACAGGGACAATATTAGGAGTGAAAAAGATCAATTAAGCCCATCGAGCTGATTTGTGAAGCTGATTAAATTAGGAGCCTCCCTGGGGGCAGATTCCCTCTCAGGTTGATAGGACAGCTGCTGGCTGCCATGCTGCGGGGGACTCATCAGCCCCCAGAGAGCAGAGGGGCCACTTTGCTGGGCTCTGCATGGAGACGGGTGAGAGGAAGCACTGTCAGAGCTGGAGCCAAACTCAGCACCTGCTCTTTCTTCTTCTCAGACCCCCGGGAACTGCCGGTGGGGTGTGGGCCTGGCTGTAGAGATTGATGCTGGGCCTCTGCGGGTCAGATGGCCTATGCAGGGTCACCCGGCTGGGAGGGGCAGGTGAGTGGTCGAGTGGGGATGGGAACCCAGGACCCTCTTGTGTTCCCTTTGAATCCTGTGCTGCCCCTGTGGTCCCCACTTCTTGTTTCAGCATCCTGATTGGCCTGATTCTCTGTGTTTCCAGGTTCAAGGCTCCTGTTCCCCTCCCCCTCCCCCTTGACTAGGTATAATCAGATTATCTCTCTAGTAATCTGACCCCTGGGCCTCAGGACTCCCTTTCATGGACGGTCCCCCAGGGTTGCTCTAGCCAGTATATCCTTGTACTTCAGGATCCATCCCCCTCTCCTGGCCCCTGAGTGGGGGCTGGGGAGTGGGATTTGGACAAAGCTCTTGTGTGTGGAGGGACAATGGATGGGGGGAGGTTATAGAAATGAGGTCAGCCTCTCCAGAGTGCAAGGCTAAGGAGTGTCTTGAATGTCTGGCTGCAGGATTTGGCCATCCTCAAACCCCATCTTTAGTAACAATGGAGGATGGACCCCCCTTCCCACCCAGACCGGATAGCCACAGGGTGTGGGGTGTTTGGATGAAAATGGGGTCATGCAAGTGGCAACACTTGGGACCAGAGATGCCCAGAAAGGAGCACTGATGTATGGGTAGGGGGAAAAGGTGTCACAGCAGGTGGTCTTGGGACTGTCTGGGTTTGGAAGAACCCAGAGGCCAGCAGGGGAGAGAGAGGGAGCCCTTGGCTGGAGATGGGGCTGGAGGGGAAGCCAAAGACAGCGCCTTGTTTCTTATCCCCAGGTCTTCCTCCTTCCTTGGAGCAAATCTGTGCCAAATCTATAATTAATTTAAAAACATACACAGAAGCAAAAACAGGCATGGATTTGTGTGGCCGGAAGTGATAGAATCAGGATTCACACATCAAGTCTGGGGATTTCTGAGCCTGGGATCTTTCATGAGCTAATTGCCAAAACCTCAAGAGCTCTGGGGACAGAGCAAGGGAGACCCACAGACTTCCAGGAGCAGAACAGGCCTGTGGCTAAGAGCACAGGCTAGAAAATCAACCAGAGCTCTCTCTCAGCCCTGTGGCTTATTTGCTTTCTGGCCTTGGCCAAGTTGATTTGCCTCATTGTGGCTTTTCTTCCTTTCTCTCATACCTTCCTCTTATAGTTGTCGTGAGGATTAAATAAAAGTACACATATAAATAATTTACAACAGTGCCTGCCACTGGGGAAGTGTCAGCCATTGTTGTTTGGGATGGAGCCTGGATGTGGCTGGGCTAGCTCAGGCCAGGGAAGGCGTGGCAGGGCTGAGACTTCTAATGCTCTGAACCTAATGCTCTCTTATGCCTGTGAGTCTGGGCTCCTGGGCTGGTGGAACCCTCCCAAGTCTGCAAAATGTGCCTCTCACAAAGGAAGAAGTCGTTGCCTGTCTCTACGGTGTAGATTACAGCCTCTGTCCTTTTGACAGACTTAAAGTCTGAGGCTCAGATAGATTGCTGCACTTCTTCTCTGTGACCCTGGACAAGTCCGTCCTAGGGCCCTATGCGAGACCCAGATTCCTGAATCCTGGTCCAGGGTCTCCACTCTGCCCGGAAACCGTTGTAATTTCATCTAGGCAGACACCATCCTCCTGGCAGAAACATTTCCCCGTAATCTTATTTGCAATTGCTAATGAGAAGCAGGGCTTTCTCTATTTCTAAACCTCATCCTCATCTTTAATTTGTTTCCAGAGGCAGGGGCTAAGGCTTCTGCCATCTCTGTGAAATATTAGCAATTATTTCTCAATTACTTCTCATTGGAAAGCAACACTTGGGTATGGGGTTCTGGAAGCTGGAAGAGGCCGGCAGAAGGAGGTTTTGATCTGGCGTGAACCTTGCTGAGAGGCCCATGTTCTCTGGGGTCCCTGCTCCTACGAGGGCTATGTTCAGTGGCAAATGACTTCATCCTCCTCTCCTTCCTCACCTGGCCTGGAGCTCAGCTTGGCTTCCCAGCACAAGGGTTGCTGTCTTGGATGCCCCAGAGCAATGGGACGGGAAGGGAGGAGAACAGCCTTCATTGTAGTTTCAGGAAATAGCAACTCTGCCCCAATAGCCTGGATCATAAGCCTTGGGTCCATCTTGGCTCCATCTTGGCTCAGTCTGCAGCCTTACAAATCCAATCCATTTCCGAAGGCTTTCGGCTTCAGAATCCATTGGAATCTGACTGCTTCTCTCTATCTCCACCGCACCCTCCTGGTCTAAGCCCACATTATCACCTCCTGGATTATTTCAATAACATCCTAACTGGTCTCTCCACTTCCACCCTTCTCACTCTACACAGAAGCTGGGGGGCAGGGAGATTGTTTTAGAATTCCGTTTTAATGTCATCGTTTGTCCCTTTTGCTATCCCGTTGACTCTTCTTATCTGGGGATTCTGTATCTACAGATTCAACTGATTATAAGTCAAAAGTATGTGGAAAGAAATGGCATCAACACTGAACCAGCACAGACTATTTTTCCCCCTTGTCATTATTCCCTGGATAATTCAGTATAATATCTATTTACACAGCACTTACATTGTATTAGGCATTATAAGTAATCTAGAGATGAGTTAAAGTATATGGGAGGATTGTGTAGGTTATATGCAAATACTACACCATTTTATATAAAAGATTTGAGCATCTGCGGATTTTTGTATCCCCAGGGGGTCCCGGAACCAATCCACAGTGGATACCAAGGGACAACTGTACTACATTCCAGTTTTAGAGTGTTTTCTTTCTTTTGGCAATTACAATATACATCTTAACTCTTCATAGTCAATTTTGAGTTAATATAATATTTCTTTACATAAAATATATAACTCTTGAAGTGATATATTTTGCCACCCCACCTGTTCCTGCTGTACTTTGGACATCTCACATACATATTATAAGCCCACAAGACAATGTATCAGTATTTTTGCTTTAAAGAGTCATATGCATATGAAGAAATTAAGAGAGGAAATCATCATGTAGCATCTTAATATGCTTAGAAAGATATTTGCCATTTATTTTGTTTTCTGTTCTTTTACATGATACAAAAGCTTCTTTGATATTATTTCTCCTCCATATGAAGAACTTCCCTCAGTATTACTTATAGTTCAGGTCTTCTGGTGATAGAGTCTCTGTATTTTCTATTAAATGAAAATGTCTTTCATTTTGCCTTCCTTATTAAAGGACATTTTCACTGGATTTGGAATTCTGGGTTCAATGGATTGAATCTACTTCCTACCCGATTCAGCATGTTAAATGATGCTACTCGGGTTTCTCCCGGCCTCCATCATTACAGGTGAGGAACATGTTGTTATTTGAATCTTTGTTCCTGTATTTAATGTGTCTCCCTGGCTGCTTGAAGATTTTCTCTTTATTTTTTAGCAGTTTGAGTACATATGTAAATTTTTGTCTTCCACTGAATTTGGAAAGTTTTTTTTTTAAATACTATTTCTTAAAAAAAAAAAAAATCCCCCTGCGTTCTTTAGCTTCTGGAGCTCCAATTATGCACATGTTAGATCCCTGCTATTATTCCACAGACCCCTGAATCTGTTCAGGATCTTGATCCTCTCTTTTTCTCTCCCTTGGATTAATGATTTCCATTGATCTACATAACCTTCTAGACTCTGTCATCTGAATCTGTCATTTTCCATCCTGTGTTAAGTCCGGACAGAAATGGCATCAAATATTCATGATACTGCATTTTTTTACTCTTTAAAGAATTCTCATCTCTTCATTAAAATGGTATTTTCTTTTACCTTGTTGAACATAGATATAACTACTTTACAGTACTGGTTTGATAATTCCAACCTCTATATCTTCTCAGGGTTGGATTCTGTTGATTGTCTTTTCCCTTGAGATTGAATCTCCCATTTTCCTGATTCTTGAAATGTGGATATTGGATTATATTCTGGAAATTGGAAATGTTATTTTGTACAGGTTCTGGAATTTGTTATATTCTTCCAAAGAGTGCTGACGGCTTTGTTTTAGCAGACAGTGCACTTGGTTTTTCTTGCGGCGGATGTCTCCAATAAAAGCTTGGTTTGTTGAGTTCAGAAGTTGTCTTGCATCTTCTCCACAAACATGAAGTGTAGGAGTCAGACAGTGGCTTGGTTAGAATTTGTTAACAGAATTTGGCCCTTTTCAGTTAGTTGCTCTCCCCCTGTCCCCAGGATGGTTCCTCACCTTCCAGTGGCTCTGGGTGTCGGGTCTTGTTCTGAGGTTCTTCAGTCATAGACAGGGTTTCTAGTGAACGTCTAGCTGCACTGCACCAGGTTACAGCTGTAGCCTGCCCTGTGGATAAACCAACATGTGTAGCTCAACACATGTTGCTCCTCCTGTCATTTTCTTCAGTATACAGAATTAATAGGCATTTTTGGTGTTAAGAGCTCACTCTACTAAATTAGAAGGGTCTTCCGAGAGTGTTCTTTTAAAAACTCTTACGACAATGCCATTATTCTTCTTCTTCTTCTTCTTCTTCTTCTTCTTCTTCTTCTTCTTCTTCTTCTTCTTCTTCTTCTTCTGTTCTGGGAATTGAACTTGGAGGGGCACTCCACCACTGAGCCACATCCCATCCCCAGTCCGATTTTGTATTTTATTTAGAGACGGGGTCTCACTGAGTCGCTTGGTGCCTTACTTTGCTGAGGCTGGCTTTGAACTTGGGATTCTCTTGCCTCAGCCTCCTAAACAGCTGGGATTATAGGTGTGTGTCACTATGCCTGGTATCATGCCACTCCTATTCTAAAGTCTTCCACTCCCAATGGCTCAAAGCCCAAGTCCTTAAAATAGCGTACAAGGGCCCTGAATACTCCAACTTCAAACTGATTCCACCCTGTGCGCACTTGACTCCTGCCATCCTGGTGGAGTCTCGGTTGTTCTTCAACATACTTGCCTAAGGCAAACTCTTGCAAGAGGGCTGGCCATGGCACCATGGCCCCCATGGCCCGGCCTCCTCAAGCCTCATCTTTTGCAGCCCCCAACCCTTGAGCCTCCAGCTAACTGCCCTTCCTCAGTTCCTGGGGCATGGATTGTTTGGCTTCCCTGTCTGTGGCACCTTCCCCTGGCCTATTCTTCCCCTTGCTTTTTCTTTTGTATCATTCTTACTCATTTTGGTCTCTCACAAAAATGACTGTTCCTTGGGGGACTTTTCTGAGCATCCTGTCCTTCCACTCCACCTCCAGCCAGGTTCTATGTGTCTTACTCTGTTTTCTGTGTCTATAACTGAACACCATAGAATGGGTAATTTATAAAGAATAAAAGTTCAGTGGCTCACAGTTCTGGGGGCTGGGAAGTCCCAGATCATGGTGCTGGCATTGCTCAGGATCTGGTGGGGGCCTCCTTGCAGCATGAGGACATGGTGGAGAGCATCACATGGTCAGGCAGCAAGTGTAGTAGCTGAATAAAGCCATTAAGGCCCTCATGGGATCCCTACCCTCATGACCTCATCCAATTCTAATTACTTCCCAAAGATCCCACCCCAAACTCCACAGACACATGGCTTTAGGGACCAAGTTTCCAACACAGGTGCTTTTGGGGGATATAGTCAACCCTTAACACTGTAGCAGTGGTGAAGGCACTGAAGTCACTGAGCTTGAGTGGCAGGTACTTGTTCTCTTTTCCTCCTCCTCCTCCTCCTCCTCCTCCTCCTCCTCCTCCTCCTCCTCCTCCTCCTTCTTGATGGGAATTGAATCCCGGGGCATTTTTACCACTGAGCCGCAGCCCTGACCCTTTTTATTGTTTTTATTGTGAGATAGAGTCTCCCTAAGTTGCTTTGGGCCTCACTTTCCTGCTAAACTGGCCTCGAACCTGTGATCCTCGTGCCTTAGCTTCCTGATCACCAGGATTACAGACATGTGCCACCACACCTGGCAGATGACGTCTTTTTCTGTTTTTCTTTTTGTTGTGTGTGTGGTGTTGGGGATTGAACCCAGGGCCTCCTGCGTGCTAGGCAAGCTCTCTATGAATGAGCTACCTCCTCAGCCCACGCTCATCGTCTACTGCTCTGACTTCTTGTTTATTACCACAAGCTCTCCCAGCTGGGCTCAAAGTCCTCAGGATGCATCCTGGGTGACAAGGGACTTGCCACCCTCAAGGAAAAAGGGGCAACCCCTCTGTCTGTGCAGCTCCGACCATTCTTCACCTGACTGTATAGAAGTCCCTGTGGAAGTACTCATGATACCTGGACACACTCCTGACCAATTGCCATGGTAAAGACCTGTGTTGCTTCCCTTGGCCGGAGACTGGTTCATCGTATGGTTTATCTCGCCTTAGGATAGAATATTATACAGGTGTCAAAAACAAGGGTGGAGAAGACAAGGACAGGAAGAAATGTTCTACCTGTGCCATCTGAAAAGAAACAGAGGTTTCAAAAGACACGTTCTGCATAAATAATGTGTACATGGAAAAAGCCCGGAACACTCACCCAAAGTGATAGCACTGTTTTCAATGATGGGCTAACGTAATTGATAAAAATCACTCTTTTTAAAATCAATGGAATAAAGTGTAACTTAAAAATTATAATTCCTCAAATTATTTTATAAAATAGGCAATACTTTTGAAATAGAATTTTAAAAAAATAAACATCATTTTTAAAAGGAAAGAACAAAAGAACAAAGAAAACCAAATTGATGAGAGACTGGGTGCCTGGGGATCCCAGAGTACCTGCCGTCTCCAGGGCCCAGGTGTCACCCTAGAGCCAGGGTGGAGGCGGGAGCCCCAGCAGGCCACCTGCACTGGAGAGGCGACAGGGAAGCCCTTCCAGAAGGAACCCCTGCTCTAGGGCATCTCTGCCCTGGCCTCGGGCCCTGGAGGCCTTTGGGAGTGCTGCGGTCAGCAGGCCACGCTGCTGCCTCTCTCCAGCGTCTGCCAAGCATTTCAGTGGCTCCCTGTCCTCCTCCCCAGACCTGTCTTGCTCTGTGCCTGTTTCAGAAGCTTGTTCTAACCCAGAAGTTTCCGGAGCATGCTGGTGTTGTGCAGGTCTGGGACCTTGTCTTTACAGCAATTCTTATGTTCAAAGTATTTCAAAGAAGGTAGACTGCTCTGTCCACCCCACCCCCCAAGTCAGGGACTGGAACCGTGACCCAGGTGTGACTTTAGTGAACATCAAACTTGAAGCTGAACAGTCAATCTTGGATTTAGCCTCTTAGATGACAGAGGTCTCCTGCCTCACTTCAGAGCCCTAATTCAAGTTCCAGGAATAGTTCTGGAGTTCATGCCACTGTGGTGTTACTGCCTGGGTCACAGAGTTTTAAAATTACAATATAACCTAAAATTGTGCATGAGTATAAATTCCATTATACGTATGTGTGTGTGAAATAAGACACACGTTTATGATTGTCAAAGCAAATGGTTAAATGGGTGAATCCTGTGTAACAGGTGGTTGAAGTCTTTTGAAGGGGCAGGTTTTCTGAATGCTAGAATCCCCGGGATTCAGCTTACCAGGCCTAATCCAGAGAAGTGCAGGCCACCCTGCTTTATGATTGTTATAAGAAAAGCCAGATATTAAAAAAGACATGAAAGTTTCTGGACCCAAGAGGAACTTTGGTGCAAGGTTCCGAGGGTGGGTCCGTGGGATGGTTCTGGGTGCAGACCGTCCTTTGATGCATCTTATGATCTACAATGGACAGAATTACTTTTGTAATGAGGACTGCCCCACTAACTGTATGGATATTTAAGTCTCAGAGTTCAGAGAGTCTAATTCTAGTAGACACAGAGTGGGGACAGTTTTCCTGTCGGTGGGGCTTCCTGCTCTCAAAGCAAACAAAACAAAGCAAAAACACTGGCTCCAAGGTCACTCGCCCTTCCATTCCCAGGCCTCCCTGAACCAAGAAGACAGGTGGCTCCCCTTCTCCAAGCAGCCTTCTGTACCTGGACTGCCATTGTTTCTCACCTGCCATGGTATTTGTAGCAGAGGGTCCTGTCTCTCTTACCCAAGAGGCTGCTTTCCCATCACGAAGGGCTCACACCCCAGCAGCCACAATGACACACCATCACCTTCGTCTGGAGTGTCAAGTGTCGGGCATGGTGTTAAATGCCTTCCCTAATGACAGTGGGTCACCATGAACATTCCAGGAGAAATCTGACACTGATGTTTACTTCATATTAAATGGGGAAATGGATAAAGAGAAATGAAATGATGGCATGTGCCGGTGAATGGATGGAACTGGAGGCTATCATGCTAAGTGAAATAAGGCAACCCCCAAAATCCAAAGGCTGAACGTTCTCTCTGATATGTGGGTGCTAACACACAGTGGGGTGGGGGAGGGAAGAATAGAAGTGCTTTGGATTAGACAAAGTGGAATGAAGGGAAGGGAGGGGGATGAGCATAGGAAAGATAGTGGAATGAATTGGACATGAATTTCCTATGTTCACATATAAATACACGACTTAGTGTAACTCACATCATGTACAACCAGAAGAACAGGAAGTACTCCGTGTATGTATGATATGTCAAAATACATACTACTGACATGTATGAATAAAAAGAACACATAAAAAAAAAAGAAAATTTAAAAAATAAATGGCAAAATGGAGGCTCAGAAATGTTGTTTTGCTGGGGGTTACAAAGCCAGGCAAGGGTTCCACCACCAGTCTATCTGGTTCCGGTGACTTCCTTACCTTGTGGCTGAATCTCAGAGCTTCTGCTCAGCATCTTCTGCTGGAGGTCCTGCGTTTGCACACACGCACATACGTGCTCCCTGAGCCAGTGCAGGAGGGGAGCAGATAGTGAGTGCCCATGAGCCAGGCACTGGGCTGGAAATGCAGGCTCTTCTTTCTGCACACCTGCCAGGTAGCTTCTAATGATGCTGCCATTTACCCCTCAGCCTTGGCCAGTGAAGTGTTTTAACGGAGGTCACCAGCTGTTGAATTGGGATTCCAAACCAGGTTCCAAATCTGTCCTGGCCTGTCTGTTGCCCATCCCCTTGCTTCCCTGACTACTGAAATTCTGTGGGTCTGCACACTGTGGCAAATTAGGGCCCCAATTCTGCCTACAGCCTGTTGTTGTGTGGTCCCTGAACTAAGAATTATTTTTATGTGTTTTATAGGTTATAAACCCCCCAAATCAAAGATTTTTATGGGATGCACTTGCCTGACAAAGTCTAACATATTTACTTTCTGACCCTTTATAGACAAAGCTTGTGACCCTTAGACTAGACTGCTGAAGTCCAGTGAGGAGTCTTTGGCCTGGATCCTTGTCCTCCCACACTTGGCAGTCTCAGTGTCACCTGATGGAAAGCACAGCCAGAGCAGCCAGCCGTGGTCATCTATAAAAAAATCCTGCTACAACTGGGGCCACTGCTGTGAAGGAGGCAGACTCACTTTCTCCTTTTTATTATTTCCGGGGCTCTGTACCCAGGGTTAAGTGTAGTGATTTCCTAGTTGGATTTCTGGGGTGAGGTATTTTTTTTCTCTGCATAGGGTCAAGGGCGTCTATGTGTTTGTTGGTGGCCATGAACTTCAACATCAAGCAAGACTCTCCCACAAATTACAAGGCAGCAATGCCCTTTGAGGTTCTTAGCTCTGAGCGCCAGGCATTGTGCCCAGGGGACTAAAGCATGGGTCGCAGATTGCACATGGCCCAGTCTGGGGGAAAGGGGGAGCCCCAGACAGGTATCCAGTTGGGAAGCAGGGTTATGAAAATCCGAGGAGGGACAGGGAACAGGCCGGAAATGCAGATGACATCGGTGCTGTATTCTCTGAAAGATGAGGCATTAAGCAGAGACCTAAGGGACTTGGAGGAGGTGGTGCCAACAAGGCCCGGCAGAGGGAACCACCTGGGCGAGGAGCTGAGCGGCCTGGCATCCCCGGAGCGGCCACGGGCAGCGGCGCGTGGGCGCGGGGCTGTAGGTGTCAGCAGAGGCGCGGCTTTGGGGTTGGCCCTGCCCGCCCCTCGGCCCGCGCGGCCATTGTCTGAACCTGGCGCCGCCTTGGCAACAGAAGGTGACATCTGGTGACTAATGGCCGCGGCTGCGCGTCGCGCTCCTCCCTCCCGCAGCGCCCGGGGCGCAGCTGCCGCGCCGCCAGCTCCAGTCCCCTTCGGTCCCCTCCCCTCCGCTCAGCTGGAGGGCGCGAGGGGCGCGGGGCGGGCCGGGAAGATCGATGCCCCGGTTTCCGCCAGGCCAAGGCCACCGCCCCCAGCAGCAGGGCCGGTTCTCCCCTTGCCCCCGCCCCGCTAGCGCGCATGCGCATGCTTCCACGCGACTCCACTCGTCCTATGCACTCGGTTACCCGCCAGGAGCAATCCAGGAAAGGCCCCACCCTGGAGTCCACATGCACGTGCATTAGTACACAGGTGCACAAATCCAGAGTCACATGTGTCACACCATATACCACCTGTCCCTTTTCATGCGTGTTCGCAGATGCACTTGGGAAGGCCTTGCTCGCCATAGACTTACCCACAGCACATCTTTTTAGGTATTCTCAGGCATGTGCATCACTTGTGGAGTTGTGCAGCCGTGCACTGCTCACACGTGTTAGGAGCCCCATAGGTGTGTCCATGCACATTCATAGCACAGCAGGTGGGACATTGTCCTTGCCACAAGCTAAGGGAGGAGACAAAACAACTGACTTCAGATCCTTGACAGGACCTAGGCTAGTCTAGCCCCTCCCCGTATTTACACTAATGATAAATTAGGTGCATTTAAGGAATTACATTTAAAAACCTGGAAACTTCACAGAAAGATCTGGGTGTTTTGCTTTTCTTGAAAGATCAGAAGTCCTGGCAATTCGAGGCATATTCTCAGTTGCTATTATGAGCTGGGGCTGAGCAGCAGCAGCCCTTTCAGGCTGTGCCTGAAGGTCCCCTATTCCCACCCAGCTGCCCACCTCTCCTTTCTGGTTATCCACACCTCCCACACCCCTAGCCTACATTTGGGCTGCAGCCTTGATGAGAGGCGGGGATTCCAGGGGAGCCTTTGTCAGCTAGCCAGCCGTTCCCATCCAGAGTCCCAGCCCCAGCCCCAACACTGTCTTTGGAGCTGCAAGTGGAAGGGCCTCTGTTTTCCCCACTAGATTTATTCCTGATGCCCACTGTGAGGGGACCCTCCCCACTGTACATCTTTGGGGTGCTGCCAGCGGTGGGGAAACTCTCTGCAATCAGCACAGTGTTTTCTTTATAGGAAGGCCTTGTGCGCTTGCTGCTGACTCTGAGAGGAGAGTGCCATTGGCCCCACCTTAGAGATGAGAGGATGGAGGGATGGGAGTCATGGAGTTACTACCTAGTTGGAAAGTGCAGAAGGGGTTTGCTCTGAGATGGGTGGGCATATGGTGCCTCTACTGGGAATTCCCGGATGGGAGGTAGAGAAAGGCTTATAACATCCAAATGTCTTTTTTGTCCCCCCTGAAGCTGGCTCTGCTTGGTTCTGGAACATCTGTCCTCACTCTCTAGTTTGACTCTCCCCAGTCTTTGTTCTGGCAAGGAGAGAGGCCAGTTCCTGAAGCTTCCAGGGAATCTGCCTGGTGTCAGGCTCTGACCAAAATGGAGTCCAAAGAGTGGTGGGAAACTATGGGGGTTAGCTCCACCTATCACCCTTCATCCTGGACACTTCCTCCATTCCCAGTCATTTCATCCACTCAAGGCATCTGACTACCTCTGAGGGCTACAGACCATCCAAGGGCTCACTTGAACCTCTGTTCTGCTCATCCTTCTCCCACTGGAAGTCCAGCTGGTCCTTGGCTTCCAGCATGTTCAAAGCTAGTCTATAGAGCAGGTTGTGGCCTGGGCTTAGATCTTCTTTCCTTTCCTGCTGTGTGACCCTGGTCAAGTCATTGCTATCTGTGCCTCAGTTTTCTTCCCCTCTATACTGAGGACAATAGTAACAGTAACTGCTTTGAAGATTGCTAAGTGAGGATTAGTTTAAAAAATTCATGCAAACCACTGATTTTGGGTGCCCAATATAGAACAAGTGCTCAACAAATACCAGTACTCATTCATTTTGCTTTCACCTGGTTCTTGCTCTTCT
The DNA here is from genome assembly GCF_052094955.1 of Ictidomys tridecemlineatus. Classification (NCBI taxonomy): domain Eukaryota; kingdom Metazoa; phylum Chordata; class Mammalia; order Rodentia; family Sciuridae; genus Ictidomys; species Ictidomys tridecemlineatus. The sequence goes on along the minus strand of NC_135477.1, from coordinate 44,616,505 downwards.
TGCTGTCTGCCGTGGTTGGTTTTTGCATTTACCAAGCCAAGTCTGGGTCATGGGACAGTCTACATTTTTCCCTACCTACAGTATTTCTAACCTGATCTCTCTTCTCATCTGGGTTTCCTCAGCTCTGGCTTGCTGTCACCTCTGGCCTGCACAATTGTGATCCCTAGCAGGTTCCCTGGCTGTAGGCTCATAACACTCAAGCCCAGCCTGCAAACTTCCCCTCCACAATTAGCATGAGCGCCCAAGCTCCTTGGTCTGGCAGTCCCCATAGGTGGCTGAAGGGTCTAGAGTGGAGCTTCAGGAAATGAAGCTGGAAGTGAGATTTCTCTCTCACCCTTCTGTCCCTGTTAAGATCCCACATCCAGCATCCAGTGAGTCTGTCATTCTTTGCCCAGTGCACACTTCTCTGGCTGTATTCCTTTGCTCCAGCTGCGCCCTGGACCTAGAAGCCCCACTTCCCAACTCCAACTTGCTGTTCTATCCCCAGCTTACCTGTCCTGACCCTCCCTGCTCCTTTCGTATTCAATTTGCTACCTCTCACCAGGTTCTCAAAATACCTGCAATTTCTCTAAGGTAGCACTTAACTTCATTTGTTATTTCTGTCTTCATATTACCTAGACTCGTGTTTCTCAAATCTTACTGTGCACATGAATCATGAGGGGATCTTTTCCAGATCCAGATTTGATTCAGCAGGTCTGGGAGGAGGTCTGAATCTCTGCATTTCTAACAAGCTCCCTAGTGATGCTGCTGCTGTTGCTGCTGCTGCTGCTGCGGTCCTGGACCATATTTTGAATAACAAAAGCTTGGATGGTGAGTCCCTTGAGGGCAGTGCTGTTGTGCTCAATTCATCCTGGTATGCCAAGGTCTTGGCTGAGAGCTTGGCAAATGGGGTACCAAATAGATGCCTACTGAAATGCAGAAGTGAATGAATGAAAGGTGTCTTATTCAGGTGAGAGTATCAGGAAATGCCTGAGTTGCATCCTTAGAGAGGGACTGAAAGTAGCCAGGGGGAGAGGGAAGTGATGGGTTGAGACACTTCCAGACCTGGGAAGGTGCAGGTGCCAGACAGCACAGGAATGCAAGCCTTGGATTTCAAGGAGTTGCCAGGTAGCCAACAGCCAGCCAAGGAGGCTATGCCGGCTTCTGTTTTTATGATCCAAAATGAAAGCCACACCTGCAGCAAGACAGGAAGAGATAGCAGAGAGGAAATGCAAGACCAAGCAATCACTCAGGGACTTTGCAGGCATTGGCGTGGAGCCCAGTTCATGGCAATGAGGGTGGAGGTAAGCACACAGGTTAGACAGGAATTCTGGAAGCAAAAAGAACAGGACTTGATGGTTGTTTGGAAAGAGGGTGAAAGAAAGCTCCCCTGTTTTGCTGGGGGAGCACTTGGTTCAAGAGTGGTACTGTTAACAGACACTGGATTATGGGGGAAGGAGCCGATTGGGGAATAAGAATGAGGAGTTGAATCTCAAAGCTGGATGGGTGTGAAGTGCCCATGGGGCATCTATGGCATATGTGCCACCAACTCCTGAGAGAGCCCAGGGCTGGGGATGACAGTGTGGGAGCTGCCAGCTGACAGATGCACATTGAAGTTTGGGAGGGAATGAGACCATCCGGGGAAATCTTCGAGTAAGAAGAGAAGAATGTTGAGGAGGGACCCTGGAGGAAAACCACTCATTTAAAGAGCAGGAATTAATGACAACCTGTTAGAAGATAAAATGGGAATAGAAAACATTTATAGCAGCAACGAAAAAGATAAAAAACCTAGGAATAAACATAAGAAGAAATGTGCAAAATCTAAGTGGAGAAAGCATTAAGATGCTTCCAAGGGACAAGAAAGCATTTGAATAATGTTCTTGGATGGGAAAACGAACATCATAAAATTGTCCATTCTCCCTCAGATAATTCAGAATTTAATAAGATTCTCAATAAAAATGAAGCCTTTGTTGTTGGTGTTTAGACAAACTGATTCTAATGTTCATCTGGAAAAATAAATAAGTGTTGAGAGGCAATTCTCCACGGACCCCTTGTGTTGCTGCAGGAGCTGAGCATTGTCTACAGACTCTCTTTGCGAGGATGTCTGTGGAGTGAGCATGCTTGGCATAGAGGCAGTGTTGCCCTGTGAAGCAGAGGGAAAATTTGCTCTCTGCCCAGCATGGTAAAGGTCCTTTTGGGGCAGAAATCAGGCATGCTTACTGCCCATTATAAAATATTTGGGTTCCCTCTACTCAAGATTTTTCTCTAACACAACCACTGCATAGGTAGATATCTCCTGGACTTCTTCACGACCTCCCGTGGTCGTGTGATGGGCTCATGTGACCTTCACAAGTGCTCGTTACTCTGGCTACTACCATGAATATAAATACTAAAAGCTTTTGTCTCTGACCCAGAAGTCTTGTCTCTTCTGCCAGAAGAGGTTAACTTGCTGGTTTGCAAGCAGAGTAGAAACCCACTTAGACTTTTCACAGTTATTGAAAGCAAGAATATGAGGGCATATTTGAAGAAGAGAATAGTAGAGAGGGGTGACCAGCCACACTCTACCAATGTGGTCCTGCACAACTCAGCAGAACAAAATAAAATTCCAGAAATTACACATGAGAATTTAGCCTAAGGTAATATGCTATTTCAAACTGAATATGAAAATGCATTATTCAATAAACGAGGTCAGGGCAGCTGGAGGACCATCTAGGGAAAACAAAAGTTGGACCCATATCTCATATTTTCTACTAGAATAAATTCCGTATGAAGCAAAGATGTAAATGTAGCAAAATGAAATCTTAAGTGCACAGGAAACATGGGAGATTTTGAACTCTCAGAATGGGAAGAAGTTTCTAGGATGACATACTATTCAGAAGCCATAAAAGAAAAGACAAGATAGCTTTAACTATTGAAACTTCTGCACGGCAAAACCCAATCTACCCACAGTCCAAAGATAGACTTGGAAGGTTCTTTCTAACTCATGTCACTGACTAGGGGGTGCGTTTCCCTAGTTCATAAAGAATTTCCACAAATCAGCATGAAAGAGATCGACATCACAAAAGAAAGATGGACAGATGCAGGATCACCAGAACCCAAGAAGAGGGGTCCCCTTGCTTCTCGTGAGAGAAATGTAATTAAAGTTGCACTGAAATATCATTTTCATGTCTCGGTTTGGCCGGGATCAAAACGTCGGATAACATGCTGTGTGGGGGAACAGACGGTCATGCATTGCTGATGGGAGTGGAAATGGTGCAGATCCACGGGAGGAGATCTGGCAACATCTACTGACATCACAAATGCTTTTGACCCAACAATCCCACTTCCAACAATTCACCCTATGGGAAGATTGCCATTCGTGAAAAACTGAGGGCATTAGTTATTACATTGTCTTAAATAGCCAAACACCAAAAGCAACCCTAATGGGCATCAAAAAAGGAGTGTTAAAGTAAATCAGGTACTTGCATACAAAATTATACCATATGGGCAGCAGAAAGGAGGAAGGAGTTTGTGATGTACTGATACGGAAAGGTTTCCAAAGTATATTGTGGAAAAAGCAAGATAGGCTTCAGTGTATCACAGAATGCTGCTGTTCTTATGGAAAAATAAAGGAAAGAGAGAGGGAAGGAGGGAGGGAGGGAGGGAGGGAGGGAGAGAGAGAGAGAGAGAGAGAGAGAGAGGAAGGAAGGGAGGAAGAGAGGGAGAGAATTTGTAGATCTATGGGCACAGATATGCATGCTTATATATTTATATGCATGGAGGAATATATGAGAAAGTATAATGTTGGCTGCTTCCGGGAGGAGAACCTCATCACTGGGAGACAGGAGTGAGAAGGGAAACTTCACTGTACACGTTTTTACATCTTTTGAGAGTTGAAAATGTATGATCTCTTTGGGTTGCCACACAAAAATAACAGAGGGCAGAAGATGTGGAGGCCGTGATGGAGCCGGACAATATGGAGAATGAGTAGTTGAGTCTTGCAAAGAAAGCCTGCCAAAAGCCGCTTGGGAGGAGCTTGCAGAGGAGAGCAGCGCAGGAAGGAGGCGGGGCCACAGCGTAGAACTACCAAGACCTTGAGGATGCTGAGGCCACTTAAGAGGTGCATGGCCAGCGCACTCTGCATCAGATCAATAGTGACTTTGGAAAGGGGAGGTGCAATCGGTTGAACGTGTGAGTGTCAGCAGGAATGCAATGTTTAGGAGAGAAGAGAACCTGCAGAACTACACACTCGATTCCTCTCTTTCCCCCATGATACTGGGGGTTGAACCCAGGGCCTTGCAGTTGGCTGAGGAGGTGGCTAGGTGGTAGAGTGCTTGCCTAGCATGTGTGAGAGCCTGAGTTCCCTGCTGGTACTGCAAATAAAATACAATAGAATGTCAATTACACTTTTTTTTTTAATTCAATTTTTTTTATTATACATTAAAGTGGGCAAACAAGGTTGTCAAGCTAGTTTCAAATAAAAAACAAAACAAAACAACAAAAAACCAAAAACCAAATTCCTAATTCCTGATGCATGGCTGTTGGTATTGACTCTGTATTACCAATGCTGTATGAGTTGTGATAATCATTCAACAGTTTTTTTTTTTTTTCCAAACAATCCCCTTTCTGTCCTGTCCTGTCTCTCCCTGGTCCCTTCCCTATACTCTATGAAGCTCCATTCTATTAGTTACTTTGTTTTTTTTTTTTTTTTTGTATCAGGATTGAGCCCAGGGGTGCTTAGCCACTGAGCCACATCCTCAGCCCTTTTTATTTTTATTTATTTATTTATTTTTTTAATTTGAGACAGGGTCTTGCTAAGTTGCTGAGACTGGCTTTGAACCTCTGATCCACCTGCCTCAGCCTTCTGAGCTGCTGGTATTACAGATGTGCACCACTGTGCCCAGCTTCTATTGGTTACATTTTTGAAAGTAAACACTTTCAAAAATCTTGACCATGAAAGAAGAGCTTGGAAGCTGATAGAAGGCAGAATAACTTGCCTCCTGTTTTCCTCCCTCTTCTTCCCTCCCTCTTCTTCTCTTCTTCCTCTTCCTCCTCCTTCTCCCTCGTCCTCTGTATTCTTCTTTCTTTTCCTTCTCCTTGTATCTCATCTTCATCCTCATCCTCTTCCCCTTTGCCTTTCTCTCTTCCTCTCCTTGTTATAATTATTATTTTTGCATCAGAGGCAAATTGTGAGTACTTAGTGATCACCAGTCACTAAAGAAGAAGTAGCACAAGCTACAGGAGGCAGGGCGATTATCCCGTTACCTATTGCTATGTAACAGATCCCCTCACAACTTAAAAGTGTAAAACTGCTGCTGTTTGCAGGGTTGCTATGTCCCTGTTCCATGACATTTAGGCCTCTGTTGGGGTGACTTCAGCAGCAGGAGATGGCCAGGCCTGCACAAAACCTCAGTTCTTCTTGTGTGTAAGATGGTTCCTTCTTTCGCACATCTGGCACCGGGGCTGGGATGGCTAGAAAAGTGGGGGTCTGGATAGCTTCTCTCACTCTCTAGGATACTCTTCCATGTGGCTGGCTTAGGATTCCTGACAGCATGACGGTTTCAGAGTTCCCAAGGTCAAAGCCTTGGTGGTCATGCAGAAGTACTTTCACTGTGTCTTTTAGTCGAAGGTGGCTGGGCCAGATGGGGCTACATCAGGGTCTGAAAACCAGAAGGCATGGTTCAAGGGCCATGGGAGCATCTTTGAAATCTGGCTACCAGAGGGATTATCAGGAAAGTGAATGTTTGGGGCTGGGGATGTCACTTAGGGTAGAGCACTTGCTTAGCCACTTGCAAGACCCTGGGTTGGACGCTGAGCTCTGCAGAAAGAAGAAGAAAGGAAGGAGGAAAGAAAGAAAGAGAGTGTGTTAGGGTGGACTCCCTTTAGGCTACAGAGGGCCCCTCTTTCATCAGGAGGGGAATGAATCAGACAGGGGGTGGTGTTCGATGAGAATGAATGGGACCAGGAGGGGAGTTTCTGTGGCTCTGATTATCAGGTCACGAGGGAAACAAGGTCCTCTGCTTACATAAGGGCTCATGCCGGAGGGTTGGAGGATTACAGACAGTGAATGAGTTTTGAATTATTTGTGGAGAGAGGGAGAAAGAAGTAAATAAGGCAAGAGTGAGTGGCACTCCCTCAAAGTTAGAGCCCACAAATTTTAAATGACTCCCACAATCAGTGTCCCCAGTTATTGAAAAAAAAATCAGAAAATGAAATGTATCTGGAGTCATTAGGAAGGAGAAGAGGGCACAGAGTGAGTGCCATTGAGAAGGGAAAGGACCACGGGGCCTTCACTGGGGAGAGGGAGGTGGAAGGCCAAAGTGTGCGGGGTGGGTGGGGGGCTGGTTTGGAGCAATGTTGATGGATTGGGAGAAGAGAGGTGTCCACGAGGTTAAAAGTCTCCCCGAGCATCTGGGAGTGAGCGATGCAGAGCAGCTGGAGAGTCACCAAAGACGGAGCTGCTCGGCATGAATGGCTTCAGAGGCAGCACAGTTCCAGGGGATGACAAGGCTCAGGGTGCGGATGGAGAGGAGAGGAGAAGGTCACCAGGGCTTAGGTAGGAGCTGAGCATCCTGGTGGTGGGTGGCACTTCCGTGTGGAAATGAGTTCCAGCGTGAGGTCTGGGAGCAGACCAGGGCTGTGAGCTGGGTGCTGGAGTCTTCCTGACCCTGGGGAGAGACTGGAGGACAGGTGGATGACACATTTAGGGGGGGTCAGGACAGGGTTCTGCCACCAGGTGGCATGAGGGGCAGGCCCAGGACTTTAGGGATGGTGGTGAGTCATATGAGGAGCAAGAAGCCTGGACCCATCCCCAGCCTGTGGTGTGGAGTGTGTGGAACTCTGGGAAGCAGTGTCCTCCCCTCGAGGCAAGGTTACCAGGTCTGGCTGTTTCTCCAAGTCAGCCCCTTCTCTCCTGGGGCAGCCATGCAGGGTGCTCAAGCAGCACAAACAGAATGAACAGGAAGACTGGAGAAACCTTGAACCATTCTGTCCACTCTGGCAGCCTCTTAGGTCACCTTCTGAGCAGCTCCCTGGGCAGCAAATGACCCAGCTTGACTCATGGCAGACAGCCTGAGCGGGCAAGCACATTCGAACTGCAGATATGGACCACCTAGGTGGGCATGGTGAAGAGGAGGGGCACTCTTCTGCTACCTTGCCATTCTTAGGTTTTGGCCGTGCCCCTGGGACATCTCCCGTCTCTACAGTGGACAGAACTGGATTTCACCAGCTGCTTCTAGCTCAAAGTTGCTGCTAGAGACAGAAGAAGGCTGGAGCCAATGGAGTGACAGCTGAGGGAGTTACAGGTTGTCCTCATTTCTGGGGATTTATCCAAACCTTTCTGCACCTTCAGCAATCTAAATATTCAGCCTCTCTATCATTGCTGGGAGTACTAGACCAGCTTGATGAGGAAGGAGGTGAGGTGGCCCTGATGCACTGTATTGAGTGGACACAGTGAGGTGTCTGTCCCTTCCTTCTGTTGTGCAGTGTAGAGAAGATGGTGCACATAGGTGAGCTCGTCTTACCTCCACGGGGCTCACCCTGCGTTGGAGCTGGCAGACAGGTTTGCGTGAGGATTAAATGAGCAGTATCTTCTGTGTTGTCTCAAAGGGGTGGGGGACTGGTGCCAATGGGGAGGAGTGGGGAGTGGCACAGAGAGCAGAAAGATCTTCCCAGCATGAAGTATCCTCAGAACCAGTGTCTAGAGCAGAGCTGATTCTTGGACATGGTAACTGGTCCTTGGGTTCAGATTGTTGGTTGGAAATTCAATATCTACTTCCACAATCTGCTTTCTGCATAGGAGTTGGAAGGAAACCTGAGAACTACATTTCCAGGAATTCCTGCAACAAAGTTTCCAGGTTAGAATCTTTCAGTGAGAGGTAATTGCATGAGATTCAGAAGGTGGAGAAAAGCCCCATCATTGTCCTTCAGTGGTGGTGGGTAGCTTGGTGGGCATTGGCAGATAGGAGACTTCAAAACAATCTTGGGACTTTCCTGTGAGCCAACAATGTTGGCGGCATCTGTAGTCACTGCAGCAATTCCTGCTGATCCTGCAACCACTTTCCTTTCCGAGAGTTTGCGGAGAATGTTCATGCTTTAATATCCAATGCCTTTTGCTTTTCTAGCTGTCCCAATAATTTTGTAAGCACAGTATCAGTTAACACGTTCTGAAGAATAAACCACTCCCAATTCTAGTTATTTAAGCAGCAATTACGTATTTACAATGTGGATCAGAGCTTGGGTTGGGCTCAGCAGGGTGGGTCTTCTGGTCTTGATTGAACACACCTAAGTCATCTAGAAGGTGGCCTAGAGACTGATTGGTCTTAAGTGGAAGGACTTGTCTGCCTTTCACAGGTTAGGTTAGTCTTGTGCACACGTCCCGTGCAGGGTTCCAAGAGAGCAAGTGGAAGGACGCCAGATCTCTTGAAGGTTAGGCTTGGAAACAGTGCAACATCTCTAGTGCCTCACTCTACTGTGTTAATTGACATGGTTACTGTGACCAAAATACCCAAGAAGAACAAAGGAAGGAAGATTTCGTTTGGCTCACAGTTCCTGAGGTTTCAGTCTTTGGTTGACTGGATCCATTGCTTTGGGCCTGAGGTAAGATAGAACATCATAGCATAAAAATGTGGTAGGAAAAAACTTCTGAGCTCACAGCAGCCAGGAAGTAGACAGAAAGCAAAGAAGGGACTGGGGACAAGATATAATCTCTAAGGGTGTGTCCCGAAGGACTTATTCCCTTCAAATATGTCCTATCTCCTACAGTTTCTGCTTCCTTCTAATATTCTATACAAATTATTAAGCCATAAAGTGGATTAACCCACTGATGCAGTTATAGCTCTCATGATCTAATCACTTTCTGAAATACTGATGCATTGAGGACCAAGCCTTCAACTTATGAACCTTTGGGGAAACTCCGATTCTGAACCATACTATCTACCGAGCTAAGATACTCTGTCATAAGATCAGCCCCAATTTGCAATCACATCAGGTGGATGTAAGAAGGAGGAAAACCCTGGCCAATTTTACAAATAACTTACCACATCATCTATTTCTTGTTTAAATCCCTTCCTGCTGGAAAGACCTAGATTTTCTCTTTCCCAGAGTGAATCTTGACATATATAGCATAAAGCTGCATTTAAGAAGGCAATCAGAAAGAGGAGGCAGGCACAGTAGTCTTCCCTTATCTGTGGTTTTCCTTTCCACAGTTGCAGCGGTTAACCACAGTCAGAAAATATTAAATGGAAAATGCCAGAAATAATTAATGTTTTAAATTATGTGCCATTCTTATGATCATGATAAAATCTTGGGCCATTGCTCTCTGACTTCCTGGGGGCATGAATCAGCCCTCTGTCCATTGTATCCATGCTGTATATACTACCTGCCCATCAGTCACTTAGTAACCATCTCAGGTATCACATCAATTGTTGTGGTATTCCAGTGCTTATGTTTAAGTACAGTATAATGAGGTGTTTTGAAAGAGGGTTGGTATTCATGTAACTTCTACTATCACATATTGTTATAATTGTCCCACTTCATTAATAGTTATTGCTGTCAATCTCATACTGTGCTTAATTTATAAATTGAACTTTATAATAAGTATGTATCTATAGGAAAAAAAACCATAGCACATATAGGCATTATTTGAGGTTTCAGGCATCCACTGGAGATCTTGAAATATATCTCCCAGGGATAAGGAGGGATTACTGTATTGAGATTTAGATTAAACAGTGGGTTTAGGATTAAGGATTTGGGTTTATGAAAGTCCACTTACTGCAAGTCAACCTTGGGCCAGTGTGCACCCCTCCCTCGGCACCTTGACCCTTTCTCTCTCAAATGGATGAACAAATAAAATAACAGTTGTAAAAGAAGTTCTAATGAGTTAATAGTCGTTGCTTGCATTCCTGTTAAACCTCCCAACCAGGGGGCTGATAGAACAGAGGCCCCCTGATGGGATAAAAATATCAGAAAGATGTCTGTTAATATTCTCTACCCTTTCAAGTTTCTGGAACATTTTGGGACTTAGAAGTCAAGAATGGATTGCTAGCCAAATCTTCCATTTGAGACCTCTGTGTTGGAATTAAGTCAGAATTTGGAAAAGCCCTAGAATTGTTGGAATCAGAATAAGCTCAAGGGCTGGCCCCCTCCATCCACAGCTCCTATCTGCCCTCTCAGCTCTTGGTAAAGCCCTGCTTGTCCTGGCCCAGGCCTCCCCAGGCCTCATGGGCACAGCTGCCTAAAGGCCCACTCCTCAGCTCCTTGTTACACCCCGACTCAAGCTGGACATGAGTCACAGGGATAATGAGCTTGTAAATAAATTCCTGCTGCATCAACTCATGGGCTGAAGGTTAGGTTGGAGACGTGGCCAGAACAGGCAGAGGGAGCAGGCCCAGAGATTCAAATGTCCCCTCGGTTTTCTGCAGGGCCTGTGAGGAGGGCAATGAAAACACAAGAAATCCTGTGAATCCACCATTGGCATGTCACTCAGTGGCAGAGATCCTGGATCCCCAATCTGACACCCTGGGCTGCTCTGAGTTTAGTTTACTGCAGATCAAAATTGGGAGGCCAGTGTCCAGTGGCTGTGTGGGCATTGGGGCATAACCAGGGCAGCAAGTTCTGTGAGGATCTTTGGAGGAACAGAGAATGTCTTCAGACTTCCTGAAGACATAAAATAAAGTCCAGAGCAATCTCCAAACAAAATGAAAAATTCTAGGAGGAAGTGCATTTCCTGTGGATGGAAATGTACAAGAAGAGGCCAGGTAACTCCTAAGCATCAAAGTGGGCTAGCAGTGAGACAGTAGCTGAGGGCTCATCAGATGTCTTTGGAGACCCCTGCTGAGCTCCCCAACTCCACAAGCTGTGTGGAGGGCGATCTGCCTTGGTGTTTTGGCTCTGCCTGTTTCCGCTTAAAGCCCTCCACAGCTTTTTATCATGCTTAGAATAAAAGCATGAATAGTTTTCCCTTTCAGTAGTAATTGCAATATTATTTCAGACCGTTCTCCCCATTGTTCACCGTGCTCCATGCCACCTGCTGTTATGGTTAGCACAGACTGGGCTGTGCTGCAGGAACACACAACCATCTAATCCCTGCGCCTCTGGTCCTTACACATTTGTTTCTTCTTCACGCACTACTTGATGTGGGTTGGCAGCTCTTCTCTCCATCCAGTGATGCAGGGTCCTAGTTCCTTCTAGTTTAGGATGCTGGTGGTGCCTCAGTGTACGGCTTTCAAAGTGACCAAGGTGGGACATTTGTTAGGCTCATGATTGACACTTGTCATGTACGCTCACAGCTGATGGGCTAGAATGATTGACATGGCCCATCCGTAAAGGCAGGGGAAGCTGGACACTGTGGGGAGCTCATGGGTATCTGCTGGGCACTTATTGTCTCTGCCATGCTTGCCTGTATCTGTCAGTGTTTCGAGTAGCAAACAACAGAAAGTGACTTCAGGTGTTTCATGCTAAAAAGGAATTTGCTAAAACAATCTCCTGAGAGGAGGAAAATTAGGCTTGGAGGCTGGGCAGCTGAAGATCACTAACACCCCGATCATGCTACAGAGCACCTCTGAGATGTTGCTGGGCTGGGGGCACGGGCACTGTGGCCTTCCCTGCCCATAGTGCTGGCTTTGGATGTGAATGCTGCTGCGGAGCCATAGCCACAGCTGCCCCCTGCAGTCTGGACGGGGTTACTGCACTGGGGCCTTTCTGCTGGCCTGCAGCTCCTACAGGGACCTGCTTCTTTATCATTCTCTACTGTCTCAAAGTCTGAGGCCAGCGCATCTGACCAAGGAGGAGCTACGTGAGCCATGCACTAGCTGCAAGGGAGGCTGACGAAGGAAATGTCAGGCGTCTTATGCCCTATGGAAAGAAGTGGGCCCCGGCTTTTAAGGGAGCTCCAACTAGTGAATGGTCATGATGCTGTCAGGACCTTTGCTCTCCCTGCTCTCTCATTCTACAGGTGTGTCTCCAGATGTTCCCAAAGCTTCCGGCTTCTCTGTTGAAACACCAGTGTTGAAGATCAAATTGCATATCCCTGTGATGTGATCATCTGCCCAGACTCACTTCCTTCTCAGCACCCACCCCTACCCCGTCCATGCTTTTGTTTACTCATTTAATTCCTGTTTGCTCTGGAAGTGGTTAAAGGCATGAGCTACAGCTCCACCACTTAGTAGCTGTGTTAACCTGGGTCGCTTCCTTGAATTTGTGGTTCCAAAGGTTTTCATATCTAGCAGTGGCGGGTATGCATGTATCTGGGGGGACCCGGATTGGGGACTGGCACCTACAACCTCTGCTCTATGCTGGCCACTGTGCAAGATCTACACCTCTGTAATCTCATTAGCCCCCAGCCATCAGTGCGAAATGCTTCATGTTTGCCACCCCGTTTCCTCCAGGCTCAGGTCCCTTTTCATGTTCCAACCCCCAGTGGACCCTGGACCTGGATGCCTTGGGGCACATGGGCAATTTCTCTAGTGAATGAGATATAAGATAAGCCTCCCTGGGGTGGGAATTCCTGATGTGATGGGCTGGGGAGCCCTTCTGAAAGTTAACATTTTTTTCTCCCTGGCTGCAATTTTTTTGCAGAGAGAAAGAAACTCAGGCAGACTGTGAGCTTCGGTGGCAGGAAGAAGACAGTTCAGCGCCCAAAGCTCACTCTCTCCTTGGAGGGGTCAGGTCTGGGGCAGACAGTAAGAATGAAGGAACAAGGAGGGACCAGGGGAGCACCGTGGGGAGCCCTGGTGGAGGAAATGACCTCGAGCAAGACACAGCCCTCCTCTTTCCTCCTTGCTTTCTGGCTGTGATGCCAATGGCAGAGGGACTGTGGTCACCAGGCCTGCAGAGAAAGCCTACGGGTCCTGTGCAGGTTCTGGGGATTAACAGAGGGCATGTTTTCTTTGACTGTGTAGATTCTTGCTTACTTCTCTTAGTTACCCAAAGCTGGAGATGCAAAGGCCTTTATGGAGGAAACAGGACAGTGGCAGACTGTCCCAGAGAGGAGAAGCTGTGGAGGGTGGGCAGGTGAGCTATCCAAGGGCTATGCGAGGCAAATTGGCCAATAACCTAGCCAACAACTGCCCAGTCACCTGAGGCTCAGCTTTGGGAATTGTTTTAGCTTTTTGCTGCTTTGACAAGAAGACCTGACCAGAACAATCGTAGAGGAGGAAAAGCTTATCTGAGGGTTCATTGTTTTCGAGGTCTCAGTCCATGGACAGCTGGCTCCATTCCTCAGGGCTTGAGGTGAGGCTGAACATCATGGCGGAAGAGAGTGGTGGAGGGAAGCGGCTCACATGATGATCAGGAAGCAGTAGAGAGACTCCACTTGCCAGATACAAAATATATACTCCAAAGCCACACCCTACCAGCCTTTAGCTACCACTCAGTGAATCCCATCAGGGGATTAATTCACGGATTGGGTTAAAGCTCTCATAAGTCAATCACCTTCCCCTCTGAACATTTTTGCATTGTCTTACAAATGAGTTTTGGGGTTCACCTCACATCCAACCCATAACAGGCATGGGTGACCACTCTGAGGGTTCAGGCAGAAAGCAGCCCTGACATCACTGGCCGGAGGTGTTCGGGAGTCAGAGTCTCTCAGGCGAGGCTGGGAAGAGAGTGTTACAAAGCAAATGCACTTGGCTCCTAGGAAGAAGAGTGTAGTTCCTGGGTCCCAAAAAAGGCTGGTCTGGGTGACCCTGATCTGCAGAGCATGCTGCCTGGAGTCTGCAGTGGCTTTGGTCCTTTGGAGTAAGTAGCTGCTTTAGTAGGAGATGGAAGTGGATAAGTCAACAATGCTAGACTAGAGCAGGGATCAGCCAACTTTTCCTATATAGAAAGTGATTTTGGCTGCGTGGCCTGAAGCATCTCTGTTGCCCTCCTCAATTGCTGTCAAAGCAGGCAGGCAGCCGCAGACAGTAAGGTAACTGAGTGGGTGCTGCTGTGTTCCAACAAACTCATTATGGATGCTGAATTGTGAGTTTCATGTGATTTCCATGCGTCATGGAACACTCTCCCCATCCCAACCATTTGAAAATGTAAAAACCATTTTTAGTTTGCAGACTGCACAAAAACAGGTGGAAGGAGAGATTTAGCCAGCAGTTGTCATTTGCAGCTCTTTGGACTAGGTCATCTCCAAAAGCTATTTCAGCTCTGAACCCCCTGTTGAGTGGAGACTGAGGGTCTCGGAGGTGAAGTGGATATTTGATTTTCTTCTTCTCCTGTCCTGAAAACTACCACCAGCAGAGTCCATCAGATGTCCTGGCTCACCCGGATGTTTAGTTGGCTGCTCGTGGCCAAGGCAGCAGAAACTGAGCGCAGCTATCTGACATGTGCATCCCCTTGTGGTGGGTGTTGGTGGACTCTCGGGTGCAGCCGTGGCCCCTTCACCTCCATCATGGTACAAAAGCCATCTAAGCACCAACTTCCTTCCACCTCCTGGGCCCCTCTTTCCCTGAAAGATGGATGGACCACTGAATTTGACCTACACCTCCTGAGGACAGAGTGGCACTTGGGGAACATGCCATCCCTGTACAACCTCATTTCAAAGCCTATCCTTGGCATGCTTTGTTGCTGGCTTGGCGGATACCAAAGAGGGAAGACTCCATGAGCTGTAGGGCTCACCAGCCTTTTCATGGGACTCAATCTACGCAGCTCTTGCCAAGTTCAAACACATTCACGGGAAACAGCATTGGCTCTGCAGCCAGTTTGGAAAGACTAGTTTTCCATGAAAAGGTTGACCCTGATTGCTTTATTAACCACTGAAAGATGTAGGAAGGTAAGGAGTGATCCCAGCTTGTCCCTAACTAGCTGTGTGAGTTTAGACAAGTCTCCCCCATCCTTACTCTAGTAGTTCAGTGCTGGAAGCATGGGCTCTGGGCTCAGCAGAGCTGAGTTCAAACTCTGCCTCTCCTTCTCCTAGGTGTGGTGGCTTGAGTAGGCAGCTTCCTTTGACTATGGTTTTGTTTCCTTAAGGGTAGCATGGCGGGGATAATGGTGGCTACTTAGGGGCTTATCTTTGACCACAGGAGAAGATGATAACAATAACAACAACAACAACAACAACATTTATTGTGTGGCTCTAATTTGTGCCTGGCTCTAATT
This sequence comes from Ictidomys tridecemlineatus, assembly GCF_052094955.1. Classification (NCBI taxonomy): domain Eukaryota; kingdom Metazoa; phylum Chordata; class Mammalia; order Rodentia; family Sciuridae; genus Ictidomys; species Ictidomys tridecemlineatus. The sequence continues at coordinate 44,601,457 of NC_135477.1, read as the reverse complement.
TGATCTTTAAAACACGTTGGTATCATCATCTTCATCATCTTCCCATTTTACAGATGAAAAAAACTCCAGGGGATGGGGAGGGAAAGAAGCTTTCCTAGAGCCACAAAGCAGCTCCTGAGAAGCACATTTGGGCTGGAGGTGAAATGCTCTCGATAGGAAGAAATGACCATGGGCTTTCTCTGTGAAACAAAGCATTGGACTGATGATCTGAAAGGTCTAGATCTTTCTCTTCCTCAACATACTCAAGAGTGCTCTCTGAGGGCACGGTCCTGGGTTTAGTACAAAAAGAGCCCCGAGAGAGCTCACCGGCCCAGTTCTAGAGTCTTGAAAGTATACATTCATTGCTCTTTATTATACAACTGTATATATGTACTATTGAAAATACAGGTAAGAAAAAAAAATAACTCATAATGCAACTATTTAGACCAAAAAACAACCGGTCAACATTTTGTCATAGAATTTTTTCAGACTCTTTTCCTATGCGTGCACATGTTTATTTTTATTTTTTGCATGTGTGTATGTTGAACGAAAACGGACACTTCAGGTGCCTCCTGTTTTGAGATGTTTTGTTTTCTCCCAGATGCAGCAGTAATCAGCATCTTTTCAGGTTGATCTTTTCTTCCGTCACTTATTTTTTAAAGTTCACATAGTCATCGTTATATGGCTGTTCTGTGATTTATTTAAATAGTCCCCTATTGTTGGATACTTAAGTTAATGCCAAGAAAGTGTGATCAAGTCTTTAGAAAGTGGTTAGGTGAGGGGCTGGGGTTGTGGCTCAACGGTAGAGCACTCAACTAGCTTGAGCCGGGGGCTGGGTTCTATCCTCAGCACCTACATAAAAATTAAATAAAGGTATTGTGTCCAACTACAACTAAAACAAAATATTTAAAAAAAAAAAAAAGAAAGTGGTTAGGTGAAGTGGCTCCCATATAGGTGGAGCTCTGGAAATACAACGTAAGATCTGAAGGGAAGAGTGGTTTTGGATCAAGGGTGGGTGAGACTTTAAGGAGTAGGTGGGGTTGGAGTCAGGCCTTGAGAAAAGGGCTGGGTTTGAAGTTAAGAAAGAGCATCTTCCAGCCGGGTGCAGTAGCCCACGCCTGTAATCCCAGGGGCTTGGGAGGCTGAGAACGGAGGATAATTAGTTCAAAGCCAGCCTGAGGAACAGCAAGACTGCTAAGCATCTCAGTGAGACCCTGTCTCTAAGTAAAATACAAAATAGGGCTGGGATGTGGCTCAGTGGTCAAGTCCCCAAGTTCAATCCCGGGTACTCCCCCCCAAAAAAGAGTATTTTCCATGGGGGGGGGATCAGGTAGTTGGGAAAGTACTGAGGCCAGGGGGTGTGCAGGTGTTGAAGTCATGGGGACGATTCAATAATAAGGGAACAGTTCCAAAGGAAGTTGGGGAAGGCTAGATTTTAGAGAAGACCTCAAATGCGAATTAAGTTAAAATGGTAAATTTTATCTATCTGGGCAACGGGGAGCAATGGAAGGTTTTTGAGCTGGACGGTGACCAGGTCTGATTTTAAAATGTCTCGGTGTAAGTAGCTAGAGAGGGAATAGATGGGAAGTAGCTGTTCTCCGAGGCAGAGAGACCTGTTAGGAGGTGGGGACCGATTCTAGAGGAGGTGATGATTCCTGGATCCAGGCAGGGGCAGGAGAAGAAAACAGATCCCGTGGGTGCGCATGGCTGGAGAGGGGTGCCCCTGAATGCACCAGGCTTTGGCTCACGGAGAGGGGAGACAGCTGCCTGATACCCAGGGTTTTTGGAAGAGTTAATGGGCTGCATGTGGGCGAGCTAATTGGCCCTCCATCCAGGCTGAGTCACCCGGCATCCCACCAGTTATTACTAATGCCGGGGAGAGGGAGGAAGAGAAAATAAAACAAACCAGAGCGGCGGGAATTCTCACTGATTGAAAAGTTCCAGGGCTGGCCTCCCATCCAAGACAGGCAGCCCAGGGAAGAAGGGTCCTGCTGCGTGGTGGGGCCCAGCGGGAGGGAGGGAGGGAGGGCGCTGCTGGCGGAAGTGACATTTCCATGACGCCTGCTTGAATCTCATCCGCAGCTGCCCCACGGGGGTGCAGCTGGGGAAGGCTGGGTCTTTCCCAAAACAGCCCAGGTTTTCCAGCAACACCCACGGGTGCACTCCGGACGAGTGAGCCGGGCTGCAAATGTCAGCTCAGGGAGGAGGCAGACATCACCGGCCAGGACGCAAGGCCTGGGTCTGTTCGTTTAAAAACTGGCCAACATTTGGATCCCTTTGTTTGTCATCTCCTTGGATTTCTAGATTCTTAACATTCTGTCATCAACCACATTTGCTGGGAGAGAAACCCGCTGGGGTGCAGGAAAGTGGCTTATTTGAGTAAAGATGGTGCCCTGGACATTGCCCAGAGGAGGTCGGCAGATGTCAAACTGGGGTGCTGCCTGCCCCTCTCAAGGTCCCTGCTCCTCCTCTGTGAGGATCTCAGCTTTTTCCTGCAGCTGCCTGGGCCTTAACAGACCTGGCTCGCACTCCAACTTGCTGGGACACTTTGGCTGGGACAATTCTTCATTTGGGGTCTCCCAGGGCCCCTCCACTGCTTGAGGTAGAGGTTGGAGCAGACATGGCATGTGGCATTTTCCAGTTTGGGGTCCCTATACATTGTTTCTCTTTTGTGCCAGGAGTGTGGGTGCTTTCCTTCTAGGTCCTACCTGATTACCTGATTTTCTTCAGAAAGGTAGACCCAACAGGACTATTTGGACTGGCAAGGACATAGGGTTGGTCCTCTGAGATGGGTGCCTTCCCCTTTGGGGTCCAGCTGCTGATGGATACCATGGTGTGCATCATTGGGATAGAGGGTCCAATATGGGGGAGGTGGTGCAGTCATAGGCTAAGGCCTGGGCTCTGGGCAGGTCACACAAGGCAGCCCCCTGTTCCTCCCATGTGTGAGCCACGGATGCTTCACCTCAGCTGAGGGCCAACTCTATTGCTAACTTCAGGTTTTGAGTCCAGAGCATCCCAGCCAGACATCCCACACATTGGCAATGGGAGGCCGGCCTGAATCGAGACGGGGCAGCTTGGTGTGTGTGTCAGTTCAGGCCAAAGGGCTCCCCTTATTCTGGAGCGCCTCTCTCTGAGGTCTCAGACCTGGATGAGGAGCCTTGCGCGAGACACGGATGAAATGGAGAAGAGTGAGCCCTGAGGGAACAGGGGAGTCTGGGGTCACCAGGATGGGGAGTCGGGGGAGCCTCAGGAGGTGGTGGAAGAATCCGTTCTTCGACTCACAGTGCTCGGCTGGGGCCTGGAACCCAGGAGGTCTTCTCAGAGTTACTTCCCTGCACTTTCCAACAGAACCTGAGCCAGTCCTTACTTTGTGTGTGAAAAATCAGTTTAGAAGAAGGAGGCTTAGAAGTCTAGGAACTTGCAAAAGGCCTGCCTGGGGGAATCTCTTCCTGAGTGAACTGTCCCCTTCACCCCCAGAGCTGCTGGGAGCCCCACCTCCTTGTGGCGTTAGGAGCCTTTCCCGCAGGGAGGCCCGGGAAGGAAGCCACCGCCTGCTGACCCTGGCCAGCTTGGTCACTCTGTGTTTGCTCAGCTGCAGGGTGCAGGTGGCAGGAGTGAAGTGCCGGCTGATGCGCTTTTAAAGGTGACAGGCCTGAGGAAATGGATGGTCGCTGGGGGCTGTTGCTCCACAGAATTGTTGGTTTAAGGATGACAAAGATCTGATAGACCCGCCATGGCGAAACCAGAGCAAAACAAAGAAAAGCCAGACCGGAACAGGCCTGGCCTCCCTGGCTCTGGTCTGCCTGGGCTCTGAAGGTTTCCAGAAAGTTATGCCCCTGTTGCCTGGCCAGGATCCTGGCGCCCTGGAGCTCTGGGGTCAGCCAAGATGGAGGAAGTGCCCCAAGGCACCCGCCAGTCTAGGCATGAGCCAGGAAGGAGCAGGAGCAGCCTGGCTGGCTCACCGAGCTGGGGGGAGGGGGTTGGTGGAGAAGGGCGGGGTCTCCATCCGGGGTCTCAGCAGGAAGGTGGGTGCACTGGAGGTGTCTCCCAAGGAGAGAAGACACAAGGCCCTGGGAGGTCGGCAGGGAGGGTGGTGGAGAGCAGCAGGGGTAGTAGGGCCTGGCATCAAAGGCCTGGGTGTGAATTCAGGGCTCTGGCAGGAAACAGAGCTCACTCCAGATGGTTCCAGTGAAGCGACAACTTCACTGTGTGGGCAGTGTCCAGGGAACACTCAAGAGATGGTGATGCTTTCAGCGACTGGTAACAGAGGGACATCATGCCAACCCTGAACTGAAGGGACTTGGAGGGCAGGGGTGAGGGGGACACTCTAGCAGAACCCTTTGAGGGCTGGACTTTGAGGGCTGGACACCCAGAGGAGGGCTGTCTGCAGTCACTGGTGGGGACTTGGCCTGGCCGGGGGGCAATAAAGGCCCACCTTGTGTCATTTCCTTCCTGACCCTTGCTAGCTGGCAAAGGGAGGTGGCCGAGCAGTTAGTAGGGACCACCTCTTAGGCCAGTGCAGGTAGGGGATGAGGGATGGAAGGATGGAGAACAACCTCTCTCCTGCCCCACAATGGCGACAGTCATGCTCACCCCTCAAGCACAGGGCCAGGTGGGTGGTGCTGGGCCCTACAGGCAGGGGCTTCGGACTCCCTGTTTTTCTCTTTCTCAAACATACACACGCATGCTGCATTTCCTCATGTCTCCCTGAAAGGCTCTCGTAAGGAAGAAGGAGGGAACGTGCTCTGGGAGGGCCAAAGGGGACCCTGAGGACAATTTGTGGACCTGTCAGAAGGCTGTGGGTCACAGGGGCAGGCGTGCATCCCTTCACGGAGGTCCTGTTGACACACTCCCTCTCCTCTCATCCTCATCAAGCTATCACTTCCCAATTGTTCAGGAGGATGCTGGTCTCACAGGGTGAGTTCCTTGCTCAATGATGCCTTGAAGCCAAGCTGTGTCCATAAGGATGGGCTGGGTTCTGCTGCTGTAACAACCCCCCTGATCTCAGTGGATCAAGGCAGCCAAGGTTTAGTATCCAATCATGGTACATATCTACTCGGGGTGGCCTGGGGACTCAGCAGTGCATGACTGGCCCCAGGGAAAGAGAAGCCTTGGTGGGTCTCTTCCTCAAGATTAAGTGCATGGCCTGGAAGTCACACACCCCGTCTCCCATTACAACTCAGTGTTGTAGAGTCTCTGCATGACTTTAACCAAGCACAGGACATCAGATGGACAATCCTCCTAGGCATCTGGAGGGTGGGGAGCTAGAATGCTTAGATGAATGGCATTGCTGCTACTATGTGAGCCATGGATTTACTTAGAGCCTAGGAAATTCCAGGTCCAGAGCTCTTTCCATGCTCCACAGGTGACCCTGGGCTGGAAGAGACTGGTGGAGTTTCATGGCGAGGTGGGAAGGCTGGGTCAGGGTTGGTCTCAGATCCCTTGCAGGCCTCCTGAGGCCACCTAAGCAGAATGCCCGGGAAGTCCTGGTGTTGAGATAGCCCTGGGCAGTCAAAGAAGTTCAGAAGAGGTGGAGTATATGGAGGGGAGGAGAGAGGGTGTCTTGGTCCATTTTGTGTTGATATCTCTCTCTCTCTCTCTCTCTCTCTCTCTCTCTCTCTCTCTCTCTCTCTCTCTCTTTATATATGCATGCATATACCTGAGACAAGGTAATTTATAAAGAATAGAAGTTTTCTTGGCCCAGGCTTCTGGAAGGTAGGAAGTCCAGGAACATGGTACCAGCATCTGGTGAGGGTCTTCTTGCTGCATCACGACATGGCGGAAGGCATTGCATGGTGAGACAGCAGACATGCTAGCTTGAGTCTCTCTTCCCTTTTATAAAGCCACTAACACCAACATGGAGTCCCCACCCCTCACGACATTTAATCCTAATTACCTCCCAAAGGCCTCGCCTTCAAGTACCATTAACCTGTGGATATGGGAGTAAGTTTCCGAGACACGTGAGCCTGAGGAACACGTTCCAACTGCACAGAGGCCGGGAGCCTCCCCCTGGGTTTCCATCTCCAGTTTCTCTTGGCCTGCTGCCTGCACATGGTCAACCCTCCGCTGTTCCTGGAGGCAGATCCCTCTCTGAGGCTGTCTTTCCAGCTGTGTGTGCTCTTGGCCAGGCTGGAAGTGTCCTGAAGAGCCACATGAGGTCATCGAATCGGTTTTGTTCAAGCTGCTGGAAACCTGGCAGCACAGGCCCTTCTCCTCCCATGGCCCCTTACTGCATCCAGAAGGAATCCGTGTTCCACTCGGGCCACAGATGCAGGAGGCAGAGCAGGGAGAGTCGAGGCAGGGCGTTCCGCAGAGGGAGGCGAGCAGCAGAGCCAAGTGGACCTTTCTGGAAGCCCTGCTCCGTGCCTGACCCCGGCTGCTCTCACGTGCCTCAGCTCCTGTTGCGACACCACCTGCCACCCATTTCCCACCACGTCAGTCTCTTGAGGACGTGACCTTGGCTCCCCTGGGAACTCCGCTCCCTCACTGCCCAAGCCGTGAACGGCTCCATCTTGCCCTGCCCTGCGGACGCACCCCACACGGGGGATCCCTTCCTATTTGCTTGAATGTTCTTCCCCTGGGGGTTTCTAGGTCCCCCCACTCTCCACCTCCCCCTCCTCCTCAGCCTCTTTCATGGAAACTTCTTCTACCTGGGGCTCCCTGGGCCAGGTATAGCCAACTGACTCCTCATCTCATCCCTGCCACGGGCTGCCCACAGTCCTTCCTTAGAAGGACGATTAGAACCTAGACCTCCTTCCTGCAGGTTGGAGACGTTCATCCATTGGCAGGGGTGAACCATCTCCTTGAAAACAACTGTTTTCATCAGATGCTTTGTGACTGTGACCCAAAGACCTGACAAGGACAGTTTTAGAAGAGGAAAAAATTTATTTGATGCTCTTGGTTTTAGAGGTCTCAGTTCATAGATGGCCAGCCCTGTTGTTCCGAGTCTGAGGTGAGCAGGACATCGTGGCAGAAGGGTATGGAGGAGGAAAACCACTCAGGACCTGGCAATCAGGAAGGAGAGAAGCAGGGCGGGAGGAAGAGAGAGAGGTAGAGCGAGGTGTCGGGAGAGAGAGAGAGAGGGAGGGAGGGAGGGAGGGAGGGAGAGAGAGAGAGAGAATGCTAGCACTCTACTCACCGGGGGACAAAGTACCTATTATAAAAGCCACACCCCCAGTGACCCACCTCCTTCAGCCACATCCTACCTGCCTACAGCCACCACCCAGTTAATCCCTATCAGGGGGTTAATGCACCAATTAGGTAAAGGCTCTCAGAACCCAGTCATTTTGCCTCTATGCTTTCTTGCATTGTCTCACGCATGAGCTTTTGGGGACACCTTATATCTACACTATAACCATGTCCCACGGCTCTGACAGCTGAACCTAGGCCTCTTCCCCTAAGTTTCTCCAGCAAGTCTTGTGTTAGTGAATGGCCTGCTGTCTCATCGCTGTGGCAGCCAACAACCTAGGAGGCTCCCTAGCTTCTGTCCTCTGCCTCACCACACACAGGTCCTGAAGCCTCCTCTCCACAGCCCCCGCCGCCATTTCTAGGCTCTCTGGCACCTTGTTCTCCCCAATCCATGTCCTTGTTCAATGGGGATTTCTGAAACTCTGGTCCTGGAATTCCCTTTTCCTGGAATTTCCTGGAATTCACACTTTCCAGGCTCCCTTTAGCTAGGAGTCCTAAGGGGACTTGTGGCACCTCTACCGTCTGCTCTGCATCTCCTCCAGCCTCCCAGCTCAACTCCATACCTTGCTCACACTCTCTCCTTCTCTGGAAGGCTCATCCCTGCTCATCTTTCCTGACTCAGCTGAGGCATCCTCTCTCATAGGAAATCCTCCCTGAGCAGCCCCTAAAGTGAGTGCCGTCTAAGCGGGCCACGTGGGGGAGAGGTAGGGGCTGTCTATCTGCCTCTCACCTGGGTGTTCTTGGGGACAGTCTTGGCCCAGAGCCTGACAGAAGGCTTTGTGCTCATGTGGCAGTCAATTGTGTTTTATGAATGAATAGACAAGTGAGCTGCCATGTCCCCAGAGGCCCCCGACTGTGGTCTCCAGCCCTCAAGGGAACTTGGTAACCATAGGGCTCACTCCTTCATTCCACAGGTGGGCGATGTGAGGCTCAAGGAGGTAGGTGCAGGGCAAACCAGGCGGTGGAGAGTAGGCCTAGGTCCGTGACCTTCCAAAGTTCCATGGTTTTTACACGGTGCCATGTCTTATAGAGTTTCTTTTATTGACTTTAGATAGGAGCATGAAGCATCCATTTGAAATAATTCGCAAAATGCAGACAAGAAGAGAAAAAGAAATGGAACTCACTTAGCAATGCTGGCCCCTCCCACCTCTGATAACCATTGCCGATAACTTGGTATATCACCTTCCCACCTTCTCCCTGGGCCAATAAAAGCATGTCCAGTTGTAAAAACAATACTGTTGTTACGACAAATGCATTTCACTCATGCTTTTAAAAAAGATGCTTGTGAAAACTCATTCCTATTTGTTAAAGTCTCCCTAGTTTGAATGTTATTCGATGCACCACAATCTAACTCAGGAACCACAGGTGATCACAGGATCTTCACTTTGGTTCTATTTTCTGCCGTTATAAACAGTGCTTGGACGAGGTCATCAACAGTTTGCCTTTCTAGTCCTGAATTATTTCTTCAGGATGAATTCTTACAAGTAGAGCTGCTGGGTTGAAGGACTTGCACTTTTCCACGTCTTGCCAGATTGCCCTCCACAGAGGCTGACCAATCAGGTTTCACACTCACCAATCTTCACTCTAGTCAGAGGAGACCAGACTGTGTCCACCCTGCCAGAGATCCAAGGACCTGGCTTTGGCTCAACTTTCCCACAAGCCACGCATCTGCCTGGAGGTGCCGAACTGATAGCCCACGGACCATCTTGTTTTGAATCCATGATGCTTTAAAAGATTTGAATTAGGAATCAATTGCGATTCATGGACCACTTCACACAAAAATCTGGCTTCTGTTTCAGAGGAGTAACTGTGCCTCACCCTCTAGAGGGGTCGTGCATTCCTGAAGTTTGCCCCAGTCCCCACCTCTCCCTACTGACACCCGCCTGCTCCATTCATGCACTTACCAGGCCCCTGCAGGCTTTAGGATTTGCAGCCCATGTATCTTAATTTCTTTCCCCTGTTGAAAGTGGGCCCACCAGCAAAGAAGCTCCATGCTTTTTCATTCTGATTAACTGAAGTATTAATTTTTAAAAAAACAAATCCTATTTGTAATAATAATATTCAGGTTAATCATTTAGAAAGAAGCTTCAGAGAAACCCCGAATGTCTTTAACCAATATAAAATATCATGAATCACTTTGGACTCCACAGTGCATTATGTATTTAAAAACAGAAAATTAGACACAGGAGAATTCATCTTAACTTCGTTATATATGAAATATTAATTCTCTTCTGGCTTTCATATTATTTACATATTTAATAACATGTTAGCTCCGGTCTTTGACTGAGAGCAATTAGAGGCCAGGGGCTGTCTCCTACCTTAATCTTAAAGATGCCAAAATGTTGTGATGCTGTGGGGAGAAGGAAATGCTAAGTAGATGCTCTGGTTTCCATTTCTGTTTTCATATGTCATAATTTGTTAACTGAATGCTCCTCTTAAACAGAATATTGATGACTTTGGTTGACCCAGGGAAAATGCCACCCTCATTCCTCTCTCTCTCTCTCTCTCTCTCTCTCTCTCTCTCTCTCTCTCTCTCTCTCTTTCACTCTCTCTTTCTGCTTTAGCAGGGAAGAAGAGATTGTGGTCAGGCTCTTCTAAAAAACAAGGGCAAATATTGATCCAATATTTGTTGCCTTTCTTAGGTCCTCTTAGAACCTCGGTATTCTCATCAGTAAAGTGGGATAAAGGAAGAGAGAGGTTGGATTTCTGTGAGGGGATTAAAGCAAATGAACACACAGACCTGTGTCTGACATGGAGCAGATTTCTAATCAAGGTTGGGTCCTTCCTGGCCACAGGGATGGGCACAGCCTTGGGCCTCCGTGCCATTCTTGGTGTTTCCCCAGAGCCTGGCCTGTGGCCCTGCCATCCTGTCACTGGGCGTCCATGTGAGTCTGATCAATAGGTCACAATGATGAACACTGTCTCTGGGAGCCACACCCATGGTCACAGCTACAAGTCGGGCTTGGGAGGTCAACAGCCTTGACCTGGGACAAGAAGGATGCGGGGGGATTGGAGGGCTGCATAAGGCAGTGGAGAGAAGGGGTGTGTACAATGTGTGCACAACAGAGTAGGTGACAAGCTTGGTGCAGAACGATGGTGAGCAGCTCAGCCCTGGGGACACAGGAGTGAGGCATGAGTGGAGTGGAGGGGCTGGCTCCCCATGGCTTTTAAGATGGTAGAGTACCAGCGTTATAAGGGACTTTGGGGAAGTCAAGAGAAGGGGATCGTCCTCTGGGGCCCTGGGCCTGATCATCCACATTGCAGCTACCCACGGGGTCCCTATGGTCTAGATATTGGTAGCCCTTTTGTTAGTTAAATTTTTTTTTTCTAGGTCCAACTTGCAATTTTGGAGTTCCACTCAGTCTTTTATTCGCCACTCATTTATGTCATTCCCCTGGTCTTTGCTCTCAACCAAGGCCCTCTTTCAATTTTAGGAACGAAAGGAAGTGCAGACTTAAGAATGAGAAAGGACCCCAAAAACTTGACACCAAGCAAACAAATAATCCAATCAATAAATGGGCCAAGGAAGGAACGCCACAGATACTTCAGAGAAGAAGAAATACAATCTATCAACCAATATATGAAAAAATGTTCAAGACCTTTAGCAACCAGAGAAATGCGAATCAAAACTACTCTAAGATTTCATCTCACCCTAGTTGGAATGGCAATTATCAAGAATACAAGAAACTACAAGTGTTGGTGAGGATGTGGGGAAAAAGGGTACGGTCATGCCTTGCTGGTGGGAATGCAAATGTGCAAACAATGTGGAGAGTGGTGTGGAGATTCCTCCAGTAAACTTGGAATGGAACCACCACTGGATCCAGCTATCCCCCTTCTCAGTTTATACCCAAGGGACTTAAAATCAGCATGTTATGGTGATGCAGCCACATGAATGTTTATAGCAGCTCAATTCACAATAGCTAGACTATGGGACCAACCTAGGTGCCCTTTAATAGATGAATAGATAAAGAAAATGTGATATATATACTCAATGGAATATTACTCAGATTTAAAAATCAAATCACAGCATTTGCTGGTAAATGGATGGAGCTGGGGAATATCGTGCTAAGTGAAATAAGCCCAACTCTCCCCAAACAAAAGCCAAATGTTTTCTCTGATATGCGAATGCCAATTCCAGTGCGGGGCGGTGTGCTAGAGTTACTTTAGATTAGGTAGAGGGGAATGAAGAGAGGGGAGGGGGTGTAGGGGTAGGAAGTAAATGAATCAGACATTATTACCCTACGTACAAGTATAACTATACGACGGGTGGGATTCTGCATCACGTACATCAAGAAGAATGAGAAATTGTATTCCGTGATATATGATGTATCAAAGTGCATTCTACTGTCATGTATTACTAATTAAAGCAAATTAAAAAAAACAGGTACCATTGGCTTAGGCTGCACACTGGGTCAGAAGTGCCCTGTAATTCCCTCCAGGCTTTCTGTCACCTGGCCCAAGACCCTTGGAGGAGCCCAGATGGAGCCCTGTGAATAATGAGGAGTCCCCTGCAGGCCGCTGGGATGTCAGAGATCCTGGGCTTCGTGCTGGAAGAGAAGGTGAGCCCTGCAGCTGCTGGTGCAGCAGGAACCAGGCTGCTGTCTGGCCACCAGCTCTTAGTGGGAGGCGGAGGAGACATCAGTGTGTTCTCCAGTCACGTCTCCAGCTCCTCCAACACAGTTAGCGGCAGAATTCCTCAGGGGCTTTTCCAAAAGGGTTTCCCAGCTACTCAGCAATGGAACTTTGGAGCCTGAGTGTAGGGGAGCTGGGTGTGCAGTGTTCCCACCTTGTACCCCGGATGCGTCCATCAGGATTAATGTCACCCCAATGAATGCAAGAGGAGTGAAGGATGGCTTGTGGCCTGTTGTGAAGTGTTCCAATCCATCACGGCCACCCTCCCCAAGTGAGACCCAGAGAATCTGTGACATGCTACTGGAGGAATCAGGCCCTTGCTCTACCAAAACACCCCAGGCTCTGATTCTAGGGAGCAGGGGGCCCAAGGCAGGGGTCCAGCTGATGGAGCTTTCAGCCACATCAGAGATAAAGGTGACACCCGAGCCACACTGTGGGAGAAAGTCTCCTCCTCCTGGCATTTCTGAACCTTTATGTACATCCTCTATCCTTTGAGCACTGGGCGTGGGGTTCAGGGCTGAGGGCCAAGTGGGAGCCCCCACATTACAGTTGGGAAACTCGGGTCAGCAGTTCCAGGCAGCTTGGACTCTGTGGCAGGTAGAGAACACTTGTAGATTTGTCTCTGCTTCCTACATGCTGTGTGACTTGGCCTTGGTTAATAACCCTCTCGGGGCCAGAGTTTCTCTGTTTGTAAAGTGGCAGAGTTAGAACAGAGGCTGTCTTCTCTAACATCCACACTCATCTATTGTTTTAGAGGCTGGGTTTTTCCTTCTTTCTTTCTTTTTTTTTTTTTTTTTTAAATAGCTTTATTGAGACACAATTCACATACCATACAATTCCCACATTTAAAGTGTGCTACAATTCAATGTTTTGGGGGTATATTCACGGATATGTGCAGTCATCATCATTGTTGATTTCAGAACATTTTCATCACCTCAAAAAACAAAAACAAGAGCAAAAATAAATAAATAAATAAATAAATAAATAAATAAATAAATAAACGGGCTTGGTGTTGCTAGGTGTGACCACACATGGCTACAATCTCAGCTACTCTGGGGCTGAAGCAGGAGGACCCTGGCTCAAAGTCAAATAAGAGGAGGGTTGTGAATGTAGCTCATTGAAGGGTGCTTGCCTGGCTTGTGCAAGGCCTGGGGTTCCATCTCCAGTAACCCCTCCCCAAAGCCTCTGCATCTTTTAACTATCACATCCTTGTACCCTCATCCCCATCATATAATTTCTGTCTCCATAGATTTCTCTATTTTGCACTTTCATGTGAATGGACTCATGAAATGTGGAAAAATTCATCCCTTTTTATGGCTGAATACTATTCTATTGTGTGGATATACCATATTTTGTTTACGATTCAGCCTTTGATGGATATTTTTGCTTGTTTCTGTCTTTTGGCTCTTGTAAACACTGCTGGATAAACATGTGAGTAGAGGTTTCTATGTGGACATCTTCCCATTTCTCTTGGGTATTTACTTAGGAGTGAATTGCTGGGTTGTATGGTTGCTCTATGTTTAGGCTTTTGAAGAACTATCATAGTGTTTTCTAAAGTGGTGGTGCCATTTTACACTCCCACCAGCAGTGTATGGGGTTTTATTTTATTTTTTTTTTTTTACATCCTCATCAGCATTTATTGTTTTTGATTCCAGACATCCCCACGGATGTGCAGTGCTAGCTGAGTGTGATTTTGATTTGCATTTTCCTAATGACTCATGCCGTTGACCATCTTTCATGTGCTTATGAGCTATCTGTGTATCTCTTTGGATGTTAAGATCTTTTTGAAGCCTTTGCGCATTTATTAATTGGGTAATTTGTTCCTTTGTTATCAAGTTGAAAGAATTCATTATATATTTATTGTACATGTAAGTTTTTTTATCAAATACATGATTGGTAGATATTTCCTCTCCTTGTATAGATTGTCTTTCTGCTTTGGTGACAGTATCCTTTGAAACACAAAAACTTTTGATTTTGATGGAAATACGATGTTGTTGTTTGTTTTGTTGCTTGCAATTTTTGTATCATAGCTAAGATCATAAAGGTCATAAAGATTGACCCTTGTGGGTTTTTTTTTAAGAATTAAAAAATTTTTGCTCTCTTATTTTGGTTTTTGATCAACTTCGAGGTAGTTTATGCATATAGCAGGAGGTATTGGTGTGGCTTCATTCTTTTGCATGTGCTCAGCTTCATTTTTCTGAAGGTTCTTCTTTTACCATTGGATGGTCTTGATGCCCTTGTCCAAAACCATTTCACTGTAGATATACAGGTTTGTTTCTGGATTCTCAATTTTATTCCATTGACATAGATATTTATGCTTGTGCCAGTACCACACTGTCTTGATTACTGTTGCTTTGTAGTAAGTTTTGAAATTGGGAAGTACAACTCTTCCTGCTTTTTTTTTTCTCAAGAAATTTTGGCTCTTTTGGGTCATGTGCAATTCTATATGAATTTTAGAATCAATTTCTCAGTTTCTTACAAAGAATTCAGCTGAGAATCTGAAAAAGATTGCTTTAAATATAGAGATCAGTTTGGGAAGTATTGCCATCTTAAGTCTTAATACTGTCTTTCAATCTATGAATTTGGGATTTTTTTCTCCTATTTAATTATTTAGATATTCTTTAATTTCTTTAAAAATGTTTTATAGTTTTCAGAGTGTAAGTTTTACACTTTTTATTAGATCTATTTCTAAATATTCTATTCTTTTTGTTGCTATTATAATTGGATTTTTTTTTTCAGTTTTGCATCACTGAGAATATACAAAAAAAACCCCAATTATTTTTGTATAGTGGTCTTATATCTTGCAGACTTGCTGAACTTGTTTATTAGTTTTAATAGATTTTTTTAAAGTGAGTTCTTTAGGAGTTTAATCATATAATGGTGTATCATCTAAAAATAGTAACAGTTTTACTTCTTCCTTTCCAATCAGGGTAACTTTTAATTCTTTTTCTTGCCTAATTGCTTTGGTTACAATCTCTAGTACAATGTGAATAGGAGTGGTGAATGGACATCCTTGTCCTGTTACTGATCTTAGAGGGAATGTACCTCTCTTTTATTGTTAAGTGTGAAGTGAGCTGTGGGATTTTCACAGATACTGTCAGATTGAGTTCTCTTCTATTCCTAGTTTGACTCATATATTTATCTGGAAAGTGTTGATTTTGTTTTTCAAATGGCTTTTTATGTGTCTTTTGAAATGATCAAGTGATTTTTGTGATCTGTTCTCTTGATAGGATACATTATATTAAATGATTTTCAGATATTAAACCAACTTTGCATCCTGGGATAAATCCCAGTTGGCCCCAGTATATGATTATTCTTATATGTTGCTGGAAGATTCCACTTTTGTATCTGTATTCAGAGTATCTAGCATAGGTCTCCTGCTGTTTTGTGGTTTGTCTTCTGTTTTTGTTTATTGTATATTTTTTCCCACGAGGAAGGATATTTTTGGGGATTGAACCCAGGGCCTCATGCATGCTAGGCAATCACTTTACCACTGAGCTACATCCTCAGTCCCACATCTCTTATTCATAAGTGATATTGATCTGTAATTTTCTTGTGATATGTTTGGCTAGTCTTGTTGTCAGGGTCCTACTGGTTTCATAAAATGAGTTAAATATTCCCCCCCGCCCTCCTCTTCTTCGGAAGATTTTATGAAAATTGGCATTAGTTCTTTTTTGAATGTCTGATAGATTATAGCAGTAAAGCTGTTAGGACCTGAGTTTTTCTTTGTGGGCATTTTAAAATAACTCAGTTTCTTCACTTGCTCTAGATCTGTTCACACTGTCTAAAGAGAAAATCTAGTTTTGCATGGGGGATTTTTCTTAGGTAAAAGCAACTCTGGGATCCTGAGCTCTGTAGATCATGGTGGTTACTAGTGAGTCCCTAGGGGACTTCTGATTAGCTAAACATCTCCTTTGACGGGAGGCTGCGGTAGGCTTTGTAGACAGGCAGGCTGGGAGAAGGACGGCTAGGGTTTTACAGTGTGGAAGTGAGAGAGATGGGCATATATCTCAATTGTACCCAGGATGCTTCCTGTTGCAGGGCACAGCAGCCAGCAGGCTGTTTCTTCCTGGTATATGTTTACCCCTTCTGTCTGTCCCCCACCCCAAAAGGTGGCTGTGTCCCTAGTACTTTGGGTCATCTTTGGTTCCATAAGAAAAGGAATTCTCTGTCTTGTTACCCTATTCCCCCAATGTCCCATAGAGTGTGGGTGTGCATGGTAAGGGGTCTGGGGGGTGGAAATCAGAATCCCCTCTTGGTTTTTGTTTCCTGGTAACCAGTGAAAGCCAGAGAGGTTGAACTGCTCAGTCCAGAAGTCCACTTTCCCAATTCCATGTGCACAGGTGCTTATTGTGCCCCACCATATGCAAGGCACGGTCAAGACAACCGAACACGAAGCACTTGCCGTTGGCCCTTGAGGAGCTGACCATGCAGTTGGTGGGAAAAACAAAACAAAACAAAAAAACAATGGATTCAGCTGGAGAGCCCTCAGATGTCCCCCCCCCCCAGCCTGTGATCATGACCGTTGTTGTTCTTGTGCCCTCAGGGCCAGTAAGAGTGCCCGGCCTGCTGCTGACGATGGGTGCCGGGGCTGCATGAGAAGGCCCTCAGCCCCGTGGGCTCCTCTTGCTCTCCCCCTTCCTTGATGGGTGGTCCCATTACTGCACACGTGCCCAGCTCGGACCTGGTATTTCTGCAAAGGTCCGTCTCAGTCCAGTCGTCACCGTCTGTCTCCTGTTCCCTCAGGACGCCTGGGACACAGTCCTGGCAGTTTCAGCCTCAGAGTCCTTTAGCTCTCTTGGGGAAGGTAATAGGACACACACACACACACACACACACACACACACACGATTTCTCAATGCCACCCACTGCGGCCTCCGAGTTGAGGATGGGGTGGCCTCTTTGTGAGACGACATGCACTCGTTGGCCGAGAGGGAGGCAATCTGGGAGATGGCCAAGAGAGTTGGCCTCGTTTGGAGGAGCTCACGGGAGAGCTGGGCATTACCCCAGGCACTGCTGGGGACCCGGCTGCACAGAGGAGCGCTGAGAGACATCTGTCCTCTGCTCAGGAACTGGAGCTCGGCCTCTGTGAGGGCACAGAGGCACAGCCACCCACCGGGGGGAGTGACATCAGCAGCGTCTCTGGCCTGGGAGGAGGGATGCTAACGGTGGTTCCCAGCTGCCTGGGAGCGGGAGCTCCCTGGAGGCAGTGAGTCCAGTGCCTCAGCCTGTCCTTCTGTGGTGCTGGCTGCTGACCCTGGGATAGGGGGCTGGTGGCCTTGCTCACACCCTCCTGGTGTTCTCAGCTATTACTCAGGTGCCGAGGTCCTGGGCTGGCGGTCACTGTGGGTCAGCCAGAGGTGGCCACAGCTCTTGGAGGAGTCAGCTGGTTAATCCATGATGGGAGTCAGGGCTGACTCGGCGCCAGGCCTGCGGTTCTCCACCAGGGGAGACTTTGTTCCCACTCCGGGGCGGGGGGCGGGAATTCAGCCATGTTTGGAGACATTTTTGGTTGAACCTGGAAGGTGGGGCTGCTAGGGGCATCTGGTGAATGGAGATCTGCCGGACAGGAGTAGGATGCTGCTGAACACCCTGCAGTGCCCGGGACAGCCCCGTGGGGAGAAGGACGAGGCCCGACACTGTCCCCCTGCCTGCTTAGGAGGGGGGCTTCCTGGGGCGTTGATCTCAACCCAGGGGGGCAGGCAGGCAGAACGTCCACTTGCTGGCTTCCGTATTCAAGGCCTTCATCCCCATCGCCTGCTTCCCTGTGTTGAGATTGTATCAGGTGCCAGGGCCAAGGCCACAGAGGGGACATAGACACATGCTCTCGAGCAGCCCAGGCCCAGAGGGGACCACACACACACACACACACACACACACACACACACACACACACGCACACACACCAGCACGTGCGCACACAAGCACCCATGCACACACCAACACAAATATACACGCACATACCCACAGATATGGACACACAAACCCAACCTCCGTGATAAAGGCCCAGGGACAGGAACACCGAGAGGCCCCAGGGAGGAGGGGCTGGGGCTCGGCCTTGAGGGGTGTCAGGAAGCCTTCCTGGGGGAGCTGAGCTGAGCCTTAGAGGACCGGAGAGTGGCAGGGAAAGCCGATCCCTCACCAGGCCCGCAGAAGGGACCAGAGACGAGAGAGCGCCTGTGTGCGGGCTCCCCAGAGCCGGGTGACCTGCCTGGCTGGCCCCCGCAGCAGCTCTCCTCTCTAATCGCTGCTTCCTCTTGCAACAGTGGCCTCCTCTCCCCTCTGCCCCTCGTCCCCTCCCCCGTCACATCCTAAACTCCTCTGTGAAATTGCATTTCTAACCTCGGCTGCCTGCAGCCCTCCATCACTGCCAGGAAAGACCGCCATCCCCTGACCCAGGCCCGGCCTCAGACGGGAGTCAGATGCGGCCTCCATTATTTTCTTAACAATCAGAGGAGATGGGGGGAGAGGCAGAAGGGGCGGGAAGAGAACCTTGGCCCCCTGGGGCTTTAAATTTGACAGAGTGCCCTTTCATACCTTCTGATTGCCTTTTGTATCTTCTCTCTCTCTCTCTCTCATATGTAAACAGCATTAAAAATAATGAAAGGCCAGACCCTGGTAGTCCTCACTGTAGAGTCCACTGGGGACAGAATCAAAAGATGCTCACAGTTGGCTGCCCCTAGGTGGGTCTAGAGAAGATGCCAGGGGTCTGGGGTCAGTGAAAATGGAAGCTTATCATGTCTGTTTCATTATCCTGCTGGGTGACCTCAGGTAAATTACTTCACCTTTCTGGTCCTCATGCATCTCATCTGTGAAATTTGGAGGGCGTCCATCTCTAGGCTATCACTTTATACAATAATAACATCTGGTGACATCATTGCCCTTTAATTGATAGGACCAAAGCAAGGAATTTAAATGTAAAAGGAAATCTGCCTGCATTTCTCCCCTTTCCCCAACTATTCGTGGTCCCCAGAGGTACCAGTGGCCACATGTGACAGCTGACAGGACCAGCTGGGTTCATAGGATGCATCTTACATCCAATGAGCTGGACGCCGTCCTGCCTCTGCACCTTTGCCAATGCTGTTCCCACTGCCCACAATGCCCTTCCCCCCCTCCCCACCCTTTCCACCAGGCGACATTCCATCCAGGTCCAGCTGGGTGGGCACCCCTCTGAGGAACCTCTTTGATGTCCCCTGGCTGGCTGTCTCTCTGGTGCTCCAGGAAATCTGTTGGCTCCTCGGGGATCCACATTCCATGCTGTTTCCCTTTGTGTCCGCGGCCTGCAGCGAAGGCGCCGCAGCATCTGACCTCCAGGGGCGCCGTGGAGTCGCCAGCCGAGCGCCGACCCAAGGTTCTGTGTGCACTTGGGTGATTCTGGCCCATAACACCTCCCCTGTCCCTTGGGGCCAGGGCGCGGGGCTCCTGGGAGAGGGCTGTGCACAGGAAGGTGCTGCTGGTGGGTACCTGGAGGAAGAGAGCATGGGCCCTGTGTCCCCACAGGGGCTGGTCCCCTCACCAGGCTCACTGGATGGCCTTAGAGAGGCCTGCTCAGGCACCTGTGGAAGGGGTTCACTGAAACGCGAGGCTGTCACCGGGCTCCAGAGACGGGCTTGAACCCAGGGCCTCCCAGGGACCGAGGTGGGTGACCAGGTCAACATGGCGCTGGATGGAGCTGCCTTTGGGTCAGGTCTCCCTGGTCTCCTTGCACCTGGGCTCTGCTCCTCTCCGTCCCCAGACTGGCTTCCTCTGTCCCCCGTAACCTTGGCGGGGCCTTCCCAGCTCCTGCGTGGGGCTGTGCACTTGGCCCTTTGGTACCCTGTGTTTCAACAGAACAAAGGATGCCAGGTGACCAGGGACGAGACGTTCTCGGTCATCGCTGGGGTCTGGCATGTGGGTGAGGGGCAGGAGGGATAGGAGATGGCTCCTTGAGCATTGGTGGTTGGATGAGGTAGATTGTTTAAGGGAGTTGGGAAAAACCAGGGAGAGTTAACCCAGCACTGGTTTTTATACACAACCAGTCAGTGGGTGGCACATGATGGCTAAAAGAATGGAAGGATGGGTGGGTGGGTGATGGATAATGGGTGATAGGGTAGAATTTCTTTGCTAGGAAGTTCTTCGAGGCACCACTTTTTAGATGATGGCTTATGCTACCATGCCAGGCTGTTGCCCTTGAACCTACAGAACCGTGAGCTAAATAAACCTATTTTCTTTATAGAGCCAGCGTGTCTCAGGCATGTTGTTGCAGAACTGTGAACCTAATATAATCCTTAAATACTGGCCAACACAGATTGAGTGCTTATAATACACCAGCGGTTGTGCTTTTCTCTTTACTTGTATTATAGTATTGCAATCACTCTTTTGGGTAGTGATTATTTTGATCATTTTACAGATGAAGAGAATAAGGCTCAGAAACTTCTAGCAACTTAAGCAACAGTGGAGCCTATTCTATGCAGACTTCTATTACCTGTGGTCCTGGCTCGTCCTCCTTACACGGCCTGAAATTTGGGGGGTCTTCTAGAGACAACCCTCTCTGTACTTTCTCACCCACATCCTCTGACTCTTTTGAAGTTTTCGTTTCTAACATAATGCAGCTGAAACACATTTATCCTTGGTTTTCTTCTGCTGCCCACAGTATATCGAGATGTGACTTTAGATATGAGTACATGGCTGTTCTTAGCTCCTCCAGAGCTTGAGCATGCATGACACAGCCCTGTGACTGAAGCGCCAGCTGCTGTATAGGCCAGAGCTATGGGTGGTCTCAATACCTGGGTTTGCAATGCTGATTAGGGACCAGGAGTGTGGCTCCAGGCTGCTCCAGGCCACTGTTGGCTCTGCCATCAGGTGGAGATGAACACTGCGTTCTGCTGACCCAGCCCCCACCAGGATTGGCGTGCCACATCTGAACCTTTCCATCCATCTTTAAAAATACTCTATCAATCTGTTCAGTCTCAGCTCCTCTGCGGCCCTGGGTCCTCAGCTCCCATGTCTGTAGGATTCGGGGGGTGTCTTTCCACTTTCTGCAGGCGTATGGGGATTGGAGATGGGCAGTGGTCTCAGGCGCTTGTCCTGTGCATGTCGACAAGAGCCTCTAGCACAGAGTTATCTCATGGGTTCTGCCCCTCCCTGCGGCCTACCGCCCTCTGGATCTAAAACTTCGGACCCATCATCCAGATGTGCTGTCCGGGTGCCAGGCAGCTCCAGGTTTGGGAACAACTGCATGAGGGCCTGCCAGGACTGGGGCCATCCCCAACGCAGAGAGTGATACTTAACCACCAAGGGCTATGAAATTGTCACACTACGAACAGTTCCCTGGCATCCGGGGTCAGCCCAAGGTTTTCAGAGGGACCTTTGGGAGTGATCTGGGGAGCACTCTGCTTCTTTGTCTATTCTTGTTAAGTGGTAAAACCAGGAAGGGAGAAGCCCCAGGACCGTCCCTCTCACACAACCCAGGAAAGAAGAGGATGACTCCCTGGTCGCTGCCTCTTCCTGGCAGGATTTACAGCCTCCAAATGACGGCAGGGAATCTGGAAGCCTGGGTAATGATGTGGGAGAGAACATTCCCCGGTGCTGACGTGGGTTTCCCTGCATCAGGGAACCAGAGATTGGGTAATTGAAGCTCACGCTCCCAACGGTTATAGCAAAGGTAATCTCCTGACGGCATGAGAAATCTCCCTCCGCACCAGGGGCGGCCGTGGGCGGGGGTCAAGCTCTGATGAATGAGACACAACCCGGGAACTCTGTGCTTGGACCCAGGCAAGGCTCTGGGGTCTCAAAACACTCAGAACTTGGGCAGGTTTGTTCCCCGGAGGGCACTTTTTCTCAAAGTGGGGTCTTGGCTTGGTGGTTGGAGCGTGGTGAAATCTAGCCTGGAGGGTAGAGGCCGATCTGAAAGCTGAGTTAGAGCAAAGGCACTGTGTCTCTGTCCCTCTATCCCTAGCTCCGGGCACGGCCCCTGACACCTAGCAGACCCTTAACATTTTTGTTCAGTGACTGAATGGCTGAGTGAAGGATGAATATACACATGTTCTAGAATAAGTGAAGCATCTCTTCTGCTTGGTTTGCCTGGAAGACAGCGGCCCCAACAGTGAGATGCCACAGGTGAAATACAGTGGTGTGGGTCAGGAGGTGGGAGAAGGAACTGGGGCATTTAATATTTAGCTGTTTCCATAAATACTCATCTGAAGGCAGGAGAGGGAGCAGGCTCTGGCAGGTGCAGGTGAGAGCCAGAGCCGATGGGTGGAGGTCACATGCAGACCTGGGGTCCACTTAATCTCAATTACGGAGTTTTATTGAGCACCTCCTCTGTGCTGGGCACTGTTAACTGTTGCCACTGCAAATGGTGGAAGGCTTGGGGAACGCAGTGGTTTATTTGTTCCTTTCTTTTCTTTTTGGTACCAGGGATGGACCCCAGGGGTGCTTAACCACGGAGCCACATCCCCAGCCCTTTTTATTTTATTTTTTAAATTTGAGACAGGGTATCACTAAGTGGCTCAGGGTCTCTCTAAGTTGCTGCGACTGGGTTTGAATTTGTAATCCTCCGGCCTCAGTTTCCCCAGCTGCTGGGATTACAGGCATGTGCCACCATAGCACAGCAGTATATTGGCTTCTTGAAGCTGCCACAAATAACCACAAACTTGGTGGCTTAAAAAAAAAAAAAACCCAGAAATCTCTTTTCTCACAGTTCTGAAAGCAGGAAGTCTCAAGCCAAGGTGGCGGGGCTGCATTCCCTCTGCGAGTTCCAGGGAGGAATCCTTCCCCGTCTCCTCCAGCTCCTGGTGGCTGCTCCCGTTCTTGTCCTGTGGACATACTGCTCTAATTTCTGCCCCTGTCTTCCTCAATGCTGGCTCCCCTGTGTCTTGGCTTGGATTTAGGGTCATCCTGATAATCTCAAATGGCATCATCTCACAATCCTTACATGAATTTTTTTTCTGAAAAATATCCTTATTCCAAGCAATGCCCCCTCATAGCTTCTAGGGGGGACATCTCAGTTTGGGGTGTCAGGAGCTGGATATTTGCATCTCCCCTTCCACTCGTGCTTTATCTGTTGACATCCTAACCCCTAAGGGGACGGCTGGCATTTAGAGATGATGCTTTTGGGAGGCCATTTGGGTTAGATAGGGTCACGCGCCTGGTCCCCTCTGGGTGGAACTAGGGATTTGATCAAAGACGTCAGCAAACACACACAGAGGAGAGGTCAGGTGAGCCCACGGCCTAGGAGCCAAGTGGGAGGCCTCTAAATGAAACCCACCTTAGCAACACCTGGATCTTGGCCTTCTGGCCTCCAGAATTGTGAGAAGCAAATTTCTGTTGTTTAAAGCATCTGGTCTGTGGTATTTTTTTTTTCCTTGCAACCTGAGATAACTAATATAGGGGGCTGCTGCTCCACCCCCTGCAGCGGGGGCCAGTGGAGGCCAGTGGCAGGCTGAGCTGGTCCACCACGTGCCTGTGGACCCTGGGAAGGTGTCCTAACTGCTTCCTTGGGAGGTCATGAGTCCTCGTGGGAGATCTGGTGATCTCTGGTGATCGGGCGGGGATGATGTGGCGGGATCCCTTTGAGTCTTGTGATTCCCAGGCAGCCCTGGACCAAGCTCACGGCCGGTCGTGAGCCGAGAACCATCAGGCAAAGTCACCACAGGGAGTGAAACTTACCTGATCATCATGGAGGGCGACCTTCCACCAGAGCCTGACGTGTTTCTGGCCTGTGCTGCGGTTACCAGCCCAGGACGGCGGGTCAGAATGGAGGTCGTGGGTATAAACCACCCAGAGAGGGCTGGAAAGTCAGAGGGATCTTCCAGATCGTTCCCTCCCTCTTGCAAGGCTGAACCCCGGGAAAGCTCCATTCGTGTGGAGGAGGTGGGAGGGGGAGGCTTCCTAGGACCCCGGACCTTGCCAAATGTGAAATCAGCCCTCCCTCCCCCACTCCCCCAACCCAGCCTCCCCCTAACCTCCCCTGGCATCTATAATTCCGTTTGTTGTGCTCGCAAACACCGTGTTGGAAGATTTCATGCTAATGAAAGGGTTTCTTGATTAGGTTACGCTGTTACTGTAAATGTTCCCTCATTATCTATGTTATGGTAGGAATTTGAAAAAGTATAAATTGAGCGTCTTGCATAATTTATAAAACCTGAATGTTTCCTAATTAGTTCGGTTAGGTTAATGATGGTGCAGCGTCACTTCTTCCTGGTCCCTGCTAATGACCTTTCCCCTCTTCATTTTGAGCCCTTTCTATTCTTGACAAAACCCCTGTCACCATGCAGCCTCCAGCGTGGCCCCCCAACCGACAGCAGGAGGACATGCCTTGCCCAATGTGAACAGCTCCTTTTTTTTGTCGGCCTGTCCCCACCCGGCTCTGAGGCCGAGAGGCAGGCTGCTTAAGGTCGAGCAGCCTGAAACGTGGCCCAGGCCGATCCCCTGAAGAATGCCCGTGAAGTGCATTCCTTCCGCAGCGTGTGCTCGGGAGACTGGGGCTGCCCTCCATTAGCAGCCGGGGAAGTGAAAATGCTGGAGGAGGTGGGGGAGGGGAAAGACCCTCTCAAAAGGATTCTAAAATAACATTTTGCATCCTCAAGTAATTCCCAGTTCTCCCTGGCAACCATTCATTTCTTCCGAACAGCAGAAATTTGCAATATGAAAGTGGATTGGCTTCTCCTTCCCTTGGGGCCCCTGTATCTCTTCATCCAGCGCCTTGGGTAAAAAGCAATGCATACGTTTACAATATAAATGTGATTTAATCGACCTCCCTGTCAGGGAGAAATGGCAAGCATATCAAACAAGACCAAGATGTTAGAAAGAAAAATCATAAATTATTCCGGTGACGAGTTTGTGAGCCGCCTCCTGGACCGCTAGATGATGCTATATAAGGGCTGTTCCTTGAAACGATAATTAAGATAATTCCGTATGACAAGGAGAAAAATGTCCAGCTTTGTATGAAATGTGCTTCATGTTAGCAAGCTGAATGCTTGGTATTGATTACACTCCCCCCACCGTCTCCCCCACCCCGCCGCTGCAAACCAAGGCTAAAATTAATTGAATGATGAAACATTTCTTTCCTTGAATCCTTATTTACCGTACATGCTTCCTAGAAGCCATGCTAAGTGGGCTGGGATCTAATTCTCTAAATTGATCTCTTCCTTTGGTGGTGTCTGGGAGACGCTCACATGTGTACACACGCGTGCGCGCAGGCACACACACGTGCACCCACCCCCCAGAGCCGAGTGTCCATTGTTCTCTCTCTCTGGAAGGCACCATGGCTCCCCCCACCCCCTGGGGGGGCAGATTTGATGGACACATCAGCACAGCAGAGCCCTAACTATTCCGTTAGGAGGCTATCACAGGGCTCCCGACAGCAATATGGCCAATGCCAGAGGTCTCCTAATGTAGATGGCTACAGGCGGGGCTGACCCCCCCCCCAATCCATAGAATAGCATCTGGCTTCTGTCTAGCAGAACATCTTTTCTCTCCCTCTCCAGAATTCCAACCTCCCAGGGCGCAGTGTGGTCCAAGAAGGGGCCCCTCACCCGCCCTCTTGCATTCTAGCTGACACATCCTGAGACAGTCGCCCCCCCCCCCACCGCCCCCAGGCACTGGGCAATTCCTGGCAGTGAGGGATGGTTTATGACCTGGCTCTCTGGCTTTCTGAGGCTCTATTTCATCCTGATTGCAGGGCGGCTGCCGTGGTGGCTGGAAGAAGAGTGAGGCAGGGCCTCAGGTATTCAATCCCTGGTGCAGTCCCCAGGTGCCCCCCGGCCAGGCAGATGCCTTTCCCTGCCCGGAGAGGTCCAGAGTGGTGCCAAAGGCAGGCCCTGCAGGCCAGGTGCCTGGGGCAAGGCCCTGACCTAGAGCCAGGCTCAGTGACTTGAACAGGTCTCTTCTCTCTTCTGAGCCCAGTTTCTTTACCACAGAGGGAGGGGTGGGTGGGTGGGGGTGGAGAATCCAAGGCAGAAGCCAGTGACAGGTTTGGCACATTGTGCACAATCCAGGACTTTTTTTTTTTTTTTTTTTAACCAGAGGCACTTAGGCAATTGTGAGATGAATAAATGGCTCTCAGTTTGACAATCCTGTTTGTGACAACCCAGAGCCTTGCCCCTGGGGAGTCATCCTTTCCAGAATGATGACAAAGGAGGGCTCTTCTCCGCTGCCCTGAATGCGAAGGGGTGGCGTGGTTCCAATGAGCCCTGCAGAACCGTGCTTTGGAGACAGGACATAAAGGTGCCCACACAGCCCTGTCCTTGTCTTCCCCACGAGCACTTCTCAGCTGTAGCTGTAGCACATGCAGCCACGTGGTGACAACCAAATTATGTTGGGGACCGTTTGGAGAGAGGGCTGCGTTGGTGTCCAGAGTGCACTGCTGGCTTGGTGGCTCAGAGTGGGAGTGGGGGCTGGGCTAGAGGGCAGGATAGGGAGCTTGCAGCCAGCTGGTGGGGGCTGGACCGTGGAGCATGCACCACCACCAACACCGACCCTTAAATTAGCTGTTCCCTACCACACCAGGGACCAAACTCCACAAGGACAAGGGCATGTGCATCTTGTCCATCCTCCCAGTGCCAAGCACAGCACCCAGCACATAGCAAGTGCTCAATAAAGGGGCGGAGAGATAGCTGGGGACCTGGGGATCCCTCTGGAGGGGACACAGTAACAAAGCATTGGGAGCCTCTCTACCTCGTGAACGTGGGGAGGCCATCGGCAGCCCACGCTACTTTCCCCACCTCTCTGGGTGGGCTGGTGCAGCACCCAGAAGGCTTGGGTCTTGCTTTTGTTGGAAGCCTCACATCTGGTGGGAGGCCCAGCCCGGGAGGCATCTGAACTGTCCTCCCCTGACCCTGGATGATCCATCAAGTCCTCAGACATCTCTAAATCCCCGCGCAGCCTGGTACCCCGTAGGAGCTCGACAAGGACTCTCTGAGTGCCTGGCTGCTTGACGAAGAAGCAGCCCTTCTCTGTTGATGAAAGAGCAATTAAGACTTTAGGAGTCTGCAGTCTAGACAGGGCGCTGTCAAGGCTCACATAAGTGGGTCTGGGAGCTGGGAACAGGAGATTAGGGGGGCTCCTAGAGAAGAGGAGCACTGTAGACATCTAGCGGCAGGGGGGAGCCTGGGCCACGCCCTGGTGGGGGGGGCTGCGCATTCTTGGGGAGGAGACAAGCGTGCAGAAAGCTCGGGCCCCTCTGCCTGCCTGCTTTATGTATCTTCCAGGCTTATTTTTACACTGTTTTCTTAAATGACTTTTCACCAGAGTCAAAACAACTCTCCTGTCAACTTATTACCTTAAAAGTAGTTGAGGAGGTGACACTGGGGAGAAAGCATTCAGGAAGAACAGCTATTTCCCTGGGTACTCCTCTGGCTCTGCCTCTGGGCAGTCTTGTGTTTGCAGACCTGGGTTTTATCCTGGTGAGCTCTGCAGGTTACCACGTGACCTTGGCCATGCTCCATGGTCCAGCCCCTACCAGCTGGCTGCAAGCTCCCTATCCTGCCCTCTAGCCCAGCCCCCATTCCCACTCTGAGCCCCAGATTCCTTGCCTGCAGCACAGGGTGAAGGCTCACGGGTGCATGGGATTATGACATTCCTGTATGTAGCTCCACACCTGCGTGCCTAGCCCAACCCCTCACGCCTTGGCCTGGGAAGCTTCCCAGAGGAGGCAGCCCAAGAGAGGCTTGCTGGTGGCACACGTCTATAATCCCAGCTACTCTGGAGGACAAGGCAGGAGGATGGCAGCTGGAGGCCAGCCTGGGCGACTTAGTGAGAAGATGTCTCAAAATAAAAAAATATAAAAAGGGGTGGGGTGTAGCTTAGTGGCAGAGAGTGCTTGTGTTCAACCCACCATACAAGAAAAGAAAATTGTTGTTGGATAAAAATCTGCACTGGGAATTGGATCCCTGCAGGCTGAGCTTCTATGGGACCCTTATCCTGACCCCGTAGCCATACTGCCTGGGGGCATCTGCTCCCTGCTTGGGTTCCTGGATCTTTTCTTATCATCCACCACACATCCAAGAAGCCTCCTGCCTGCACCTTCCCTCTGCCTTGATTCCCTGGTCGACAGCAGAGCATGCGGCTACCTACCCTGTCCTGAATGAGAGATGGGTGTAGCCTCGGTTACTGGAATTCGGGAGACTTCAATCACTCTCTTCTGTCCATGGGCAATTACAATGACACGACTTGGAGACAATGAGGAAGATATCATTAGTTTCTGTTTGCCTGGTGCTGCCCTTGCTGGAGCCCAGCTGATGTAATCAGGCCTGGTTAATGTGGTGATGTGACCTTGGAAACCAAGAGGGAAGAAACAGACCATGTTCAGGGGAGCCCAGCGCCTTGCGCAGTCGCAGTCCCCACTGTGTTCTGTGATGCTTGGTGCTCATGACTCACTTGCAGGTCTGTGGGGAGAGCGTGACATGGGCCTGGATGGGGTGGCAGGGAGCTGAGGGGCATTTGTCTGGTGGGTTAACTTTCTGTTGCTGTGACAAAATCCATGAGAGAATCAACTGGAGGAGAAAGGATTTGTTTTGCTCTTGGTTTCAGAGGTTTCAATCCATGGTCACTTGGCTCGGTGGTTTCTGGGCATGTGGTGAGGCAGAATATCATGGTGGGGAGGATGTGGCTGAGCCAAGCTGTCACCTCACGGCAGCCAGGAAGCAAAGAGAGCAAGGAAGGGGCAGGGGCGGAGTTAACCCTTCCAGGGCATGCCCCTTGTGACTCACTGCCTCCAACTAGCCCCCACCTCCTCTAGTTTCTGTCACCTCCCAATGATGCCATTAAATTATGAATGCACCTATCAATTAAGGCACCAATGAGGTCAGAGTCCTCGCGATTCCATCACTTTCCAAAGGTCCCATCTCTGACCATGGCTGCACTGGGGACCAGGCCTTCAGCTTTCTGGGGACCTCCAGATCCAGACTCTAAGGCTGGAAGGGGCTTGCTTTACTGCTCCCCTGTCCCACGGCCATGCTCGCCCTGAAGCCCATGCCATCCCTTCCCTCCCTCCCCCTCCCCCTCCCTCGCTCTTCAGATACACCCAAGTCCAGCGGTCCTCAAACTACATTTGCCTGGGAATCACATTCTCCAGTGGGTTGCCAGGCTCCACTTCCGGGTGCCTTGTTCTGTGGGTGAAGGGTGGGGCTCGAGAACCTGGATGGTACTGGTTCGAGACCACCTGTGGAGAACTGCTCTTCTCCACCCTGGCGGCTCTGGGGGACTTGAACCCTTATCAGCTTGCCCTCTGTTCCCGACACTGGTCCTGCTGGACTGGAGCATGGATGGGCTGGACATTTTCAGAGATCCCCAGGTGATTCTGGGTTGAGGGGAGGCCCTTTCCTGGTGACGCCCAGTGCTGTCACCAAGACTCAGCTTGGGTTCGTGGTCGCCGCAGAGCAGGGATGCCTGGATGCTGGCTCTTGGGCCTGCGTCCAAGTCCTGACCTCCAGGCCAAGTCTGCCTTCCCTTTCCTTCTTGCAGCACCCCTTTCCTCTGCTCCCAGCCTCCTGCTTTCTTCTGTGACTCGGGTCCCTGCTCAGCAGAGTGCAATCATGACAGTGATTTTGCTCTCTCCTGTCCCTCTCTGTTGACCCTTTGGGTTTCTTTCAAGGTCATGGGCAGTCCCGTGACTCCTGGACCCTTCTGGTTGTTGGAACTTCCCTTGGTCTGGAGTGAAGCTGCCTGGTCACCGCGGTATCCCGGCCATCTCCTTGCATGGAGGAGGGAGGAGTGGCGTCTTTCCCCTCCTCTGGCTCTCCCTGGATGCTCTGGCTCCCCTCTTCTCCTGGCAGTGAAGTGGGTGACCCGCTCTGTCTTGACAAGGCTCTGTCTCCCTGTTGGGGTCTGCATCTCCCAGTGGAGGCTCCTCTGTTGCGTGGTCCCTGAGCAGGGTGTGTCTGAATTCTGGGCAGTGGCCAGCTTCTATCTGACCCTAGGGGGTCAGCTGAGCCTCCCCCTCCTGCTACCAGCGGTCCATGCTTTCATCTCCCTGGCTGGACACGGTGTGGCCTCATCTAGATGGCAGCCTCCTGGGCAACCCAAGACCCCTACCTCGTCCTCCAACCCCTGTGCTCCTGTGTATAGAGCCCCAGGTCCTTTTTAGGGCCAGGATGGGTGGGACCGGTGCTTCTCGGTCTTATCCCCGACCCTCTGAGCTCTGGTCCCTTTTCACCTTGCTAGTGCAGGACTCTGCCGCCGGCCTCCGGCCTCCTTTCCTGCAAGACCAGCTGACAAGGAGCTCTGCTTCCCAAAGGATTTCCATTCCCAACAAACTCTGGGTTTACACCATTTAGGTCCACCAGGAACTCCTGGTGAGACAAGGGACCAGGCTGTGTGACAACGTGATGGTGCAGGCAGGCCCAGGAGCGGGAACACACACCCGGTCCAACTCACCAACTTTGGGGGCTCCTGGGACATTTTCTGGCCTGGAAGAAGGGGCGACTGAGTGGGATCTTGAAGTAGGAGTAGGAGTCGACCGTCAGCGGGAGGAGCACTTCATACTGTGGGAGTAAAATACGATCAGGGACTGAGCGAAGAGATGCCTGGTGTGACTGGAACACGGAGGAGACGGTGTGACAGGGAATGGGATAGGGACAGGCAGGGACCAGGTGGCGAAGGGCCAGACCTTTTCAGAAGCATCTCAGGGTGAGCAGGTTGAGCACCCCTCCCTCTGCCCCAGGGCCCTGTTGTAAAAGTCCTGTGGTCACTTCCTTCACCTGGTGGCAGCTCCGAAGCCCCAAGGGAGAGAGGAGAGATCTCCCCTCCTGATAACTGCAGCCATGGGGGGTGAGGGCGGCAGGGCCCCGAGCAGGTGGCCGAGGAGGGCGCTCCCTCTGGGGACTCCCTGACACCAATGGGCTCCCTCCAAAGGGGTTCCCAGCCCCCAGGACAGTTGCTGGCTCCTTTGGGGGAGTCTCCAGCTGAAATGTGAGTGGCAGAACCTCAGCTGGGCGAGGGGAAATGCACAGGACTCGGATGAGTTACCTGAGAGACCAAGCAGAACAGGATGATTTCTCGGAGGTGGGACTTAGGCCTGACATTTCAAAACTGCCGGTCTCCATTTCTCACGTGTTCCGTGAGCATATGTTGCTTTCCCATAGGAAAAAGCCCACGTTTTCCCAGAGCTGGTTCCTCGGGGCCTATGCACTCTATGCCAGCCTTAGGGGACCCTGCAGGCCCAGTGGTCCCTGAGACCCTCCCAGAGTGTGGCCCTGTGTCCTGGGTAATGAACACTGGCTGTGCCCATGGTCTGGGTGATTCCTGTGCAGTGCCATGGGTCTCGAGTGATTCTTGGAAAAGGGATAATAGACACCACTCACGGGCTCACGCAGTTGACTTTCTTGGCCAAGCTCACGCAGGGAAGCAGGTGTCTGTGTTGGGATTGCCGCTCAGATGCGCGTGCCTCCCAAGGCGGGGTCCTTTGAGGCCGATTCTTTTGGTCTATTGGGCACCTCTAGAGGTTCTCTGGGCCAGGCCTGATGCTTTTTTCCTGGGGTGGCCCTGGGGAAGTCACGCTGCTTTTCTGAGCCTCAGTGTTGGCACCTGTAAACTGGGGATCACTGCTCCCTTTGCAGGCCTGCTGTGAGGCACGGGGAGGGTACAGGTGAGCTCCCTGGGACAGAGCCTGGCACTGGCTGCTCACAATGGGAGTTTCCAACCACAGACCATGGCAACCCAAGCTGGTGCTGGAGTCCCTGTTCTTACAGCAAGAAAGAATCCATTTCCTCTGTCTGCTTCCAGTTCCTGGCTTCAGAGGATACAGATTCTTGGCTTCCTTGAGCTCCTATTCTCAGACACAGGGGAATGGAATCTGCATAGCAAAGAGGTGCCAACCCTGTCCTCCTTCTCCTGCCCCAGGCCCAGTCTCAACCCAGTCCCCAAGCCCCCAGACATGGACTGTCAGCAGAGCAGGCTCCGCCCTGTCTGCACGTGGGCTTGGGGAGAGTCACAAGGCCAGTGCCAGGGGAGCCTCGGGCAGCAGCCCTTCTACACACCCTTTTGCTGTTAATCGTTGTGGCTGTCTTGGACACTTTTTCTGTCGCAGGTTCTTTGTACGTATCACTCATACTTTCCTTCTGCCTGAAAGTCACAGCATACGACTCCTCCCTTATGGGAACACGGGCTGTAGCCCTGCTGGTTCCCCTCAGAGATGGCGATCGCCTACTCCGCAGTCTGAAGGAGACTGCTTCTGTGGGGTTGCTGGAAGCTTTGGCCGTCCACCCTTCCCACAGGAGAGCGGTGCTTTATCTTCGTTTTGAGGTGGTCCAGTCCCTATCTCACTGTGCATTTAATTCCCAGTAGATTTACCTCTCTGAGCTCCACTTGGTGTGGCGCCATTGACCCATGTGGAAAGCAGGTATCAGGAGGGGACGAGTGACTGTGCTACTATGGGAGGGGTGCTGCCCAGAAAATTGTGGGGGACATTGTTTGTACCCTCAGAACCAGGAGAAGGAGCCTGAGGTGGTGAGCTTCTCTCTTGGGGAAAGTAGCCTGTGAGAGGTCCGTGCTTCCTCTCTGCTGGGAAGCATGAGGCCAAATGCGCAGCCCCGTCCCCGGGGCTGCCCAGGGCCCTCGCCTCAGGACCTGGACCTCAGGCCTGCCCAGGGGTTGACAGGTATGCCGGTCCTTTTGCTTGTTCTTGGGCTGTGTTTCGGGGGCCCATCTCCCCCTCTGACTTAGCTCTCCCTGTCCCTGTGACACCAGCTTGGGCGCAGGTCCTCTCTGGTCCTGGCTGCCTCTCCTGGCAGACCTGTGCCTTTGTGGCATCCCAACAGACGCGGCTGACATTTCCTGTTTCCATGGGAACAGAGTCTGACTGTAGCCAGACAACTAACTAGAGGGGCTGCAGCGGAGCGTGCGTGTGTGTGTGTGTGTGTGTGTGTGTGCGTGTGTGCGTGTGTGCGTGTGTGCGTGTGTCTGCTCTTGGAGCCCTGGGTTCTTGAACAGATTCTCTGTGTCTTGTGCCGACTGTGACAGCCTCCTCCGGGCAGTAACTGTGCCCATCTGCAGCTCTTACATCTCCATCGCTGACATAATAGTGCACCGGGGTCCATCCATCTGCATAATCATCTTAACCTGCTCCCACAAGAGAGTTTAAGAGGTCTGGGCTGTTGGAAAATGACCATAAAGCCTGCAGCAGATACCTTCAGCGATCGCACCAACATCTATCACCCGGTAATTACAAGTGGAGAGCGAGGGCCTGGGCCCGCCTGTGTGGGCAAGGCAGAGGGAGAGGCGAAGGAAGGCTGCCCACAAGGGACACAGCAGTTCTTGGGTCCTCTGTCCACACCACATTGGAAAGAGAAAAAGGACCCGGGCTCTTCTCTTCCTACTGGGTCCTAGATCTCAAACACTTCTTCCGGCTGGCTGTGTGGCCTTGAACAAGCCCCTTTCACTCCTTACTCTCTCTCCAACTCCATTTTCTTATCTGTAAGATGAAGGGATTGGACAAAACCATCAGTTTCCAGACTGTGTGCCCTGGAACCCTGGGGTTCCCTGGCAGGGTTGGGGAGGGGCGGGTAGGTGGCAGTGAGCCCCGCCTCCTGCACTGGGCACAGCTCTGCTTTCCTTGGTCCGACAGTCAGGATTCTAAAGAAGATCAGACATGCAGAGCCGTCCTTGCTACCAGAAGAGCTAGGCCTCTAACAGGCTCCAGGATCTGGTAGGGTTCTGGGATTCACATGGCGATGGTATAAGAGTCAGAGGATCAGATGTGGTGGTGCCTGTTTCGCTTCGTGCCTGTTTGCCAACTAGCGATCGTGTTGAGTCCAGTGCTCTTCAGAAGAAGAGCTGAACCTCTGCAGGCCTAGAATGGAGAGTGTGAGGACCTCGGGCCTGGTGGAGGCAGCGAGCCACTGCCTGCCTCCTGGGTCTGTGCGGCTCCACGTTTCTGGGAGTCTCCGGGGTGCTCAGCTTCCTGCCTCTGGACAGCAGGGAGCCTCGATCGTCTCCTCCCAGTGTCCATCAGCTACCTGTCCATCAGCTGGTGAAGTCCAGCTGTGGCCTCTTGTTTGCCGACCTCTTGTTCTGCGGCGGCCTGAGAACTCGCCGTGATTGGCCTCTGCTCTGGCCTGAGGGTGGGGGGCTCAGGCTATCCTGACTGGTGGCAGGACTCACCACCCCCAGACCTCCTTGGCCAGGCCCTCCAAGCTCCCGGATGCTTTCCTCTCTGCTCTTGTGTCTTTGAAACTTTAACCTGTCTGTCCGACCTGCATCTCTGGGAAGGATGAGGAGAAAACAAAAACTAAAACACAGAGTTTCCCAGTCTGTCCATCCCAGGACCACAAAACACCACGTCCACTCTCTGCCCAGCCACGCCATGCTGCTCTGCTGCCTCTCGCTGGTCTGTAGCCCAGTCTGTTCTCCGTGGTGGGGGCTCTTGGAATGCCCTGAGGCCGGGGCAGCTGTCCCTCACTGTGTGGAGGGCTCTGGATCGGCTCTGGGGGTGCCTCTCTTCCCAGGTGGCACCCCACGACGCAGCCCCTAGCAGCCCCCCCAGAGCCCATGGGCAGCTGGTGGGCACTGGTTGTGGACTGGAAGTTCTTCTCAAAACTTTTTGTGGGGTCAGTGAATGGTTCAAACACTCAGGGTGTCCCGGGACCCTGAGCTGCAGCACGGCCCCACGGCGGAGCTGGGTGTGTATCGTATTTGTTGAACAGCGGAATCCCTTTGTTCCAGGGCCCTAGGCATGAAAGACAATGGCAAGCCAAGCTGCCCGGGTGGGAGCCGGGTGGGATCTGGAGTCCGTGTCACGCACCACGTGCAGCTGCACCCCCACGTGCTCATTGACCCAGACCATGATCTTCCCTTCCACCTGAAGGAAACAGTCTCCTGAGGTCCTGGAGGCTCGGGAAGGGGAAGTGCCACAGGTGGTCCTAGAACCCAGTCTCCAATTTCCAGTCCAGACTTGATCACACCTGCCGTAGCCACCTGACCTGCAGCGGTTATATTAGCGAGGGGAGCTTTGTGTGGCAGTGAGGGTCTGGCAGTTAAACGGAGGCACAGACATACCCATAGAAGACCCCGTGGAGTGCTGGAATTCCTGGGAGGACAGAGGCTTGTTGTGGTCTCAGATCTGCTCTTCTGCTGTGTGACAGTGGGTCAGTAGCTTGCTTTCTCTGAGCTTTGAACAGTGGTTGAACAGTGACTGATTTGACTCTGGGATCGCTCAAGGCCTCCTCCTGGCTGTTCTTCTCCGCTTGCTGCCACTCCCCCCCCACCCATCCCCTGGCTGGCACCACGAGCTATCCAATGCTCTGGACCTTTGTCCCTGTGTTCCTCCTGGGAATCTGATGGTGACCAATGCCCACAGATGCTCCTTGGTGGAAAGGGGGTGGTCAACATTCGCCCACGTGAGCAGAACCCAGGCTCTGGATGGGAAAGTGCCACCTGTTCTCCCAGGACACCTTCTGATGGGACCCAGGGGCAGAAGCCCCAGGACACACAGTCTGTGGCCACGTGGCAGTGGCTGGGGCAGGGATCAGGTCCACCCTCCGGCACATTCCCGTGGGCCCAGGAGTCAGGAAGAGGCCCTGCCGTTGCTCCAGCCTGCAGGACAGCCCACCTCCTGCCTGCACAGCCCTCAGGGCCCAGCCTGCCCTCTGCTACCTCCCAGCCCTGTCCACGGTGTGGACGCCCAGTCCTGACCCCCAGATCCTCCGAGAGACGTTGCTCCAGGCTCTTGTCCTGGGGCACCAGGCTGGCCGGCTGTCCTGAGGACAACTCCCCTGGCTTCCTCCCTCCAGGTTGGGACACATTTTGGTCTGGGGAGGAAAAATCCCCCTTTCCTGTTTTCTCTAGGATGAATGCCCCTCCCCAAAGTCCACATGGTAAAGGCCTGGTACTAGGGGTGGTGGCAAGAGGAGGTGCTCAAAATCTTTAGGAGTAGATCCTTGGAGATCTTGGGTCATTTGGGGCGTGCCCTCAAAGTTCCCAAGTGGGACCCCAGTTTCCCAGTCTCTTTCTTCTTCCTGGCTTAAGGTGTGGGCAGCTGGCACCTACATACCCTCCCTAACATTGTCATCCAGCCCCCTTGATAGAGGTCCACAGCAAGGAGCCCACCTGATTTTAGACGGGAACCTCCAGGACCATGGGCTCCATAAACCTTTTCTCTTTATAAGTTCATCGCCTCAGGTGTCCTGTGGTAGTAATGTGAAGTCGACTTCTACACTCAAGAGAGTCCCTTCCTTTGTCATTACTACAAGCTCTGAGCTTGAGGGCAGGGCCAGGTCAGCCCCAGATCTTCTCCATATCAAAGGGGAGATTAGCTCAGAGCCCCTAACCATGTTAGATGTACTGCCCACACTCAGTGGCAACGCCTCCTCCGAGACTGTCAGCTTTATATCTGCTTCTTTTTATCAATACGGGCAAATAATTCTCTAGACATTTATCATTTTAAACTGTCACAGTCCACTGCCTTTCCCGAGGACCAAAATCAATACTGATCTTGGTTTGAATACTTTTCTGACAAGGTTCCTATTTGTAGATTCACAAGTAGAACTAATGTGTGTTAAAGCTATTCAGTTTGGCATTTTGCAGCTCCATTGACACATTAAATATAGGCGTTCACCACGACGATTAACCTTACAACTATTAAGTAATAAAAATCCCGCATACATATTTATTAGCTGAACATCCAACTTGCGCGTGGTGCCTTCCCCGACGAGAGGGAAATCAGAGGAGGTGGGGATGGCTGCAGAGAGACAAGCTCACTGCTTGCAGAGGAGGCAGGAGGAGGCGGGGCTCTCCAGGCTGGACATCTTGGTGGGAGGAAGGGAATTTGCTGAATCTGGAGCTGACAAGTGGCTGAGCTGTCCTGAGATGAGGACCCTGACTTCCTGGTTCTAGGTGCTTTCTGAGTAAGCACCTTCCTCCTCTTGAGCCTTGGTTTCCTCATCTGCATAATGGGGTCAGACGAGAATCCATGCTTCCCAGCCTTCTTCTAATGCCTTGGAACACACAGAGATGGTAACATTCTACAAGGTCCTGGGATCAAGAGACAAGGCTGCTTACAGCCAAAGTGACCAGCTTGGGGGGACCCTGACTGCCCCGTGAGTCTATTCTGGCCATCAAGAATGTCAAGGAGATCCACAGCTCAGCCTGCTGGTCATTTGCCAGTTGAGACTGTGGAGGAGAGGAGAGCAGCTGTCCTCCTTGGTGACTCTGGGTGCCTTCCCAGTGCATTGGTGGGGACTCTGCTTCCTGGATGCTGCCTTTCCTGAGCCAGCATCAAGATGGGTCCTGAAACCAGGTGCGGTGGCACATGCCTATAATCCCATCGGCTTGGAAGGCTGAGGCAGGAGGATCGTGAGTTCAAAGTCAGCCTCAGCAAAAGCAAGGCACCAAGCAACTCAGTGAGAACCTGTCTCTAAATAAAATACAAAATAGGGCTGGGGATG
Organism: Ictidomys tridecemlineatus; assembly: GCF_052094955.1. Lineage (NCBI taxonomy): Eukaryota > Metazoa > Chordata > Mammalia > Rodentia > Sciuridae > Ictidomys > Ictidomys tridecemlineatus. The sequence goes on along the minus strand of NC_135477.1, from coordinate 44,564,297 downwards.
TGGCTCAGTCAAGTGCCCCTGAGTTCAATCCCTGGTACCCTCCCTCCCCGCCCCCCCCCCCAAAAAAAAGAAGGATCCTGAGCATGTGTTTATGTCCTGGCCTGGGAAGGCACGGACCCTAGCATCCTGGATGTGGGCCCAGGCAGGTACCTGTAGATGCCACTTGTCATTCTGGCCCATTAGGGCCTGGGCCCTACTCGTTACTCATGATTTATGCACCTCCCCCAGAAGGGGCTTCAAGATGAGACAGGTGAGGGGCTCTGGAGTCAGCACTCCTGAATTTAGGTACCCCTGTCAGCCTCTGGGTCGTGTATCTGTCATCTCCACTCTGCAATATGCATGAGCTCTGGCCCAACCTCAGACCCAGGGTGGCACAAATGTGAGCAGGATGGACCACGTAGTGGGGGAAATAAGGATCTCTGTGCAGTTGCAGTGTGTCGCACAGGGTGTCAGGGGAGGGAAGGAGCAGGGTTACAGGGGGTTCTTTCTGGACGCAGGGACCTTTGCTCTGAGATTTCTGTGAGATCTACCAGCTGGGCCGGGACCCTCAGAACAGTGGAGGAGAACAGTGTTGCAGGCAGACGGACAGCATGTGGCCTTGGGGACCTCCTACTGTGGCAGCGCAGCCCAGCAGAGTCCCACCGTGAGTTCTGACACCCGTGGTTGTCTGTGCTCCCAGTAGTGACCCAGCACAGTGGGGGCCACTGTTTCGGCTCTGCCTGACCTTCTTGTGTGGCACCTGGCCTTCTGAGGTGGGCCAGGCCGGCACTGTGACCTCCAGTCTTCCCCTCTCCCTTCTGCTTCTTGTCACAAGGGCGTTTCCCTGATAAATTCCCTACACGTCGAGTCCCATCTGGGCATCTGCTTCTCAGAGGACCCAGAGTAACACAAGAAGGAAGAGCTTCAGACACTGAGCGTGAGGGTGGCCTGTCATTTCCATCTTCCAGACAGGGAACAAAGGCTCAGCAAGTTCCAGAAGGAAAGCGCTTTGAACTGTGATGTGCTGGGCCTTGGCGGTTGCTGTTGATGGGGACAGGCCTCCACGCAGCCACTTCCTGGGCACCCGAAGGCACGTCTGCCATCTCATAAACCCTTCCCCATGGAGAAAGGCCAGTGCTCTTGTCTCTGTGGACATTCTAGAAGGTCGGAGCCTGGAGATGCCAGAGGTCGGTCAAGGACTCATGGACTTGGCCTGGGGTTGGCACCCAGGTCTGTCCACTGCAAACTGTGCCTGGGTCCTCTGAGTTGTTCCTGCATTGTCCACGTGCTCGTGGACAATCTGAATCTGTCCCTTGTCGTCTGATTCTAGTTGACAGAAGATGCTTCACCAGGCACTGAAGGAAGTACTTCCGGGCTGGCTAGTCTGGGACTTAAATCTGCTTGGACGCCCCTTGCACACACTGGCCAAGAGCCCCAGAGATGGGGGGTGACTTTCCCAGATGGTGGGCTTGCTCAAGACCCTGTTCTTCAGCTTGTTGCCCCTCTCCTGCCCCCACCCCCCGGCACTCCTGGGCACAAGGGCCCACGCTGGCTTTCTCATGGATTGGAGGATCCAGGTCAGCTCTTCCACCACTGAGTGGCCAGCCCCATGTGTGACCCAGCCCCTGTCTGGGGCTTTTATCAGCCCAAAGCCCTGTCATTAGAGGACAGCCACTCGCTGGAGGGGAGCACAGGAGAGGAACCGGACGTCACAGTGCGAAGGGACGCGATTTTCCTTTCTCAGTTGGAGGGTCTGCGGGGAGCCTGGACACCTTCTCGGGGGAGAGGAAGAGGGCACGGGTCAGTGCCAGGGGAGCCCTGCTCCCTAAGACCTGCTTCTGGGCTCTTCCCCCTCCTGGGTGGGACGAACTTGCCGCTGTCAGGGAACGTCTGCCGAGGTGCTCCTGGCTCTCCTCTGTTTCTATTTTCTATCTTGATGGAAAAATTGTGATTTTCACACTGTCACGAAACCAATAGGTCCCTGACATATGTTTTTGTAATCTGTGTAGCTGGTTTCCTGTACTTCTGACAGTTCTATTACATGTCTGACAGTTATATGAAATTTTTCCTCTGGGAAGTGAAGGGGGGCACGTGCCTCTCCCCGCCCCCATACCTCCCTGGTCCCCCGCGCTAACTTATATTTGGAGACTGAAGAACAGAGTGGATGCTTTTCTTGTCCTTGCCCTATGTTAGCTGTCAGCCCCCTCCTGGGAGGGACAGGGTGAAGCTTCCCGCCAAATGACATGTGAGGGACACTAAGTGATACGGGAAAGTAGGAGGGGAGCAAAGCCAAACTGACTCAGGACTCCATGGACCCCGGCTGGCCGAGTCCCCGTGAGCATCCGGCCCCACTCCTCCCAGGGCAGCGCCCTGTGCCCGGGGGGAGAACCACCTCTGCTTCGTGGCTGGGGCAGGTGGGCGGCACTGCTGGCCCTGCAGAAAGGCCGGCTTTGGCAGCAGCCCACGTGCACGAATGTGGCTCTCTTGATGTGCCTGTTGAGTTTAGCGGTCACGTTCGTGCACGTCCATCTTGGTAAGTCACCGTGCCGGGCCCTGAGGTGGTGGGGCCGTGTTAGGGGCCACAGGGGTGTGAACCAAGTGGGAGTGAACTTCTCTGAGTGGGCTCTGTCCTTGTGCTTGGGAGTGCACACTGCAAGCACATGTGTCCGTGGGCATGTGTCAGTGGACTGTCCACCTGGGAAGAGGTGCTGGGGACACCCTTTTGTCTAACTTGGCTGCTACTCTCTGGTGTCCTTAACTGGGGACAGCAGGAGGAATGATGGGAGAGGTGGGACACTGCAGGGAGGAAATGGGAGCCAATGTCCCCTAGGCTGTGAGGACATTGGCTCCCAATGTCCAAGACAGTTGGCTGGTCTTGGAGGTGGAGTCTGGTCACTGGCCTTGTCACTGCCTTGCTGGGTGGCTTTGGGCAAACCTCACTATCTGGCAAGTGAGGGGGAGGCCCTGAACGTTCTCCTGGGGATTCTCCATGAAGCACATACAAGGTGTCCCCGAGACACCCCCACCTCCCCGCCCCGTCCCACCTCAGGCTCTTTGAACACGAAAGCCGGTGTCACATCTCAGCCTGGTCTCCAGACATTATTTGGGGCCTCTCAATTGACTTAGCCACTCTGATTTTCCTGTCTATGGAAAACGAGGTGTTGCCATGGCAACTGCCACATTACACGGTGCCGTGCTGACGATGCCTCTGAGATACAGAGCAGCTTCTCAAAGAGATACACTTTTCAACATGTCATGTAGGGCTCTGTACTTGTTAGGGAAAATCGCATTTCCAGCAAAATGACATGCCAGCGCGCGGCTCACGCCTTTCTTAAACAAAGAATTTCATTCACTGCCTCTCTCATGCCTGTCTGGCCTGCCACTGGCTACCCACCTGCCGGAGCCCCGATTCCCTTTACGTAACACGCAGAGCTGGGGACGGGAGGTGGGCTGGGTGCGGGGCAAGGCTCCAGAAGCAGGGGAGAGGTGCTCAGGGCTGGCGTCCCCTCCAGCAGAGGGGCTCCGGGGACAGGTCTGGGATGGGCACTGTGGCCCTGACTCTGGGCTCAGCCTGCCGGAGACGAGATATGCCTCTGAGGCCCCTCGTGTGTTTGCCAGTCCCTGACCTGATCTTCAAGGTGGTGTCTGGAAGACGGGCCAAGGACACTCCAGCCTCACCCTCGAGTGAGATGCAAAGGCCACAGTGAGGGGCTGGTACGGCTGTGCCTGCACCGAAGTGCTCTGCATGACTACGCCGCTGTCCTCACCCAGGAAGGTGGGTATTGTGCTCAGTCCAACCCTCAGTCATGGTGGTCTTGGGTCCACCACTTCCCGCCTTGACCTCAGATTTACCATTTGCCCCGTGGGCAGGTGGAGCTGGACATCTCCAGACCCCAGCGTCCTTGGAGTCCTGCTTGGAGAACTAGAAGCCCCTCTCTCCCAGATATTGTGATGAAAATGGGCCATCAGGCTTTCCCAACGAAGCCTGCACTGACGGGCAGATGTCCCATGCCCTGTGTGGACCACGCTGTTGGGTGAAGGGGCACACCAGCAGGCATCAATGCACTCATGATACTCAACTGGTGGGTGCAGTGGCCCTCGCCCCGAATCAGTCCTTACGTGAGTTACTGCACAGAGTGCTGGGCACTGGGAGCCACTGGACTCACTGACCAGGCTCTGGGACAAGCGCAGCTGGGCCATCGGGGAAATGGAGCATCTGGGCCCAGGTGGGAGGCCCCTGAGGGACTCCAGCCCCCTCTGCTGTCCAGAGGGTCTCTCTTGCTTTCCGGCCATATCGGTGGGGCTCCGTCCTTAATTCCTGCGTGAATGGCCTGAGCTGAGCTGCTGGTGGGGCTATGCCAGTGGGCATTAGTCTCTCTCTGGGTTTCGGGGCCTCTGCTCCCCCACACCTGCCCTGGACCACTGCATTTGTCCTGAGAAGAGCGAGGCTAGGAAGAGCTTTCTGGGCTCCCTGTGCAGATGAGGGACCTTGCTGGGCTGCCTCAGGCTACCTCTTTGTTGGAGCCAGGGTGTCTCACTGGGTCTCCCTGCCTCCAGCCTCCCCTGCCTCCACCCCAAGGTGTCCTCCACCCTGAATGAGTTTTCTAAAGGCAGCCCTGACCATGCACCTTCCTGCCAAGTTCCTTCTGGGGCTCTCTGTCCCTCTTAGGATCAAGTCCGTGTCCCTGAGTGTGGTGTGAGGCTCCTGCCTGGCTCGGTCCCTGGACGCCTCTCCCAGTTCACCTCTCAGCCCTCTTGATTTTTTTGTGTGGACACAGGATTTCTTCCAGTTCTCCGAAGGTGCTGCTCTCTCTCACCTCCAGGCCTCGGCTGGGCTGCTTGGCCTTTGGGGACGGCTCTCCCTTCCTTTGGCTCAGCTAAATCCCGTTCCTCTGTCATCAGGTAGATGATATCACTGACCCCCCTCTGCCCAAGTGTCAGCCAACCACTTGGAGGAACTGCAAGGGCCTTAGCTGGATGGCATCCACTGCTCAAGTCTCCTGCATATCCTTCCTCCTTATCCACAGAGTCTCTCATTTTGGTTAGGCTCCTGGCTGCTCAGAACAAACACCCAGCCTCTCTTGGAGCCAAAGGTGGTCATGTCACCAAATTCTAGTCAATGGGATACGAACAGAGAGCTCCCGGGCAGTGTTCTTAAAGGAAAAGACGCATGCTTTTTTCTACCTTTCCTCCTTTCCACCAGTTGGAAAGCAAATGTGATGTCTGGAGCTTGGGTAGCCATGTGCTTGGGAGTCCCATGCTAAGAGTGACAGAGCAGAAAGAGAAAAGATGCTTGGCTCTCTGATGACCTTAAACCAGCGCCATGACTTTGGATTGCTTCACTTTAAAACTTCTTTTCTATGAGAGAGAAATAAGCTTCTATCTTGGACAGGCCACCATTAGTTCAGGGCTTTCTGTTAGTCATAGTCAAATCTAATTTTCATTAATGCAGGTACCAGTAACTGGACATCTGAAAGCAAGGAAGACATCTAGGTTCTCCTCTTTAACCAGGCATCTGGAGGAGGAGGCTGATCTAGGTTTGGTTCCACAATCCCATCTGTGTCTGTGACATTCTCAACCTTCTTCTCATGGTCCCAAGATGGCTACAGCAGCTCCAGACATCACATCTTCACAGCCTTCTCAGGTAGAGGCTGAGGATGAGCTACAAAAGGTAAGAGATGCCCTCCTCATGCACTTGTCCTTTAACCTTGGAGGGAAACCCTCCCTGGCAGCTCCAAGTAGATGTGCCAGGGCATCTTGATGGCCAGAATCCTAGCTCAGGGGAGGTTGGGATAGCGAGTCTCTGGATGTTTGGCCTCTATAGTAGAGGCAGTAAGGACAGAACTGGGAATGGCTCCTGGCTAGAAGGCCAGTGGTGCCTTCACATTGCCTGTTTGCAGTGTCTGTTCACTGGCCTCTCTCCAGGGCAGCAGGCCCCACAGCAATGCTCTTAAAAGGGTGCAGCCTCTGGGAGCCTGCCCACCAGGTCAGACCCTGTGTCTCCTGTTCTACCTCCGTGGAGTAGACCTCCCTGGGCTTCTCTGTGGAAAGGGGGTGACCATTCTTACCAGTCTCAGAACAGCGCTGGAGGAGCAAGCTCACATCTGCTGCTGCAGGAGACTCCGGCTCTCTCTCGTGGGCTCTGCACCCACAGCAGTCACCGAAGGGTGTTACAAATAGATGGTGCTGCCCTGCCCCCGCCCCCCGCAGAGCCTGGCATCTGACTGGTCCAGGGTGTGGCTCAGACACTGGGATATTTAAAAGCTGCTGATCAGTTCTAAATCTGAGCCAGCACAGAGTGAGCTTTCCATAAACGCTAGCCCCGATGGCTTTGTTCACGATTGTGGCCCCAGTCCCTCCCTCAGTGGCTCTCAGTAATTGTTTGTTGAATGAATGAATGAATGGAAATGTGGGGGCAAGAAGAGGGAGTTGGCTGGGCACAGTGGTGCACACCTGTAATCCCAGCCGCTTGGGAGGCTGAGGCAGGAGGATTAGGAGTTCAAAGCCAGCCTCAGCAAAACCAAGGCACTAAGACACAGTGAGACCTTGTCTCTAAATTAAATTCAAAATAGGGCTGGGGACGTGGCTCAGTGGCCCAGTGCCCCTGAGTTCAATCCATGGTTGCAAAAAAGAGAAGAAGAAGGAGTTGGTTGAGCCCAGTTGTCTCTGCCCGTGGACACCGGGAGTGCTGCTTTGTCTACTTGGTCATTGCTTCAGTCAGAAGACCTGAGGCCAGGAAGGCCTGTTCCCCCCTCCTGGCAGGCCTCCAGGGTCTGAGTGGGCCGCACTGTCCACTCCCTCATCCAAGATAAAAACAAAAACAGAAACAAAACCCCAAGAACTCAGGAGGAGGAACAGAGCGTGCAGAACCCACACGCTGGCTTTGCGGACTGGGCTGCCAGGGCCTCCGTCTCTCATCTGGCCACCAGCTTGGGTCTCAGCTGTAGCATCCCTGGGGATGTGTCCTGGTCCTTACGGGGGCCTTGTCCTTTCTGGGGGTGCCATGCTGGCTGGGTGGTATGGATTTCCGCTGTAAACGTGGCCCATCTGGGAGAAGCCCAGGTGCCATGTTTCCAACAGCCCTGAAACTTAAAGCTCAGAAGGCTTTGAAATGCAAATATTTTGAAGGAAACATAAGGTAAACATGAGTGCTTATTTCCCCCTGATGAAAACAATATGCTGTTTGCTCTGAAATGTAAATAGGGCCTAGATCGCTTTTAAAGAAAGCCATGGCTCATATTTTTAGGTCCAGGGTAATAGCGTTCCTAAAAATACGAGCATCCGGCAGCCTTCCCACCCTGCCGGAATCCGCACTCCTGGCTCGGTCCTCCTTCCAGGCTTTGCTATCTTCTCCCATAAATATTCGACATCTACCTCCTCCCCTTCCAATCCGGAATGCTGTACTTCCCCTTCCTCAACCCTCATCTAATTTTTCCAATACTCTCCGGGAGTTCCTTTCGGATAGAATTGGGGGAAGGAAGAAAAAAAAAAAATCTGTAGCCAAAGGCATTTCACTGACTTGAAAGAGATTTTATGGTGCATTGAGTTCTAATCAACTTTAATAAGTATTTAATGCAGGAGGAAGACTTTGCCCCCAGCCCCGAGGCCGACCATGCGTGCTGGTGGCCCCCTGTCGGCCACGGGAGAAAGGACCGCTGCTGGGGCCATGGTTTGGGTGGGCGCGGCGAGTGACAGCTGCAGAGAAACGAATAATTAGCGATTTCAACCCCTGATAATGAGTAGCTCCATGATCCTTCTTGGAGCCGTTAAGAACATCTATCTTATTAATGATCCCGCTCGACAGCCACGGGCCCCGGCGCCCGCGCCTCTCGGAGGAGACTCTCGTTCCTCATCTGCGCACCGAGGAGCAGAGAGGGAAGGTGGTCATTTGTCATCCCCTTAGTAGTGCGAGCTCGGCTCTGGGGGCCAGCCGTGCCCCTGGGGCTGCTCGGGAGACCTCCACGGAGCCCCGTGTGCCATTCACATGGTGCGCAACGCCCTTGATCTTGTGCCCACGTTGCCCCGTTGCCAGGAGGGGTTTCCACCTGCGACGCGCGCTCTCCATCCTGCCCACCCACTCACCTGGGCAGTGCGATTATCCTTATCTATGGGAGGCCTGCCTGCCAAGGGAATTCCGGGCTCCTCACACCGTGGGTTCACAGAGCCAGGACTGGGAAGCCTGTGTTTCTGGTGGATTTTCCTGCCACCCCATGCTGTCCTATGGAATGAGTCTGGGAAATTGCAGCCCTTCCTGGCTGGGTTTTCTCAAAGGCATCGCCCTAGCTGAGTGTTGCAGACTCACTGTCTACTGGCTGCATCTGGTCCACAGAGAGGAATCTGTTTGACCTGTACCTGTCTTAATAATTGGGAAATATCCACAAAATAATTCCAGACTTACTGAAAAATTGCAAGACTCTGGCCCCCTGAATTTGTAGTTTCACCTGATCTCTGGGCACCTGATTATTTTAGGCAATTTACCACAGGCCTCACCACTCCCAGTTGTCCCACACTCTGCCTGACTTGCTCATTTATATATCTGTCTCTTGCTATAAGTGTCTGAGTTTCAGGGAACCATTTAGACCTGTGATTTTTTTTATACCCTATTTTTTTTTTAGTAGATCCCTTTTCTCAAACTATAAAATAGGTAATAAGAAACACTGTGGTTAAGGTTGTTGTGGACCCAGGATCCCATTTCCTTGAACGTCACTTTCCACTCCAGTAGTTCTTAAAAGTTTCTGGAGACCTCAGGGCCCCATGGAACACAGTTTGAAGAAGCTTTCGTTGAGAACAAATAAGTGACATCATCCCCAGGATACGGAATGCAGCAGAAGATTCCTTGCTGGAACCAACAACTGGCAGTTCAAGGTGGAGGTTGTTATCCAGAGGGCGAAAGAGAAGCCTGGACAGGACGACCTGCTGCACATGGTGTGAAATGCCTCGCTGGCATTTAAACCATCCTGTGGATCTTCTTGTCACTCCTAATGTTTTCTAGAAGAACCTCACGTGTGCAGCTACTGATTGTGTGCACACCTCTGGCCCCAGCCCCAGCCTCACACCAGCTCTTGATCTCCCATCTCTCTTTGGGAGAAATGAAGAGTATCTCCCCTCACCAACCAAGCATCACCTGTGGCCGTAATGGTACTCCTGAACCGCGGTTTGACCCAGACGTGGAGCATTTTTAAAATTGTTTTGGACCCAGGATCTCAATTCCTTGGAGCATATTCTGGCACTTTTAGTTAACCAGAGCTCAGTAATTTAAAATTTACTTTTATGTGTGATGTATATGCAAAAGCATATAAAATAGGAGGGACTACAACATATTCCTGAGGCTTCAAATTGAACAGGAAAGTTTAAAGGGATTTGGGGGTTGCAGTATTGTAGATCACATCTCCTGGGTTGGGGCCATGGATATTTTTTCTATAAAGGGCAAGGTAGTACATATTTTAGGCTTGACAAGAGCGTACAACTTCTGTCACCATGACTCGACTTGGCTATTTTAATTTGAAAGCAGTCTGTAGATAATTTGTAATGGAATGAGTGTGGCTGTGTTTCAATAAAACTTTATTTACAAAGACAGGTAGTTGGTGAGAATTGGCCATCACTGTTGATTCTTCCTATGGGTCTGTGTGGGCATTGTGTTGTCTTTAGAGGTACCTTAGTAGACACATCTGACAGAAGAAGATGGGGTGGCACTGGAACTTTCCAACACCAGCTTTCTGTCACTGACTGGATTCCTTACCTTGTGACCAATTCTGGTACTAACTCCCAGGCACAGACCCTGCAGGTTAAGGGCTCAGGCCTGAATTCAGATGTACTTCTGTCTAGCCAACTATAACTTTGGGGGGTTCCCATGACCCTTGTCCAGGTTTAAGGGTTCACTAGATATTGCACAGAACTCCAGAGAGAGAGCTACATTATGACTATTGTTTTATTAGAGTGGTACCCAGAGCAGCACAATGAGGAGATATAGTCAAGGTCTTAGAGATGAGGGTACGATGGAGGTTCCTATGCCCTCTCCCAGTGGAGTCAAGTTGTCCCCCTCCAGCAACTGGGAACAGTATGTCCCGGCCTCGTCATTTCTGAGTTTTATCTGATCCACCATTAGGTTGCATGATTGATCTGTCATTGACCATGTGATTGAATTCCATTTCTAGCTCTCCTTTCTCCCTGAACACTGGAGATGGGGGAGACCTTCCAACCCTCTAATCTGGTGCTTAGTTTCTGGTGTGGCCATCTCCTCTCCTGAAGGCCCATCATGAATCACTTCATTAGCATATAGTCAGACCAAGAGGTGCTCATTATGGATAACAAAAGATTTTCCTCTCACTCAGGAAGTTCTAAAAGTTTTTGAAGCTCTGTGCCAGGAATGAGAGAAAAAGACCACATGTATTTTTTTTTTTTTTAAATTTTACTGTTATACCATAGTTTGCCAATGGATTTCATTTGCTTCCTTTGCCAGCTCCAGTCAATTGGCCTTGCCTGGAGTGCTAGGCTGAAGGGTCAACCTGGGGTCCGAGCTCACTGGAAAAGATTGCTGTCATCAATAGGTGATGTCTTCTGTGAGTGACATAATAGGCATCGGCAGCACAAAATCTCTGTATCTCCCGTCCATTTTCCAAAGAGTGTCTTCTTATCTTTCTGAATTTGGCCTTCTAATCTGTACTACATAACTACCCCTTGCTTTATCTGGGACAGTCCTCTTTCTCAACATTCTCTCTCCTGTAGCAGTCATTGCTCTGCTTGCTCCCACCACTAGGCCATGTTTCTATAGGACTTCACTTCTCTGGTCTTGGTGGCCTGGTCTGCAGATAGACAGGTGACCAAGTAGAGGCAATCATGATGGGCTCTGGTATGGGTGTGGTGTCCAGGCTGGGCCTCTCCCTGGCAAATCTTCCATGTTTTGCACATGCTCGTGGGTTGACCTTCAGGGAGAGGATGAAGTAGAGATGTAAGATGGAGAGAGGAGGTTCTGATCCAATTCTGGTCCCTGTCGTTCTGAGACTCTGCTGCTTCTTGCTTTCCACTCCCTTTTGAGTGGATATAATCCCCTTTTGGCCTCAACTAGTTTGAGGTGGGTTTCTGTCAATGGGAACATGAGTTCTGAGTGACACATGGCCCATGTGGAAGCATTTGCCATTCTTCCAGCCATGAGCTATTATGGGACTCATCCTATGTGAATGGTGTTGCTCACAGCTGCAAGGGCGCTGGATAGGGGGACAAGGTGGGGCTCTGTTCAGATTTAGGGTGAAGACAGGAACCAGCTGGAGGGGACAGTCTGATACAAACTTAACTCAGACTCTCCAGGAATTGAATGACGCTCTGCTCCTTGCTCCAGATGTCACCTAGCCTGCTTATGCCTGGGGTTGACCTCGTGACCTCCCAAATGATCCATACATCTGTCTTCACCTTGGATGTAGGTATCTCAAAGCTTGGGGAAAGGACTTCCTGACTCTTGAGCCAGAATAAGGCCAGTGTACTCTGTGTTAGGGGATTAATTCCAAGCACTAGGTATGGTGCCCTGTGCCTGGGAGGCACTCCTCAGTGGGAGCAAAATGAATGGATGAATGAATGCTCGGCTCCCCTGTGCTTGCTCCTTTCTCAAAGCCAGGGGGCGTGTGCCGCGTCTGTCAGATGTGTCCTAGAGATCCTGATGTTAGCAGCCCTCTGCTATCTGTCCAAAGCCTTCCCAGTCTCTGCCTCTCCACTCCCCTGCACCCCCCACCACCAGGAGAACACAAAAGAAGGTCAAGTCGCCCCCAACCCAAGGTCAATTTCTTCCCTCCACTGAGCCAAGTCCAGCTTCTTGTTCAAGTCAAGTCCGCTGGTGTCTGGCTCCCTCCCCTGCCCTGCAGCCTCTCCTGCCACAAATCCCCCTCTACCCTGCACTTCTGTATGTGCAAAGCCAACCCTATCCTTAGAACCCTATCCTTACCACTGCCTTAGAGGTACTCAGGAAATATTTACTGAACAAATGTGGAATGAATGAGAGTCCATGCATTTGCATGGAATCACCTTCATTCCACATATATACTTCCCTTGCCCTGGTCTTGGTGAGATGGTTTGCTTTAAAAGAGTTCAGCAACTCACAGGGTAGGTGAAACCTCTGGGGTTGGGATGAGGAGTGGACCCAAGTGCTGAAAGAGAGAGAGGTCCAGGGCCTGGTGGATTATGGGGAGGGACTCCCAGAAGGGGTGACATTTGTACTGGACTTGCAGGGAATGCGTTGAAGTGTACATAGTCGAGAAGCCTGTTTAGCTGTGGGATGCTTTTAGAATTACAAGTGACCCAACAACAATTAAAAAAAATCTCAAACACAGGGATGTAGATCTCAGGGAGGGTCCCTGTGGCAGTTCTGTAAGGATACTTGGGACTTGGGCTCCTTTTTGCTGTCCACATCCCCATCCACAGTTTTGATTTCAGTCTCTTCAAAAGATGGCATGGTGGTCAGCAACACGGGGGGACTTGGGGTGTCCTTGTTCTTGTCTAGTAAGAGAGAGAGCAGTATCATTGGCCCAAGAGTGGATTATAATTAGATTGGGCAATTTTGGAGAAGAACCCGTCCCTGGTCCAGTAAGTCGGCATGGTGACCCCTTTTAAATGGGCTTAGACTATTAGGACTTGCCTGGAGGAAGGATGAGATCAACGGCTCCTGAGTCACTGGGTGGCCCAGGGAAGCAGGGTGGAGACCAGACTCAAACAGAGTCGAGGCAGGAGGCAGAGGGATGGGCAGACAAGAGAGGGTCCTTGCTGTGGGGAGGAAAGTCCCCTGGAAGCACATTTCTGGCTCAGGGAACCAGGTTTGGTCTCAGGAAGGGGCGTTGAGTGTTTGAGGATGGCGAAGGCCAGTGGAGTGGGTGGCAGGGCACAGCTGGAGGAGGGGCTGGGAGGCGGGTGTCTGAGGTGCAGGTCCCGAGTGCCATCTTGAGGAACGACTTCTCCATGGGACAGTGGATTTCTGTTGCCAAGCGAAGGGGAGATGGGAAGAATGCGGGACAAACCCCACCCTCCCCTCCCTGGGTTCACTCTGCTCCACTATTCTCAGACTCACTCTCCAGGACGGTGTGGGGTCTGCAGATTTGGCCAAACCTGGGACTTATATCTCCCAGAATCCCGTTCTCTGTGGGTTTTGAGTTAGGGTTGACCAAAGTGAATTGTATGAGATTTTGAAGGTGGAAGCTCATAAGAATTCATCATTCTCAAAAGGTCACGGCAGTCAGACACAAAGACAGATGCAAAGGTGCCCAGAAGGCTCCAGGGTCCCGTTCATCTTCCTGACTCCTGGCTTTGCACATCTGACGGGTGATGGTCTCAAGCCATCTGCCAAGTGCTGGCCTTCAAGTGCCCCAGAGGGGCCTCCACAGTAAACTCCATGAACCCCCTGCACCTGCCCACCTGAGCCAGTGCCCCAGGCTGCTGGTGACTTCTCTGGTCCTCTCCAGACCTCCACCTGCCCAGCCCCACCTCTATTTGCATAAGCTCCCCAAACCCAAATCCTACAGGGAGTCCCTAGTTACCTTAACACCCACCCATCCAGTGGAACTCTCTGTGGCAGTGAGCAATAATAGCACACTTTGATCCTATCAGAGAAGCTGTGTAATGTAGTGGGTTTCTTTCTTTCTTTCTTTCTTTTTTTGTACTAGAGATTGAACTCAGGTGCTTAACATCTGAGCCACATCCCTAGTCCTTTTTTTATGTATTTTATTTAGAGACAGGGTCTCACTGAGTTGCTTAGGGCCTCACTTAGTTGCTGAGGCTGGCTTTGAACTCATGATCCTCCTGCCTCAGCCTTCTGAGCTGCTGGGATTACAGGCGTGCACCACTGCATCCACGCATTTTTGACAACACAAATTGCTGAGTTCAAATCCAAACTCCTCACCTCCCTTCAGTGTAAATTCAGGCGAGTGTTTTGCCTCTCTGTGGCTCCCCTTCCTCCTCTGGGAAGTGGGGATAAGAGCAGGACTTATGGCCAATGGCTGGATGAGCTGGTGGTTTCCCCAGGCAGTGCACTCGGACACTGCTGGAACATAGTAGGTGCTGTGCAATGTCGGCTATTGTTATCACCTGCTGGCTGCGTGCCAGGCTGCAGCGCAGGTGTTCACACAGGTGTTAATTCATTTAATCTCCCCAACAATCCAGGGAGAGTGGTACTGCTATTAACCCCATTTACAGAGTCACAGAGAGGCTATTAGGTTGGAACATATGAAATTGCTAGTTTTGTAGGTCAAACATAGTTCTGGATCAGCAGTTGCATGTGGCTCGCAGCTAGCACGACTGCACTTCTCAATGCTGGGCAACCTGCCCAAGCTACGCAGCCTGCACATTGACTGGAGTTCCTACTGGGCGCCGGAGAGGCCACACCTCCACCATTATGGGGGCTTGTGATAGTACAGTCGAGAGGTGGCTGCAATGAACGCTCTGTGCACGTGCAAGAGGGGGATCTGGGCTGTTAGATGCCTTTCCCCTACACCTTTGCTCACCTCTCCAGCACCTGGCATAGACATCACCTGGTCTGCGAAGCCTTCCCTGACTTCCCCAGCCAAAAGCACCAACCTGTGCAAGGTCTCAGAGGGAGAAATGGGCCCTGCTTATCTGGGGACAGTGAGAGGTGTCTTGTGGCTGGACTGTCAGAGGCACTTGTGGGGAGAGGCTGGGAAGGGTCTTGAGCACGGTGGGAAGGACCTCAGAGACCTGGGGGAGTTGGACTTTATTGTCACCATATAAATGAGCCCCCAGAGCCATCTCTTCTGACCTCTGAGGTGTCCCTGAATCTGCTTCCTGTTTTTTGGCCACCTTTGGGCCTGCTGCAAAGGCTCCTTGGTGAGGCCACATTCTGGGAGGCTGCGGTGGCCTGTCCCGTAGTGCAAGGAGAGTTTCCAAGCCAGGCTGGCGTCTTAGCCATCTCCCTGCTCAGGCACGAGTCCCCAGGGCCTAAGGAGTGACCGAGGACCTTGGCTTCTGCTGCGGGAATCTTGGGCAGCCCTGCCTGCACTGTCTGCTTTGAGTCTTTCTTTACCTAATCTAATCTGTCTTCTGAAAGTGCCACCTTGGCCCAGGCCTGACGCTGCCTCACTTGGCTTCATTTTCCTGCTGGTCTCTCAGCACTTCCTTGCTCACCTGGGCTCCCTGTCTACCCCGTCTGTCTCCTGTGCCCCACCTACAGGGATTGGCCTGAGCCCCTCTTGTCTGGGGTGGGGAGCAGACGGAATAGGCCAGAAACCAGCTCCCCCTGAAGGCTTGTCCAGGATTACTAGGGAGAAGGGGGCCATCGAGATGCTCTGGGGATGCAGAGCTTGGCTCTTGCTGTGGCTCTTTCTAACCTGGCCATTCCTGCTCTGAAGAATCAGGCCCACCCAAGAGACACCCACCCAAGAGGCACTGCATGTCCGTTGTAAGTGTTTAGTAGCAGGCTCTCTGGGTGCAGTTCCTGCCTGAAAGTTGGTTGGGACTTTTGTTTACCTTGAGTAACTTTAAAAAATGAAGAAGCAGGGGCCAAGGAACCAGTGTCGCTCGTTTGTCAAAGGCATGAATCGACTTGGTTGAATTGGATGACAAGTATTTTCTCCATTATTTTCTTGCGTCTAGGAAAACCCACCACAACACAGAAATCAAGCCCTGGTTGTCGCCTCTGTCCATTTCCACCATGACGTCACCAGACACAGATCCTGGAAGAGACACTCAGGGGGGCCACCATTGTGTAGTGTTTCCACCAGGCAGACGAGGTTGACGCTGACGGCCTCAGGACCCGGGGAACAATAGCAGGCGGTGAGATCATTGGGAAGCGATGAACTCTTGAGAATTTATTACTTTTGTTTTTTTACAATGATTTATTTAATTGTGACTTTATGTAATTTAATTTTTTTAAAATAATAGCTGTATTTAACACCCTGCTTGTAAAATTCCTGAAAATTTAACAACTGGCTCTCGTGAGCAGCTAGGAGCCGGCCCCAGCATGCCACCCAGGGTTACTGTGGTAAGTAAATAATTCAATGCTTTCACAATGCTCAGGAAACCCTGGCATATTGAGTAAGCCCTCAATAAACGTTAGCTAATCTTCTTATTGACTGTGCTTTTTCTTGATTAGAACTTGGGCGCCGGAAGTCAGGGACTGGAATTAAGTATACATTCCCACTAGATTGAGCCCCACCTGAGGACGGGGACCTGCTTGGGGAAGGTTCTTTTCCCTTCAGGAACCAGCTCAGGGCCTGGTGGAGAGCGGGTTGGCAGATATTCTCCGAGTTGGGCTTTTCCCCTCGACTTAGATGGAGGTCACTGCACTTTGTTGGGCCCATGGCTGTCCCTGGATCATCTTGGACCTCACAAGTCACCGATGCCGTCTGGCTGGCCATTGGCCTCCCTCTGATAGTCTGGTCAATCCCACGTGAAGGTGTGTGTGGGGGGGAGCTACACGTCTCCGGTGCTGACCTGGAACAGAAGGCAGATGCTCTCCTTGGCTCCCTGCCTGCTTCCCACCTCCTAAAGAGACTCGGATGTTTACAAATTCAGCTAGAGCCGAGCAAGGCTGGGACGGAAGTGGGTGCAGAAAGTAGCTCAGTTCCCATCTCTCTGCTGAGCCCACAGGATCCACCAGCTCCGTGCGTGGAAAGTCATGGCCTTTAGGATCTAAATCCTACCCCAATCCTGCTGGGGTAGGTGGCAGTTGTCAGTTGTGGGGGACAGTTGGGCTCATGGGAGAGGTGGTCAAGGAACAGAGGGAACAGTGCTGCGGGTGGGAAGTGCTGCATGGACACAAGAAGGGACCAGTGTGACATAGGCGGGTTGGTGGAAGGGCACAGGCAGGGTTGGGTGGAGGAGCGGCAGCCAGGGGAGCATTCTACGAAGAGATGGGAAATGAATGTGTTGAAGGTTGGTGGAAGGGCACAGGCAGGGTTGGGTGGAGGAGCGGCAGCCAGGGGAGCATTCTACGAAGAGATGGGAAATGAATGTGTTGAAGGGAAGGAAGATGAGATGGTGATGGGCACCCCACAGTAGAGCCTATGAAGGACTGGGGTAAGTGCAAGTTGATCCCTAAAACTGGAGAGGGTAGGAAGGGCAGGTCAAGAAAGGGTGCACACTGCATGGCCACTGGGGCTTAAGTCCACCAGCACTCTTTAGGGAACTGTGGAGAACATCTTCCTCCCAAAGATGGCCATTCACCCTCTAGCTCCCATCTCCCATCTGGTTGCCAGTTGCCCCTGGGAGTATTAACCCGCCATGTTTTGGCCTTGCCTTCATGTAAGCCAAGGGTTCTGGCTTAGAGGACCCTCGAGGCACAGAGGTGGACTCCCTTCAGGGCACCGGCTGTGAAAGTGGCAGCAGGTACACAGCTGCCCTCTGCTGTGCTGAAACTGGAAGAGCCAGGTGAGGAAACTGGGCCACAGACAGCATTTGCTAAGGAGTCAAAGGGAGAGTGAGTTTGGAGACAGAGGAGGGCCTGGGTGCCTTACCACAGAGAAGTCCTGGATGAGTCTTCAAAGAGCATCCCCTGGGCTTGCCAGAGGACCCGCTCATGACGTCGGAGAGGTGACAAACGTGAGATCGGAGAAGCAGCAGAAATGATGATATCAGTGGGTTCTCCCTAGATCATTAGCTATGCAAGAAAGAAAAAGAACTGGACAGTCACTGGGGGTGGGTCTAGAAGGGTGACCCCTGAAGTCATGGAGTGAAGTGCAGGAGCTTATGGATCAAGGGTGATGTGACCTTGAGGAGCTCCAGGGTTTTGCTCACAGTGTTCTTTCCTGCATCAGTTTTGTTCGTGTGTGCTGGGACTGGAGAGAGGGCAAGAGAAGCTGTTCTTTCCTTGGAGACCTCCTGGGGCTGTGGGTTGAGCACAGGCACTGAAGCCCCCTCTCCTGGTTTGGAATCCTGGCTTTGCTGTGGATCTGGGCCAGGCGGTGCCTCTGAGCACCTGGGTGCTATCATCCCTCCCGTGGGGATAACACCCCCCTCTCCTGGGGCCGTTGAGGGCTTTGATGAGGATAGGTTTGTGGAAGACACAGGGTGGGGTCCAAACCTCAGTGCTGCCACACTGGGCCACACGGCATGGTCCAGGTACTTCTGGGAACACACTGGCTACAGCACGGACAAGGATGGGGCATGATGAGAAGCAAGGCTGGAGAGGTAAGCATGGCCAGATTGCTGCGGGCTGCAGGTGTCAGGCCAAGACTGCATCCCATCCCCCTGGAATCTAGCCACTGGCCATTCCCCTCCGCCAATGGGCTTACTTTTTTGTTTGTGCAGGGAATGGGGGAACCTGATCATAGTTGGCAAATGCTTGGTTTGTGTATCAGCACTTCCTGTCTCTAGCAGACATTACTGGAGGTCTGATACGCTTTCCACTAGAGTGTGGACACTCCTTTGCAGTGTTGCTTGACATGGGCTCCAGGTGGACTCTGCAATCAATTGCATTGGCCACAAGAGATTGGCCAGCACGTACTAGAACTCTCTGGATGCTCCTGTCCTTAGTCCTGGACAAGCCTGGCTTGTGCCCATGACCCAAATCAAGTCTAAGACACTTCCATCACCCCCAAAGAAATCCTATACCCTTTAGCCACTTCCCTGTACCTATGTCCCTGGCCAAGCAAATATGAATCTATATTCTTTCTCATCTGAGTCTTGAGTTGCATGTTGTGGACGTTTTAGATGCATGGAATCATACAATATTGATCTTTTGTGACCAATCTCTCTCACTTAGTATGTTTTCATGGTTCACCCCTGTGGTAACATGAATCAGCACTCCATTTCTTTCTGTGGCAGAGAGTGTTCAACTGCAGGAATTTCACGTTCTGTTTATTCATCTGTCTATTGATGGAACTTTGAGTTGTTCCCACCTTTTGGCTATAATGAATAATATTGTTGATTTATTTCCTCTGGTGTTTTTATGTAGACCCATTTTCGTTTCTCTTGAGTATATACCTAGGAGTGGAATTGCTGGGTCAGATGTTAACTCTATGTTAATCATTTGAGGAACTGTCAGACTCTGTTTTCCAAAGCCACAGTACCATTTTCTTCTTCTGTCAGGAGTGGATCAGGGTTCTATTTTTTCTGAACCCTTCCCACCTATTGTTATTTGACCTTTTGATTCTAGCTATACTAGTGGGTGTGAAATTATGTTTCATTATGATCTTGATTTATATTTTCCTATAATGATAGTAAGCATCTTATTATGTGTTTGTTGACCTTTGTATGTCTTTCTTGGAGCTATGTCCATTCAGATCCTTTGACCATCAGAAGTTGGATATTTGTCATTTTATTATTGAGTTATAAGAGTTCTTTATGTATGCTACATACAAGTCCTTTATCCAATGTGTGATTTGCATATTTTACACCTATTTAGTGGGTTGTCTTTTTACTTTGTTGATGATATTCTTTGAAGCACAAAAGTTTTGCATTTTTGTGAAGTCCAATTTTTCAATTTTTAATTTTATTGCTTTGCACACTTGGGGTGACATCTAAGAAACCATTGTCCAATCCACCATCATGAAAGTTTACCCCATATTTTCTTCTAAGAGTTTTATATTTTCAGCTTTTATATTTGGGTTTTGATCCACTTTTTGGTGATTTTTGCATATGGCATGATGTGGGGCTCCAACTTCACTCTTTTCTATGTTGTCCCAGCACCATCTTGTTGCAAAGACTATTATTTCACCCATTGAATTGCTTTGGCACCATTGCCAAAGATGAATTGACTGTAAATGTGAAGATTTATTTCTGGATTCTTAATTTGATTCAATTAATCTACATGTTTGTTCTTATGCCAGTACCACACTGTCTTGATTACTGTAACTTGGAAGTAAGTTTTGAAATCAGGAAGTGCAAGTCCTCCAACTTTGGTTATTCTAGGTCCCTTGAATTCATTTAGAAATTCATTTAGAATCGTAGGACCAGCTTGTCCATTTCTGAAAAAAAAAAGAAAGCCAGCTGAAATTTTGATAGCATTTGCATTGAATCTGTAGATCAATTTGGGAGTATTTCCACCTTAACAATATGAGGTCTTCTGATCCATGAGCATATGATATCTTCCCAAATAATTTCTTTTAGACCTTTGATTTCCTTCAACTGTCTCTTAGTTGTCAGAGGATAAATCTTGCACGTCTTTTGCTAAATGTATTCCTAAGAATTCTTTTTGACACTATTGTCAGCAGAATTGTTTCCTTCATTTCATTTCAGATTGTTCATTATTAGGTATTTTTTCTGTAGGTTGGCATGTGATTACATCATGGGATGCTGCTGACAGCCTGATTTTGATTGACTCAGATTGTTTACACAGACAGGGACTCCACGAAGAAGATCCACCTCACACACACTAGGGGCATCCTAGCTCCTTCTAATTCTGAGATGTCGTTTCATTGCAACTGTTCACTTATTGATTTATTTGCACAGGGCCCCCTATGGGCCAGACACTGTTTCAGAAGTGAGGGGAACAGCTGTGGACACGCCGAGTTTTTTGCCCTTGTAGAACTTGCCTTCTCATGAAGAAGGCAGACAACCAGCTCAGCAGCTAACCAAACACTTAGTGGATTTCAAGCAAACACAAGGGCTTTGGAAGAATTGGAATTGGCCTTAGGATAGAGAGTTCAAGGGCACTGAGTCAGATTTAATGGGGTGGTGGGGAAGGGCTCTCTAAGGAGGTGACGTGGGGATAGAACAAAGGGCAGGGTGAGCAGAGTGGAGATCCAGAGAAGGACAACAGAAAATGCACTGCAAGGATTTGGGGACTACAGGGAGGCTGGTGCGACTGGGCAGAGGCAGGGACCCCAGTGGAGGAGAGAAGCTGAAGGGCTAGGTGGGGGCCAGGCTGGGTGGTCAGGTGGGCCACTAGAAGCACCCTGGCTTTTATCCTAAGTGTGTTGCTGTGTTATAAGGGAACACTGAGAGACCGAATTAATGATTGACGGGAGCCACAGCCACCAGGGAAGGTGGCTTGAAGGTCAAGGAGTTAGCAGAGTCCTGTAGGGTGAGCCTGTGTGCGCAGGATCCAGGGGAAGACAGGCCAGGCAGGGGCAACAACAGGAACAGAGGTGTGTGCAGTGAGCTCATCTGGACTGGGGGAAGTGGGGTGCTTGGGAGAGCAAGACAGGATCAAGGAGGGAGCCACATCCCAGGAGGGCTGGTCTGCTCCCAGGTGTATGTCTCTGTGAAAGGTAGCACTGGTTGTAACCCACCGCAGAAACCAAGGCTTGGGAACCTAGACATTGACTCACACGTGATCTCGGGCAAGTCACCTCTCTTCCTTGGGGCTTGATGCTATCATCTGCACAGCAGATGCTTTGGAGCAAGAACAACCTCACGGGTGCCACCATGTGATGCACATCTCAAGGACATTGCACACCCTGGCGAAGGACCCTTGATGGGCGAGAAGCGTGCCCTCCTGTTAAGCAGCCAGGTCTGTAGCTACCCTGAACTCTGATGCTTCCTATCCAGAGGACGTGGTGGGCCGGGGTAGAGTGTTGCTAGGATGTTCCTCTCCCTTTCATCATTGCCAACTGATGTCATTGCCTGTGGCTGGTCTGCAGGTGGCTGAGCTTGTGAGGATTAAGGGTTGGGAGGCGTGGTTAGTTAACTGGCTAGGGTGAATGGATATGGAGAAGTTAAACGTGGCAATGTCACGAAGGCCCACTACTACACCCTGACCTTCCAGAAGGAATTAGCAGGGCCTCGGGCACTCACTAGTCCACCTCCATTGGTTTTTAAAGGAAGTGTATAGGATCCAGAGAAGGTGTTTTTTCTATCCTAGGTCACACAGCCTATTGGAGGCAGAACAGAAAAACAAGGCTCCTGGCTTCTAGAACTATCTGTCTTTCCATGGCAATCCACTGCCTTTAGTGATTTGGAACCCAACTGGCTGGCCTGAGGACAAGGAGAAAGAATTGGGGGCACATAGGGGAGAAGAGGAGTCATATGCTTCCTACGGACGGTCTAGCATCTGGGAGAAAGCAACTTCCTCTTTTCCAAGTGGGCACCCACTGTGCAGCCTGCTAGCACCCAAGCAGCATTTTCCACTTCGGGGTCTTTCCTCATTCCTGACCCTCTGTAGGGTGCAGCCTGCCTCCTTCACTAACTGCAGTGTGGTGGCAACGTCTTTCCCTCACCCCTCAGCCTCGCCTTCTCCTGGTTCTGACCTGGGGGACCGCCATCCTGGTCCTGTGCTCTAAGACGGGCCACTCAGAGCCCTTCCCCAGCATCGTTGCCATTTGAACTGGTCTAGAAGAGCTTTGTACCCCTTTTGTATAGATTTGTTTAGATCTGAGCCAGAGATGCCTGGGACCAGTATTTCATCCTCCTAAGAACCTAAAACTGGAAGAATAAAGTCAACTGTCAAAGAAAAGCTGATAGAAGGTGGAGAGGGCATCTCAGGGCAGTCAAGTACCTGGATCCCTCTGTTCCTGCGGCTAGATCCCTCTTTGTGAGAACGCTGGTTCACTTGAGTTTCTGTAGCAGCTGAAGGAGTTCTGCTAATCTGTAGGGAGAGTCATTTTTTTTGGTCAGGGAGATACTGGGGATTGAACTCAGGGGCACTCCACTACTGGGCCACACCCCCAGCCCTATTTTGTATTTTATTTAGAGAAAAGGTCTCACTGAGTTGCTTAGGGCCTGGGTTTTGCTGAGGCTGGCTTTGAACTCGTGATCCTCCTACCTCAGTCTCCTGAGCCACTGGGATGACAGGCCTGTATGACCACACCTGGTGGGAGGCTCATTCTTGCTTGGCCTTTTCATTGGTTGTGAGCATCCATTCTAAACCCTCTCCCAGTCCCAGCCAGTCAGGGGTCAAGGACAGGTCCCAGGAGCTAAACGATGTCCCACGCTCATACCGACATGACGCAGGTGGAAGCCTCTATAGGTCTGGTGGAAGTTGCTTGGGGGTATTTTATTCATGAGTAGGATCTGACTAGGCGACAGGCATCTTTGTGAAAGATTCTGGAACTTATCCCTTGAAATTCTGAATATTTTCCTTTGGCTTTTATGAGCTCAGCTAGGAAACCTGTATCTATCTTCTCTCCCAGAACCTCCTTTTCTTGCAAATACAGAACTTACTTCAAAGAAGTGATCTGTAAGTGGCCAGGCAGAGAATTCTCCCAGGAGTGAAGGGATAAACCATGGGCTGTGTCCCAGACCCTCTGTTCAGCCAGACTTAGCAAAAGTCCAGTTGGCCAGTGGCTGGTCGCGGAGGGGAGCGTCATCCTCACCTTCCTCTCTCCCGCCTCGTTCCTGTTGCCTGCTCTGAGCTGCTCTGGCATCACTGGGGCCCTCCCCTGCAACAGGGACCTCTTCCTCTGTCACCTGCCCAGAATCTGGCCCTCAGTGAGGTCTTCAGCCAGGAGGGTGTCTCTTTAGTGGTTGATAATAAATGGGCTCCATGAAGGTCCCAAAGAGAAACCGGTGAAGACATGACAAGAAAAGGGGCAAAGGGGAGAGCCTTGGATAGGGAGTCACAGGGTCTGGGCTTAAAATCCTGATCCTGCCAAATGTTTGCGGAGCCAAGTCACCTCACCCTCTGGGCTCCCCCACATACTGCCCCGTGGTGTGGGGCTGATTACAGCCGTCTCCCCTTATCCAAGGGGGATACATTCCAAGACCCCAGGGAATGCCTAAAACTGTACCAAAACCTACACATTATGGATTATAGATTTTTTTCACTTCATTCCTACCATGGATCTTAGTCACCTCAGCATAATTTTTTTTTCCTTTTCTCATTAAGTTGAGAACTTTCACTTTTTCATTTTAAGAAAGCATTTTTCCTGGTGTGGGGGTGCATGGCCGTAATCCCAGCAACTCGGAAGGCTGAGGTGGGAAGACTTTAAGTTTGAGGTCATCCTCAGCAATTTAGTGAGCCCCTAAGCAATTTAGAGAGATGCTGCCTCTAAATAAAATAAAAATTAAAAGGGCTGGGGATGTGGCTCAGTGGTTAAGCAAATCTCTGCTAATCCCCCCCCCCCCACTAAAGGAAGCACATTATGGCTTTTGTTTTACGTATTTACATATCCAAGTTTCTAGTTTCACTACTTCTGTGCATTGGGGGCCTTTATTAGGTAAAATAAGGATTGCTTGAACATGGATATTGTGATATATCCACAGCCAATCAGATAACACAGAAGGCTACTAAATGACTAAGAGGTGGGTAGCATATACAGTGTGGACACACTGGACAAAGGGTGATTCTTGCCCCAGGCAGGATGAAGGAGGACAGATTTCATTATATTACTCTAAAAGGTGCACAACTTATAATTTACGATGGCTATTTCTGGAATATTCTACTTAATATTTTGAGACAATATTTAACTGCAACCATGGGAGGCAAAACTTTGAATAAGGGGGGGCTACTATTTCTCTTTCTCTTACCCTTACTTCTTGGGAGGCCTAAATGCCAGGAGGAAGAGGGGAATAAGATGGTACACCAAAGCTCTGGTTGCAGATTGAAGGATCAAGAGACCCGTCCCTGGTGCACTGGGCCATGCTGATACCTCTTGAAAGGAAAGCAGGAGAATAGGGAGCCAGAGACAGCCAGATGACAAGTGGGACAGTGACTGAGGATTTAATGAGATGACAGTCGGGTTCCTCCAGCTCCTGATGCCAACAAGCACTTCTCTCTGCATCTCTGGGACTGGGACTGTGCTAACTGCTTGTGAAGTGCAACTTGTCCCCACTGAGCATCTGTTTTGCTTCTCTCAGCACCAGCCCCTCAGGAGGTTCCCAGCAGATCCTGTGTGCTCCAAAGCTGGGCCTCCTCTGCTTTGCCGCCAATAGCCTTCCAGCAGGGGCACCTTGTTCTGAATGCTAAGTCGGGCTGCAGGCAGGTGCTTCTCTTAGAGCTCTCAGCAGGGTGCAGAGGGGACGGAGGTGAGGGGGGGGGTGACGGAGCAGCAGGCTTGGTTGGGGTCCCTGGATGCTGTGACAGACAGGACAAAGTGCTCCTGCATCTGTCTGCACAGGTCTCTAAGGCTCGCCTGTCAGTCTGTAGCCGGTTCAGTGCCTTATTTCTCAATCATTGTCCCTGGCACTGGGCGGGCGCGGCCACAGAGAACAGCAAGAGAGGATGTTCACGTTGCTTCAGGGCAAGAAAGCTAGTAAACCCAGTGATGTGGGGCTGGCAACGTGTTCCACACTCACCTGGCCTTCGCTCATGTGTCCGCATGGAGTGACTCCCTGCCGGGGCCCGGGAGCCCTGCTGAGTGTCTGACACCTGAATCGCAGCCACAGCAGGGCACACCAAACAGGGAGACAGGCACACCCTGGGGCCAGCCTGCCCAATTGGGTTTTCAGGGTCACTATTCCTTGATTTGTGACTCTGGACAAGAAACTCACCTTTCTGTGTGCCTTGATGTTCTCATCTGCAAAATAGGATAACTGTATACAGTTCCCTCACTTAGGCCGTTGTCCTGATATCTAATAGGTCAAAGAATGGGAAGAGCCTGGGGCAGAGTCTAGAATCTAATAAGTCAATGACAAAATAATAAAGGCACCATCGTGCTGTTCTTGAGTCGCTTCCTTCTAAGCCACTGTCCCCAGCACCCTGAGTGGTCTTCCTAGATCGGAGATTTGAGGGGGGTAGAGTCTTCCAAGTTTCCCCTTGGTTTTAAGTCTAAGAGGTGGCATGGCCTTCCGACCCCTGCTTTTTACCTTGTTTCCTGACGGCACCCTGTGCCTGCTTCTCTTTCCACCTTAGCCACCCAGGTGGCCTGCTCTGCCTTCTCACCCTCTCCCCTCCTGTCCTCCCTGGACACCTACATGGATCCCTTAAGAACAGCTTCTGATCTGGGCTTGAAGGTAGAGAAGTTCTCCCTGTTTCCACTTCCCTAATCAAAGCCAGCCCCTCCCCTGCCTGCACCCACATCAGCCCCACATCCCCCCCGGGGTCCACTGACCTGTGCAGTGTTCTGTGACTGTCCACGTCTTCCATGGAACGCTGCATCTCCTGCTGTGTGGGTTTCTCTCTGGGATGGCACAAGCGGGCCCTGGGCGAATGGTTGTTGGATGGATGAGTGAGCCAGCGCTTGGCAGAGGCTTGTTAGAGCAGAACAAAGCAGCGGGTGATCTCCTGCTGTCCTTAGAATGCTCCTTAAAGCACGTGGGGAGCTCCTAGCAGCCTTGGGGACTTAGCATCAACTTTATCAGTGTAGGTGACAGCCGGGTAGTTCCAGGGTGGAACAGGACAGTCCGGAGCTGGTTTGACTCCTGGGACAGTGCTTGTCCCTCACCCCTGCGATGAGCACAGTTCTTTTACCTGGGAAGACCAGGTGCTACGTATGGAAGATGAAGCTTCCAGAGATGACTACCGTGCTGTTTCTTGCCACATGCTCTTCTGCAGGGTGACTTGGCCTCTCCCGAGTTAAGAGATGAGTTCCTCCATTTTTCTAATCAAAATAAATGAAAAGCTGTACCCCATTTGTGTACAAGGAATTGAACTGCATTCTGCTCTCATGTATAATTAATTAGAACAACAACAACAAAAAGAGGTGAGCTCCTATCTCCATCACCTTGAATCTGGGCTGGACTTGGGTCTGTTTGACTAATGGAATGGGTGGAACTGATGCTCAGAGACTCCCAAGGTTGGTCCCTAAGAAGCCCTGCAGCTTCAGCCTGGGACCCTTGGGTTCTGTCTGGGGAAACCAGCCGCCATGTTAGGAGATGGGCAAGCCCCTTGGAGAGGCTATGTGTAGTTGTTCTGGTGGACAGCCCAGAAGCATGAATGCGCCATCTGTGAGGTCCAGAGCAATCAGATCTTTGAATGACCAGCCCCTCTGTCATCCCAGTTCACCTCTGACTATCGTCCCATTTGGAAACGTGGAGCGTGAGCTGTCCACGAAGTCCAGTCAACCCACGGCAACGTAAGAGGTGATGATAATGTTTGCTTTAAGCTACTGAGCTTCATGGTGGCTACAGACAAACAGAACACTGGACTGAGTGCCAGCTGAAAGAAGACAGTGGCTGCTGACTACGTCCCTGTCTCTGGAGATGATTGCAGAGGGTTTATGATTTCTAAGGATGTGGAAGTTGGGAACCACAAGGTCTCCATTGTAAGGTCCCCCTCTGAGATGATTTCTCCAAGTTGCAGGATATCCTGGGGCAAAATGCAGAGGAGCAGGTTTGAGACAGCTTCAAGGTCGTTGACTGCGGGAAACAACCAAGGTTCAAGTGCACATACATGATGCCTTTACCTACATCTCACCCCGATCCCCACTCTGTCCACTCCTCCATGGAAAATGCCTGGCACGTGAAAGAAGGAAGGAAAGAAATGGCACTGGAGCGCCCGCTCTGTGCCCAGGGCCTGACCTCCTTACTGCATTTGACTTTCACAACAACTTAATGAGAGTGGAAGTGTTACTCCCATTGTACAGATGAGGGAATTGGGTCAGAGAGGATCAGGGACATGTCCACAAAGCGAGTCGCAAAGCCAGAAACACACAAGCTGGTGTCTCTGCTATTAATGACGTCCGGACAGTCTTAAAGATATTGGGAAGTTTCCAGGGCTTCCCCACGTTGCCAGCCGTTGGCCAGGGCCTGAAATCCCCATTATTGCTTTTCTGCTTTCCCTTAAATCCTGGATCCTGCCAATGCTAATCCCTGTGGAAAGATGATGCATTTAGATGTTATTAACCACTTACCCCAGTCGGAGTGAAGTCCGGTGTCTCTCCTGAGAGTCTGCTTTATTGGGAGGGAGAGTGGGGTGGGGCAGAGGGGCTCCCTGCAGGGGCTCAGGCGGAAGACAGGATGGGAACAGGGGACAACCCAGGCTCTTCTCAATTCTTTCCAGATGGAGCTTGTAGGTGGGGTAGAAAAATCAAGAAGCTGGAGCATTGGACACAGGACGAGCCCCATCCCCACCTAAGCTGTGTTTCCCCCAGCCCCAGGGGCAGCTCTAGAGAATGCCCACTTCTCCAGCTAATGGAGTCCATCCCTGGCATGGAGACCAGCGTGTTCATACTCCTCATCAGCTTCCCCCACATTTGGCCAGCTTCCCTCTAAGCTCCTGGGAGATCTGTGTTTAGTTCTCTGCTCCAAACACAAGGAGCAGTATTAACCACCTGGCGAGAGGCCAGATCAGCAGCCAGGATGGGGGTGGGGGGTGGATGGAGGGGGGTTCCGCTTCCTGACGGAGGAATTCCAGTGGTTCCTTGGGGAGGAAACCCCTGGGGAACTGGAGACCTGAAGGTGCCGGGCAGCCTGAGCCAGTCTGGACTTAGCCTGGGTTCCTAATTCTCCTCTTTGGGATCATGCAACTCCTAGGAGGCAGAGGTCACTCAGCAGGGTGGTCCTGATGGATAGGGACTGCCCTATCACTGGAAGGTTCCTGAACAGGAGACATAACTGCCTATCTAGGCTCTGCAGAGAGGGTGCGTAGAGAAGGAGAGGGACCCAGTGACCTCAGAGAAACCCTTTTCTATGTTTGGGTCTCAGACTCTTTCAAGGACCAATTGCAGCAGGATTTTAACCACCTGACCTAAAACGAGGGGAACAAAATACTCTGCCTGTGCCGATGCTCCCTCTGGATTCACAGCCAGGCTTCATTCTTCCCCTGAGTTTATTTACGTCCATTGGGCAAGGATCTCTGCTCCCTTCTCCTCTCTCTCCTCCCCGCCTTCATTTCATTCATTCCACAAATTTTTATGAAGCACCTACAGTGCTGGGCAGTGCTGCATCTTGGAGGGTGCTGAGGCCAGCAAGAGGAGCCCCTGGAGGGAAGAGGGGAGAGACAGATGAGTTGCAGGGGGTCCAGAGGAAACAAACAGGAAGACCTGGCAGGAGGGGAGGGCAGCACCCAGGTTGGAGAGGCTGGAGCTAGGCTCTGCTCCTCTGGGCACAGGGGCTAGGAAAAGCAGGTGGATTCCAAAGACACAGCAGAAAAGTCCAGTAGGTCTTGAAGGATTGGCTGTAGCTGGTCGGAGAAGGGAAGAATAATATCAAAGTCACCGACCTGGACACCAAGTGCATGAAGTGCCAGCTCTAGGCTGGCTTTGCTGGTCTCTCTGGTTTGCCCCTGTACTTGGGGAAAGGCTTCTGCACTAATGTCACACCCTGAGCAGGCTAAGGATATCGTGTCCAGCTGCTCTCTGGCAGCTGGGAGTCCTGGGGGACCGGTGGGGCGTGACACCCTCTCTGCAGAGCCTGCCTCCATCCTTTCCCTGGAAGCCTGTCTCTTTCCTGCAATGCCTCCCAGGAGCCTGCTCTCCTTCCTCGGTCTCCTCTCCTCACCATTGTAGAGCAGTGATGATTGACACGGCCCGAGACCAATGAACTTCCTAGCTCCACCTACTACCCCAGAGCCTCTGCATCCCTGCCCAGCCCTCTTGGTCTCTTCCTTAAGATCTCTCACGGTATCAAAATACCAGAAACAATCTGGGCAATAACAGACCTGATTTCCACCTAGGGAGGAGAGGGAGGGCCCCGCTGGGTCTCCTCACAGCATCCTTGATCTCCCCCACCTGGCCACCGGATGCCACAGGGGAGGTGGCTTCCAGGCCAGGGCCTGCCGCCTGCAAACATTCCTGCTGCATTAGATGGTTGCCAGATGGGTTTGGGCTGCAGAGGGCTGGGGGAGGGGCTGTGGTTGGACAGGCCTGTGTGATGGGGGGATTTTGAAGTTCTCTGTTTCCAATCCTGCTCCTTGAGGAGCTGCTTCTGAGAATTCCCCTTCCCTGCAGCCAGTCTGACGGAAGCCAGGGCATCCCGTCAGTGCCAAGAAGGAGCGCCTCTGGGTCCCTGCTCATGAGTGTGGAGCCAGTGCACTTTTAGGTCCCCTCCTTGAGGGCATGAAGTGGTGCCCTCCTGGGTCCTTCGTTCTGTGGGCACAAAGTCGGGGCACCTCTGGGTCCCCATTTTGTCTGCAGGAGGCCAGGCCACCCTCAGGTTCCCTCCCTGCGTTTATCCATCCCCTCTAATCATGATGATGACCTTCTGAGTAATACTGTGTCCACTTACAGGTGACAGAGTGACGCCTAGGAAGGTGAGGCTCAGCCGTCCGCACTGAGGAAGTGGGGAGCCTCTCCTTGCTCCTTGGCTGTGGACCCCAGCTGGTCTGACCCAGGCAGCAGCACCCAGCCTGAGTTAAGTGACGGCAGCTGGGCCTCTTCTGTTCCTGGGCTCCTCTCTTCTCTCTGCCATAGCCCAATCTGAATGGTTGGGGCCAGATTTCTTCCTACACAAACCCGAGGGGGAAATAAACTTGCCCAGGACCACACAGCTGCTTAATGCTAGAACCAGGATCATTCCTTAGGTCCTCTGAGTCCATTTTGGACTTCGATCCACAGTGTGCCACTTTCAGCCACGCTCTCAGGGGCCTTGTGGATAAACTACAGAAGAAGGACAGCACCGTGGGGTAAAGCAGGAGGCTGCGCTGCGAATTCCGCCTTGTTATTGACTGTGACCTTGAGCAATTTGCCTCTCTGCTCTGAGTCTCCATTTCCTTGAGTGTCAAACGAGGACACTGATCTGTATCCAGATTTCCTTAAGCAGTTACTCTGAGGACAAAGCCGCGGTGTGGGAACTGGCCCTGCAGACAGGCAGGGGCAGCTTCCCCTCCCCTGTGGAGCCCCCTGTCCTGGTTGAGCCCTAGCCAATGCCCCAGGGGCAGAGCCGTGCACAGCCTCCAAACTGCTTGGGCGTCAGGCTGGGGGGTGCAGGAGATGGGCTTGGCTCTCTGGGGCTGTGAGCTGGGCTCTCCCTGCCCGAGTCGTGCTGCACACAGCAGCCTCCCCCTGCCTGCCCGTGTTCTCAGACTGACTGGCAGGCTTGGGAAAACAGACTGGCCTTATCAGAAGCCCCTGGTCTCCAGTTTCTGGGAACGAGCCGCACTCTGCAGTTTTCTTTCCCAGGGGCTGGTGCCAAGCAGGCTCAGTCTCAGTGCCTGGCGGGACTCCAGGTATTCTGTCGAATGCTTCTCGGCAATAGCTGGAAGACCTGCCTCTCGAGGCTCTGCAGAGACCCAGCAGCCCATCTCTCTCTGCTTGGCACAGCTGTGAAATGGGTGCATGGTCCTCACAGAGAAGAGCTGCCCCAAGCTGCGTGGGGTGGGGCGGAACAGTGCCCCGGTAGTAACCCGCAGGGGGGGGGGCGGAGTCTACTTGAAGCGCTCCCATTGGCGTCCTCTGGATTCATGTGACACAGGGACAGGAGGGGATACCTCTGAGTCAAGGCCACCTGCCTGTCCAGAACTTCATAAACCTCATCTACTATGAGATGTGCCCCACGTCCCTGACAAGTGGGGATCAGGATTCTTAGTTAAGATTGAGACCGTGGGGTAGGTCTGCAGTTCACTCATGGAGCCCTTGCTTAGCATCTACAAGGCCCTGGGTTCCATCCCCAGCAATGCAAGGGAGAAACAAAACAAAAATACAGAACACAAGATTGAAACAGTGGTGGAGCAGCGAGCTTGAGAACTTGCCAGGTCACTTGGCCCTATGTGACGGAGCTGGCTGGAAGCCAGGCAGGGGGCGACCGCAGGCCCATTCCTGTGCCAACCCACAGGAGGTCCTCCTAGGTCCTCTGGTATCGTCCGTGCCTTGCTCTGCTCCTGCGACTGTCTTACCGAGGTGGACAGAGCAGGCTCAGAATTGGAAGGAGCTGGGATGGCCCTAGTGTGTGCGAGGCAGATGTTCCTGGGAGAGCCAGCAGGACACTCCACTTTTCTGGGTGATGATGTATTTGAGCAACTCGCTGGACCACCCTTTTGGAGACCATTTGCTTCCTAACGAGGGCCTCCAGGGCCGTGGAGAGGAGCTGGCATGTGACAGTGAGATTTCCTGTGCTGTGGCAGAATGACTCTTTAGCTCAGTTGGCTCCCAGGATGGTGGGGTGTGGCCGTCCTGGGTGGATCTCATGGGTGGGGGCACCCACTCTCTGTTGGCTCTCCTGTTCTTACCTTCAAACAGACCTCTTCAGGGAAGCGTGACCCTTCTCCTTTGCTCAGGGTCACGGGGGTGGTGACATTTAAAAATGCTGCTCAGAGCTGACATTTACCCAGGGCCACATGCAGGCACAGAGCTGACACTTACACATGTCATCAGATCTCATCTCTAGCCCAGCTTTGTGGGGGAGGCCCTGTGACCACCCTGCTTCACTGTACCAAGGGAAACCTCATTCGTCTCCAAGGTGAGGTTTGCTGGGCAGGACTTCACCTGTTGCTGCTCCACAGCACCCTTGGGCCTGGTGGGGAGCCCGTGTCTCATGCCGGATGGTCAGACCAGGGGTGGATGAGTGAATCTCTGGGATTTGACCCTTGCCAGGGGCCTCACTGGAAGTATCAGGTGAGGAAGATGGCTTCAGCACGAACGTCTTGAGCGAAGGACCAGGACGTGAGTGTGGCGTGCACACGCCTGAAGGGTATGGCTTAGAGACGTGTGACTTCCTGGTTATGGTCACAGTGTGAGCTCTGGGTTCTGCTGCTTTTCAGGGAGGGGATCCTGGCTCTGCATCTTTCCAGCTTTGTGATTTTGGGTGAGATGCCTCCAGTCTCTGGACCTCGGTGTCCTTTTTTATAATATAGGAGTCACAATACTCCCTACCTGACAGGGTTGTTGTAATAATAAAATGAGACATTACCCACAAGGGTCCAAGGACATCTTAGACATCTGGCACTGTGTTTGTTATGATTAGTGAGTAGTTAGGGACAGAGGGAGCTGGACCGAGGTGGGTGCACTGACAACAGGACCAGCCATGGGCCTGCTTAAGCAGTAACCGGTATCTTGTCATTGTGAATGCCATCTAGCTCCTCTGCCTCCCACAGCCCCTGTGGCACCCGAGGGCAGTGGAATTTCCTGGTCCCTGGAGCAGGGTACATTTTGCTTGGAAGGTTATACAGTGAGGTAGTGGCCTCGGGTGGGGCCTTCTGGACGTGATAGGGAAGCTTCTGGGAATGAACAGTGGGCCAGGCATCTGGGATAGAGGGGGACGTGGACCACCCCACCATGGCCATGTGCAGGAGAGCTGACCAGGTGCCTTTTCTCTACCCCTGCCCAGAGTCCCTCTCCCCATCACCAGCAACTTAGACCAGACTTTCAGGAAAGGTGAGATGGAGAAAAATTCTGAGTTGGCCAAGTTACCTATATGTGAAAAGGAAGTGTTGAAGTGGAACAAAGTTACCTGGATTGAGAGGATTAGAATTTCTGCTTTCAGGAAAAGGGGGATTCAAGAGAAAATTGCATTCAATGATAGGAAAATAATGAAAACTTAATTTTTTTTCTGTATGTCTACATGGCTTATGAAAAATGCCTACGGTATGTTTTCCTTCCTGTATACACAGCCATGCATTGCTTACTGATGGGGGTCATTCTGAGAAATGCATTGTTGGGCTATTTACTTGTGTGTGACCATCACAGAGTGAACCTAACAAAGATGGCAATGATGCCGATGTCACCAGAAAATAGGTAACCTTACCGGACCACTGCTGCGTATGTGGTCTGTCATTGACCAAAACATTGTTATGCAGCATGCAACTGCAATTTCAAAAGATGTGTACTTGTGTGTGAAAGAAAATTAACCAAAGTTTATTGGCTCTCTTTATATGGAGGGATTATGGGCCACTTTTTATTTTCCTTAATATACTCTATTATATCTTTCCAATTTTCTAAAGTAAACATGAGCTACCTTGATGATCAGAAAGATGAAATAATTACATGGCTTATAACTGTTCTACACTGTGCTTCATAGCTGACAGATTGAGCCAATGGATGGCTTTAGCCTAGGGTCTGTGATCACAGAGGGTCCCCTCTCTTTCCTGAGCATCTCATACATGTGCACATGCACCCAGCACCCCATGAGCTGTATTTCTTCCCAGAGATCATCCCATCATGCTAGTGGAGCAGGGACAACGGTTCCTGCTTTACAGAGCAGAACCTAGAGGCTCAGGGAGGATAGTACTCGCACAGGAGAGCAGCACTGGGGCTGGAATCAGGTACCTGGACCCAGATTTGCTTCACCTGGACTACCTCTGGTTCTGTCTCTCCTGCTTGTCACCTCTAGTGGTCAGCAGGAAGAGGTTCAGGGATAAGCCTCTAGTCCCAAGCCCTCAATATCTGGTGGAGATTTACCAGCTCAGAGAAAGTTAAAAGCTTGGAGGGTTTTGTGCCTTATCCAAGGGCACACTCGAAGACCAGAGTCAGAATGAGAATGCTGGTGCTGGATGCCAGGATAGGAAGAGGCTCAGAAAAGAGCCATGGTGTGGAAGCCAAGGGCAGCGGAAAGCAAAGCAATGAGGAGACAGGTAGAGACTCCAAACACTCCCTGAAGCCAAGAGCTCCGTGCAGGACGTGTGTGTGCTCCTGCGCGTGTCTGGGGTGAGTGAGAGTGGCCTTGCCGGGCGGTGGGGTGGGGGAGGCAGGAGGTGAGAATGAGAGTCAGGGAATGGGGCAGAGGGAAGGAAGAAGAGACAGATGGGAAACAGTCCATGAGAGCCAAAAACCTCGAGTCAGACAAATGTTTATTGTATTCGGTGTTGATAAGAGGATGGAAGGCTGATGGAACTCACAAACAGCACAGGCTGGTGCCAGCTCTCTAGGCCCCAGTGCAAAGTGCAAAGACGTGCCACCTCCCAGCAGGGCAGGCCCTAACTTGGCTGGCAAGCCCTGGCACGATCTGCCAGGAACCTACCTGAGGAGTCTGTTCCAGAAGAAGGGGCTCTGAAATTGGAGCCTGCGGCTCTAGTGACAGGCAAGGCTGTTCCACTATTTGGACTTTAGGACTCTAGACTGGAGAATGGACAGTCATTCTTGCCTCATGCATCTGTCAAAAGCATGGGGCGAGCTTCACTTTTGGCCAACAGGGAATAACAAGCACTCCATCTCCCCAAACCCCCACCACCACTAGGAAGCAATGACAGCGAAATCATCAAAAGTAACAACAGAAAGACAAAACATGAAACCAGGGGCTGGGGATATGGCTCAAGTGGTAGTGCGCTCACCTGGCATGTGTGCAGCCCGGGTTCGATCCTCTGCACCACATACAAACAAAGATGTTGTGTCCACCGAGAAGTAAAAAAAAAAAAAAAAAAAAATTAAAATTCTCTCTCTCTCTCTCTCTCTCTCTTTAAAAAAAACAACATGAAACCAGTTTTTAAGATAGGGATCATCTGGGAACAAAATACTGTTATGGCTGAGAGAACAAAAACAAGCTAAGAGAGCGCTGCCATTGTCCTGCTACCTGCTTGAAGAGAGTTACCGGGCTGCGGCACAGGTGGGGGGACCCTGGGTGCAGCCCAGAGGATGCCCTTAGTGCTGGATGGAGCCAGGTGTGCAGAGTTCAGGAAGATCAAGGGCACTAGAGCTCACAGAACTCTGCCTGGCACAGAGGGGAGCAGAGAGAGGTCCAGAGACTTGCAGAGAGGATCCCCTCAAGCTCCCAGCAAGGTACTGATCAGCACATGCAAGTGAGGAGACAGCCTGAGGCCAGGAATGAAGCCACCCAAAAGGAATAGAGGGGACAGCACAGAAGGCACAGGGAAGTGGGGATGCTCCGGGTTCCCATCAAGCAGAATGCCCAAAACGCAATGTGGAGGGCACTGAATAGCCTGTCCATACTCAAAAATTTCTGTTCTGTAATATAAGCAGCCGTTCCCCTCCTATACCAGTTACTTTGTTTGACTCAAATACACACTCAGCCTACCGGTTCTTTTTGTTTGTTTGTTTGGGTTGCTCAGTCATGCTAAGCACAAGCTGTACCACCGGGACCCTTTGGTCCTAGCTCTCTTTATTTGGTTTTCATAGCTCTAAATATAACAGCCTCCCAAGACCCTCTTTATCTTCTCACGCTTTAGAGTTGATGAAGAAGATGAGAGTCCTTTGCCTCATAGAATGTCCCTCATGTAGGATTTGGTTGACGTCAGTCTTGTGGTGGTGGTGAACTGGTTCCTCCATTCTTGATATTTCCTCACTACACCCAGATTTAGATCTAGAGCCTCAGATTCAGGTTCAACTCTTTTGGTGAGAATATTTCATAGGTGGTGCTCGCCTCCTCACTGAGATCAAATTTGTTTTGTTTTGAGGTCCTAGCCTTACAGCAATTCATCCATCAGGACGGGTCACACATTACATACTGCTGGTGAGGTAGCATCTTGGCATGCTAGCTAGATTTCCCCTCTCTTTTTGTCCCCCATGAAAAAGCAGATTAGAGTGCACATAGGTCAGGACAATGTTCATAGAGGGAAGATCTAGGAAAATGAAAAAACTAAAAAAAAAAAATGTAAATCAAAATTTAGCCTTTAAAAAAAAGTCCTCATTTTCCTAACAAATAATGGTGATACATGATGTGTTACCACCATGAACCATTGAACTACCCAGTCCCAAAGAACTACATGTGACAGTGTCACCTATGAGGCCTACCAGATAGGGTTACAGATTGATTGTCTCACTTTGTCTGGGGCTGAGGGATTTCCTTGGGTTAAAGTTGGGAATGTGCTGGGCAAACCAAGTTGAACTTTGTATGTCAGAATTGCAGGGCTTTGATGTGCTCCTGTCTGGCTCCTCTTTACACTGTGTGGTTAACTGATGGTTATAGGGGCTTTCCAAAGATGGAAACTCCAGTCCTTTTCCTAAGATGGCCCATTTCCCCTTGGTACATAAATTTGACTGTTGGAAAATCTGGCCATCCAGGAAATCCCATGAACTCACTTGTCAATGGCAATCTTACCCCACGGAGTCCAGGGACCTATGGTCATCAGCCAGGCCAATGAAGCCTGTGTCTTCCATGTGAACATCCCCAGTTCATCACTGGTCATGACTCCATGTCCCCTTCCTCTACTTTCTACCTTCCTCAGGACATAGTCCAGGGCCTGGCATGGGGGCCTCCGGCACCGGAAGGGAAGCCAGGTTTGAGTGGGAAAGGAGGCGAACCTGCCCCCTCTCACCTTCTGGAGTCCAATCAGCAGGTTTTCCTCTTCCCGGGCTCCAGCTGACCCTCTGTGCCCTGCCATCCAAAGGGAGACCCTGCGTGCCCTTGCACCATCTCAAGTGGTGGGGAGGGACAGGGGATGCCCAAATCATTCATAAGAGACGAGCCAGCCACTCTGACCCATTTGAGAGGATGTCAACGTCCAGCTGAGAATGTAACTTTGAGATGTTCTTTTGTGACTGAACTCAGACCCTCTCCTTTTCAGTGTAGTTGCCGAGAGCAGACCTTCTTGTTGGGCTTAATGCTACAGCTCTCCTGGATGCTCTTATGTGGCAGGGAGGTCGGGCTTGATGGGCTCAGCCGCATCGCTTCGCTGGCTGATGACTGTCCTTAAGACTAGCTTGCGCCTTCAAGACACTCTTCCTTCTGACCCCCTGACCATCCTCTCTGGCTTCATGTCCTCTCTCTAGGATTCCCAGAAAAAGAGCCCCTCAATGTGCTTTTACTTCCAGCCCTTCCCAAATCCATCCTGGAGGGTGTCACCTTCCCTAAATGTCAACTTCATCTTCCTCCCCAGCCTGTTCTCCAGAATGTCTTCCAAGGGCCTCCTCCTCTGTCCCGTGGATCCACCCAGATTCCTTCCTTCTGCAGTTTCCATCTTCCTGAGATGAATCAAGCAGATCCCACTCTGGTGGGGGATGAATACCTCTTTCCCGGCAGACCCCCTAAAGGAAGTCTTCCCTGACTACCTTGACTCTCCCCACTAATATCTCCTTCCTTTATCCTTGAACTCTGGCCACCAGCATCATAAAACCCCACATGGACCAGTTTCTCTTTTTTTCTTTCTATCTTGGAGGGCTGGGACCATAAGGTTTATGTCAAAGACAGAGAATGCTCACCAAATCTTCCATGCATACCCTGTATCCCCAGCCTCCCTCGCTGGAAGGTAGGGCCGTGTGACTAGTTCTAGACATTACGCAGAAGTGGCATGTGTCACTTCCTGGTTGAAGCAGTTAAGAGCTCTAGTAGTCCTTTGTACCTTTATGCCCCTTCCACAGAAGCCAAGATGCCATGGGATCCAGATGGTGCATCTACAAGATGACACGTTATCTGTCAGCCTGGTACCCTGAGTGACTAAGTGGATCAGAGCCTCCCACCATCCTGTGTTAGTCATGGAACATGAGTAAGAAATACACTTTATCCTGTTAAACCTCTGAGATTTTCCACTGTAGTAGCTAGCATTATTTAATGTTAATACAACGTCTCCTTTGTCCCTGACATATCCACTTCCTTCTGCCAAACAGCCCCAAGCCCAGCCTGAGCCACTCATTGCAGATTTAGTAAATGAGGGGTTTTAAGATAATGAATTTCATCCAATTATAACCAGACATAGAACTTGAAATAAAACAAGTTTAGCAGTAGCATACCCAGTGAAACTACTCTGGAACTTAACCTCCTGGATAGGGCCACCACCCACCCTGACTTCATTAACCAAACCCTGGAACCCCATAGCAGACTGAAGAGGCAAAACCAGGACTGGGAGTCTTTAACTGGCTTTATAATACTTGTGTGTTCTTTCAAAGCTCCTAGTCCCACATCCATGTGACGACATGCCAGATCATTGCCTTCCTGGGACTGGGGGTGGGGGGTGGGGAGACAGGCTGACAAAGCAGGGTTCAAACCACAAGGGTTGGGTGATCCCTAACTTTACCTCCCATTCAACAAAGTCTGGCTTAGAGAAAGTCCTGAAAAGGTTACTAACCTCCCCCTGGGGTGGAAGCCCCTGATGGTGGGGCTGATGGCCACTGGGCAGGGCTGCAGTGGCAGGTGCCCTGAGCTGGGAGAAGAACAGGGAGATGATTGCCTGGACTTGTCTGGGCTGAGATTTCTCAGCAGTTCTTGGGTGGGGCCAAGGGGACCCTTGGGAAGCAGATTTCAGGTTCTGAACACAGGAGAGGCCACTCGGAGCCCAGGCTCCCTCTGGCTTTAGTGTGGAGGTGGGCTGCCGACTGCACATATTCTTAACATATGTTAACCTTGGCGTTCTGCCCCTGCCAAGAAGCTGTCACGGAGGTGTTTAGCAGAGGAAACGGCTTAGGAAACATTCCTAGTGTACTTTGGGGGCACTGTGCAACTAATGGGGCATGTACAATGAGGGTCTGTGAGGGGTGAGGTGGGGGCCAGTTGACCCTGCCAAAGCCTGTTTGTCCAGTACCAGAGGAGCGGGCAAATAGCCACTGGCAGGCAAAGCTCAGTCCCCAGCTGTCAGATGGGGTGAAGCACAGCTGCTTCAGGCTGAGCACCTACTATACCTATTCGCCACCACCGCTTGGGCCCGGGTGTCCGCAGTCTCACGGTTATCCTCACTGTAGACCTCTCAGGTAGGCACCATCTGACCAACCAAGAAGCTGTTGTCAGGTGGACTTGCCTCTAAGCTAACCTGACTTCACTGCAGCTCCAAGGAGATCACGTCCGTTTCCTTGGTGCCCTGAATCCAGAAAGTGGGAGGCGACATGGACATTCTATGCGTGTTACAGCTCAGATCTTCAGGGTCACGGGAGAGGCATAGGGAGGCTCAGTGAGGATGATTTTATGTGGCAGCGGACTGGGAAAAAAGCATCCACTCTTGTCATTGGGATCGGGTCACGCAGCGTTCATCCCGGGGAGGATGTGCCTCGTGTGGCCTCCTCCTCTCTCCAGACTCACCGCAGAGCACAGAGCACCAGACACAATGGACACACACCCGAACAGGGTCACCCTAAAATCCCCCACACCTCTCTACCCGTGTCTGCACTCGTGCAGGTGAATACACAGTCACAATGCCGTTCAGACAACACCCAGGGACACCTGTTTGTGTGCTGGCACACAACCCCAAGACTCCATCTTTCATAGACTCCGCCCACATCAAGTTGCCTTCCCACACAGCCTCATGTGGACACGTCTGCCTACGGGCTACTGCACACAGAAATCCCAGGCTCCGTCGTATTTGCACAAGCTCTTTCTCCAAGCAAAGAAATGTCTTTTAAAGGAGAAGGCAGGAAAGCGAACCAAGAATTCTCAGCGGCTTTCTGTCACCCCACCTCTCTCAAAGGCCACGAGCTCTTTTATTCAGGAAAAAAAAAAAAGCAAAAGGCATCAGGCAAAGGCCCCGGGGCAGGGGTGCTGGCTGAGGGGCTTTCCAGGGATGCCCTGGTCCATGTCTGCACCTCCTGGATTTCATTTTCTGCAGGACACCAGTGGGGTTACATCTCCCTGCCTGCCCCTCCGCTGCCCTCTGTGAGTCAATTCAAGGATGCAGAAGCCATACTGACAAGTCCCAAGCAGACCTTGCTCAAAGCCAAGCTCCCTACTCTCCATCACAAGCCTGTTCAAGGTTGAGCCTTCCTCAGCTGTCCCTGCTGGTGGAATGTGGCAGCCACACCCTGAAGGGACATTCACAAAGGTCACACTGTCCCACCTGCACAGGCCCCCTCACCAATAACTATTCCCCTCTGATTCCACAAGGGGGGAAACAGGCCCTGGAAGGTAAGAACCCAGTACTTCGCACCAGGACCAACCCCTTGCAGTTTCTTAAGTGACACTTGGTGAATGATTGTCGAATGTTTCCACTTTCAAATCAGCTTTTGAGGCACCCATAGACTTGGAACCGGAGGGACAGAATGAGGTGATAATAAATTTTATGCAGATGCTTGTGGGACATTTGGATGCTACTTGCTCCTCTTGTCCTAGATGAAGGCGACCACTCTTCCTGATTCTGGGTGGATGTCTCACCCAGGAAATGAGAACTCCTCTTTGCCCAGCTCTTTGGGACATATGTGTACACTAACCTAGGTACACTTGCATGCATGCACGTGCACACCCACATAGGAAACCCTGCCTGGGTTGGGGAGCTTTCCCAGAAAAAGCAGATGGGGGGGGTGGGGGGTGCAGTATGAGTTCCCCAAGCTGTTTGTCCCAGGAGTCCCCAGTACATCTCCAGGCTGATCAGTGTAGGCATGAATTTTAATCCCATGTTTCTATCCAAGAACTGCGTTCCTCCATGAAGGCTGAACAGGGTCTGGTCCCTCCTCTTGCAGAGCTTGCGGTGCCGCAGAAGGTCACTGTGTGGGGATCATGGCTCAGAGGAGAGCTAACAGGAGACCTCTAAGCAGGATCCTAAGGTGCCCTGAGGAGGAAGGGGGACACTGCAGGGCTGCAGTGAAGACGGTAAGAAAGAACTATGGAAAGGCCTTGGAGGACTTGAGAATGTCACTCAGCGAACAGCGGTGAAGTGTCCTAGGCAGACAGCAGCAGGCGCACCGGGCAGAGGGTGAAGCTGGCAGCATATTTGCAGTGCAAAGGAACCCAGAGCCAGGGACGGGAGGGTCAGAGAGACTGCATGGGGACAGATTGGGAAGTTTCCCATGCCTTGCTAGGGGCTTGTCTTTTTTTCTCTGGGTCCAGGAGTGGGTCGTGGAATGGGTTTGAAGAGAGAAGAAATGGGATCAGCTGTGTGGTTGGAAAGGTCACCTTGGTGACTTTGAGGAGCCTGATGGAGCTGGGATAACTGTCCTTAGAGACTGAGAGGAGAACCATGGGGCAGCCCATGCTCTAGGCCAGGGAGGCGGGCAGGTGTGCGGGGCTGGTTCCCGGGGCCAGCAGAGGTCTAGGGAAGTAGAGGCAGACAGCTGGGCAAATGGTCACAGAGAGAGAGGCGTCAATGAGCAAGGCACAGGTGTGGCTGAGGAAGGGGCACGTTCACCACCCTGATCCTCCAGGTAGAGCAGGAGACAGTGGCTCATCCCTCTCCGGCAGCTTCAGGCAGGGTGGGAACCAGCCATTGTTTGTCAGCGGGAGCTGTCCCGGGAGCTGCAAGCCCAGAATATTAAAATCTTTCTCAGGTTTATCTCCTCCCCATCTAGCTCATTTGAAATCCCTGCAACCGGGGGGAGAAAGTTACTTTAATCCTCTGGTTCCTATCAGCCTAATTACAGTTTCAATAGACAACGGGCAGGGCTCTAAATGAGATCGGAGGACACAGGAACACATTATGTTGGTGCTAATAATGATCTGTCTTTGTTTTATCATTTCATGTTGTTGCTTCTCATTTTGGCTGCCTGAATTCTTAATGCCTTTGAGTGTCTCGTGGAGATTGCTTCCTCTTGCTGCCAGGCCGGGACACAGTTGCAGACTTGCATATGAAAGTACCCAGCCTGGTGCCTGCAG
The DNA here is from genome assembly GCF_052094955.1 of Ictidomys tridecemlineatus. Lineage (NCBI taxonomy): Eukaryota > Metazoa > Chordata > Mammalia > Rodentia > Sciuridae > Ictidomys > Ictidomys tridecemlineatus. The sequence goes on along the minus strand of NC_135477.1, from coordinate 44,522,300 downwards.
CTAACCAGCCAGCCGCCATTTAAATTTCAATCAGCCCTTCTGTTTGTGTGTGAGTTTCTTGGATGGATGAAATTAGCAATTTTGAAAAATTGATTAAAATTGCTGGTTTCACGAAGCCTCAAAACATCAAAATCAATCTTTTTTTTTTTTTTAATACTCTCAAATTCTTGTTGAACTTGCATGTCTGCAATACAAGAAGCAGCCTATGGATATTTGCAGGTGGACTGGGGGACCCAGGGACTGGGTGGGCTGGGGCTTTTCTTGGCTCTTGACTAACTCCTGTGTGACCTCCTTAAGTGTTTGAGTCTCTCTGGGTTTCATTTTTTTTTTCCATCTGTGGAATAAAGGGATTTGACTGCATTGGGTATATCTAGAAGGTTCTTCTCTAGTCCTGGTACTATATAATTATGTGCTCTGAATCAGGTAAAAATATGAATGGATCTTTGCAGGTGGGCTCTGTTTAGATGAGGGAGAGAATGCTAACAGCAGATAGTGTATTAGCTAACATTTTAAGTGATAAACCAGACACTTTGTATGCGTTATTTATATCCACTTAACCATCGAAGGAAGACTATGAGCAAATGCAAGTATCTGCATTTTGCAGAGGTGGAAACCGAGGCTTGCACCCTTATGACATCCTGGAGAGCAGTTCCAGTAAAGGTGGTTCTTACCTGCCTAGCAGAGGGCTCTCTGAGGGCAGGCAGCAATGGTGCAAGGGGTCCCACATGTTGGGGGCATGGCTTCCTGGCTTTGACGGGGGCAGTGGATGTTGGCAGTGGACATTGAAGGCATCCTGGGTTCTTTCTCCTCTGTGAGCTTTGAGTTGGTGGGTTGAGAGTTCTGTTCAAATCTGTAGCAGAGATGGATCCAAGGAGGGACATAGTAATAAAAGACGCTGATGTCTTATCTCCTCCTCTATTCATTATTGACCTGCTCGAGGGCACAGCCATGGTCCTGGCTTCAGAGAAACACTATCCTCAGCGGTCAGTGTGAGGGGAAAGAAAATCATCTGCTGCTTGTGGGCAGGGGTACAATTCCTTCAGCTCCTCTGGTCCCTTGCATGCCTCCTCTTGTCCTTGAGGAGAAAGCAAGCCGCCATCCTCCAGGAACGAGATGGTCCTGCTCCCCACTTCCGTCTCAGGAAGCATTCCACGGCTCCTGAGGCCCAGCTGCCCACTACCCTTCATTACAAGAGTCACCTTGAATTCCTCTTTAAAAAATCGGGGTGCTTACTGCCTGCCCTAGACTTACAGCAGAGTGCCAATCAGTTAGAGGAGCCATGGTTCCCTAAGCATGCCGTGTGAGCACAGGTGGACCGGATCTGAGACTTCCAATGCACTGGCCAGAGGGCTAATGTGCAAACCCTTTAAATCGTGTCCACGATCCTGCACATAGTGAACCTCTCCAGGAGTTAGTTTCTAGATCTAGAATTGACTGCTTGCTTTGTCATCAATGTTTTGTGTCCATGGTAAGTCACGTCAGTCTCTGGGCCTTGGTTTCCTCAATTGTCAAGGGTCCCTCTTTCTGGTGTACAGTATGCATGTGGGAGGTGGGGTACGATGCCCGGCACAGAAGGAGGTGCTCCACTGGCAGTGGCTACTGTTTCTATCAGAGGAAACCCAGGGCATCCCTGAGGGAACCTGGCAAGGCTGCTGAGGATCCCCTCAAGGCTGGCATCTCTGCCACGTGGGCCACGTGGGCTTCCCCTTCAAGCCAGGAGGGTGTAGGTGGCAGGCTCGGCTTGCTTCTGATAACAGCCTCCGAGTCAATACACTGGAATTTGGATCTCAGTGTTGGATAAACGACTGTGTGTTTCCGACCTCAGGGCATTCACAAATTGTTGAAATAATGAATGCAAAAGCCTCCAGGGTCCAGGTTGTGCTTTTCTGTAAAGCACAGTGGTAGGTGTGCACAGATCATTCTCGAAGTCAGTGTGGATGGCAGGTTGGAAGGAAGCACAAGATGATGCCGGAGTGAATTCAACCGGATTCTTTTCAATCCTGCCTCTACTCACAGGGGGCTTCTCTCTGAACCTCAGCGTACAGCTATGGCACCAGGTGGGCAAAGGCACTGAGCTGGGGGATCAGGTTTACTAAGCAAAGGAGAACTGTTGCCTCTGCTACTGGTCAGCACTTCCTTTTTGCCTGAGGAGAGAAACCCAAGTCTGCCTGGCTTAAGCCAAAAGAGAGTGTGTCCACTCACATGACAGGGCTCAGGCATGGCTGGACCCAGGTGCTGTGTGCCAGCTCTCAGCTTCCGTTCTACCCAGTTAACTTCATTCTCAGGCTGTCTGTCCCCATACGGTGGCAGAAACAGCCTCCAGCAGCCCCAGGCTCACATCCTGACAGATGTACAGCCCCGACTGGAAGCAAACCTCTTTCCAGTGGTTTCAGCCAAATCCTGGTGCTGAGTGTCCTCAGCTTACCTAAGTCATCGGCCTCTGTCCTGAACAATTCCCATAGCCAAAGGATGGGAGGCCCTGGCTGTCTGGGCCTGGTACTCTTGTCCACCAGGGGTCAAGGGCAGAGTGAGGTGAGAGAGACCCTATGGGAAGGGGGACGAGAAGCAGGAGAAGCCCAACCCTATAGGTCATTAGCCCAAGCCCAGGGGCAGAACTGGAGAGCCTTCCCTCGTCCTCCACAGCCTGTCCACCCCCCCATACGTTGTTGTCCAGGCAGAAGTCTCCTGATGGTGGCTACGGAAAACACAAGGTGATGGACACATCTGGCAAATTTCAATATTACCTGAGTTTGGGGGCTCCAAAGTGGATGCTGAAACAAGATTTGGGGTGTAAGATGTCTACTTGTGGGGGTCACCTCTGGAAGAGGGAGGAGGGGCCTCTCAGGCTGCAGAGCCAAGCAGTAAGGGAGGAAGGCCAGGCCCGATGTGCTGAGCAGGGGCCTGCTGTGGGTCCCTCTTGGTGACTGCGAGGAGCACACCCAAATCTCCTCTTCTAGGGGCAAGCGGCTGCAGGGGTTCGGAGCACTCCCTTCTCCCTTTGGGTGAGGGTTGCCCTTAGGGATGAGGGCTGCTGCCTGCTGACTTGTGGTCTGGACAGGAGGGTGCAGTGCTTGCCTGCCCTGAGGGAGAGATGCAGGTGAATGGGAGGAAGCATGAGTGTGCAAGATGCTCTGTGGCACCTCTGTGACAGCTGACTTCCAGCGAGGACCAGGAGAGGTGCAGGGATGCTGTCAGCCACCATTTGACCCAACTATCCCACTCCTTGGAATGTACCCAAAGGACTTAAAATCAGCATACTATAGTGACATGGCCACATTAATGTTCATAGCAGCTCAATTCACAATAGCTAAGCTGAGGAACCAACCTAGATGCCCTTCAACAGATGAATGGATACAGAAAATGTGGTATATATACACAATGGAATATTAGCCTTAAAGAAGAATGAAATTATGGCATTGGCTGGTAAATGCATGGAACTGGAGACTCTCATGCTAAGTGAAATAAGCCAATGACCTCCCACCCCGCCGTCACCCAAAAAGGCCGAATGGTCTTTCTGATGTGTGGAGGCTAACACACAGTAAAGGGGTGGGGGAATAGAAGTCCATTAGATTAGACAAAGATGAATGAAGGGAAGGAACGGGGGAGATGGGAATAGGAAAAAAAAAAAAAGAAACCAGTGGAATGAATTGGACATAACTTTCCTCTGTTCACATATAATACATGACCAGTGTAACACCACATCATGTACAACCACAGAATGAGACGTTATACTCCACGTATCTATGTCAAAATACACTCCACTGTCCTGTCTCACTAAAATGAACAAGTAAAGTTAAAAGACTGGGCATTGGGCACTATGGGATTATTACTAATTTTTTAGGTAACTTAAGGACTTTGTAATTCCATGGGAATACGCTCTTTAAAGAAATGTTTTCTGAGGAATTTAGGTATGAAATGTCATGATGTTGTAATTTGCTTTAAAATATTTCGACAAAACAAAAACTCGGAGGAAGCAAGTAGTGCCAATATGAGAGGTTGTTGAATGTGGGCAACAGACTTCTGCCTTGGGTAGGTTTCAACACAGACATGATCAAGTGGAGACCCCAGGGTGGCGTCAGGATCTGTGTGCGTTTGGTGGGTGGGGAGTGGCACTCTTCTGTGTTTTGCTCCATCCCAATGATCAGCACAGCGATCAGGAGCGATGGCTGAAGCTCTGACTTCGCCTTGAAGTTGCTGTAGGGCCTTAGGAGATCTCTGGGCCTCAGGTTCTCTGCCTACACACCAGGGACACGGTAGTTTCTGATTTCTTGAGGTCCAGTGAGTCACCAAACAGCTTCCAGATGCAGTGAAATTCCAGAATAGCTGCCCTTTGGGAGCCTCAGGTTAGGTAGCCTGAGAGCCACTGGTGACCTGCTCCAAGACTCAGCCTCACCTCCCTGGCACTGGGGCCAAGTTCAGCATGATGTTTTTGAGCAGTGTTGAAAGGAAATGTCCACACATTTGTAAGGTTGTGCAAACTCTGAAGACTGAAAATATGGTCTAGCAGGTGAGTAGTGAGTATTTCAGGTGTATCAAAAACGGACATGCTGTGGATATTGTTGGGTAGGTTGTTGTCCATACAGTCTGTTTGGTTAAGCAGCTTGATAGTGTTGTTCAAGTCTTCTATATCCCTACAGACCTGTACAAAGGCCCCAACCATCATGGTCCAGGGCTGATGTCTTTTCTTTAGGACTGACCTTGGACGGGTGACTACCTTGTGGTGGTTGAACTCCTAGAGAGAGGAGGCCATTGCAAGGTCTTGGGCCTCAGTGCCAAGAAGGGTGAATTGGAAGTATAGGTAAAATACAAATATATATATATATATATATATATATATATATATATATATAACCATTATTTTACCATAAATATTTTGAATTGTCTCAAAATTGTTTTAGAATCTGTTGAGATAATAATATAATTTTACTGATATTTGAATTCTAGACTAAGATTAATTCTAGAATAAATCCCAGTAGATAATGATGATTTATCCTTTTTGCACATTGTTAAATGTAATTTGCTCATATTTCAAAAGTGTTTTTTTTTGCCCCATAAAGGGCAATGGTCTGTAATTTTCATATTTAATAATATACCTTCCCAGTTTCAAAATCAGAATAAGTTTGCTTCATAAACAAGGTGGGAAGGATTATCTCTATATCTTCTGAAGGACTTTGATAGGCCTGGTATTCTTCTCTACCTAAGTTTTAAAAATAGAATTTATCAGCGAAGTGCTGGAAGCCTAGATGTAAGGTTTGCTATAAATTCAAAATGTTTTTTCAGATAAAGTGTTCTTCATGCTTTCTATTTCTTCCAGAGTGAGCTTTCTCAGTTTGTTCATTTTGAGGAACTTGTATGTTTTATCTAAGTTGTTGATGTGTGACACAAAATTATTCATACTCTTGTCTTATTGGCCTTTTAATTACAGTAGGATCTGGAGTGTGAAGTTCCTCCTTTTTTCCTTGGTATTGGAAACTCATGTCTTCTTTGTTTCTGGATCCGTTTCGCTAGAAGATTTAGCAATTGCAATTATCCATTGGTACCAGTTGTTTGTTCTCAGAAAACAACTAGTCTTTTGTCGTGTCACACAACTAAACCAGTCAGGGTCACTCCAAGTGAATTTGGGGACTCAATAAAGACACAGATGCAGAAAAGTACTTTTTCTCTGAGTTCAGTGACCACTTCTCAGCCGCAGCTCCACAAGGGGGACAAGGCAAGCAAGAAAGAGAGAGAGGAGCATGTGCTGGACACTTTTTTGAGGGAGAAGCCATTCAAATGAGGCAAGGAGTCAGGTTTCAGGGGGTTGAGTCTAGCTTCATGATGTCTGCTGTCAGCAGGTTGACTGACATCTAGGAAGGCCACACCCATATCATGTGCTGTGGTGGGGATCATAGGCAGAGAGAGTATAAAGAGGAATATGTTGTCCACCCAGAGGGGCAACAATGGTTCAGTCCACCCTGTGCACTCAATGCTCATAGTTCACACACACACAGCCCATGGCTGGCTTGCCACATCTCCATGCTCTCTTTGCTCAAAGATAAGGGGCACTCGGTTCCCATGTGGCAGCTCCTAACAATCTTTTTATTAATTTTCTCTTTGGGGGTTTTCTATTTCATTGTTTTATTCTCTCATTTTTACTATTTTCTTTCTTCTAGTTTCTTTAGGTTTATTTTGCATTTCTTTGTCTTCTTTCAAGTGGAGGTTTAAATGATTGATTTCAGAACGTTCTCCTTTCTAATATAAACAGAATCGTAGTTGTATCTTACTAGTACTTCATTTGTATTTTATAAACTTCACATGTGTTTTTAAAATTTTCATTTAGTTCAAAAATATCTTTAAAATTTCTTCCACTTATGGGTTATTTGGAAGCTGTCATTTAATTTCTAAATACTTTGGGCATATATATATATCTTATTGTTATTAATGTAAAATTTAAGTGCTTTGTGGCTAGAGAACATACACAGTACTATATAAATTATTTATTTGTTTGCTTATTCACTTACTGGTGGTGTTGGGGATTGAACCCAAGGTCTTGTGTATGCTAGGCAAGTGCTCTACCATTGAGCTATTCTTTCAGCCTTATAAATTCTTTCCAACTTATTGATACCTGTTTTGTGTCAAATATCTGTGCCAAGCACACCAGACGATGCAATGATGCTCAGATAATTTGCTGGTTTTGGGGGTGTGAATACTTGCACCAAGGTCAAATTCAACATGATGTTGCTGAATACAAAGCTGGAAAGAAATGTTCACAATTTGATGAAGAGTACAACTCTGAGGATACTATGTGTCCTTGTGAGTATTCCTTGTGCTCTAGAAAATTACATGTTGGGTAGAGTGTCCCTAAAATCTGTTTGGGTAAGCTGCTCAATGATGTTCAAGTCTCTATATCCCTGTAGATTTTCTCTGTCTACTCATTAGATCAATGACTTGGGAGAATAGCTTTGAAGTCCTCAAAATAATTTTGGACTTATTTTCTTCTTTTTGTTCCATCAGGGTTTTCTGTGTGTAGTTTGAAGCTCTTATTGATTTCATAAACACTTAAACATTTGTCTTCTTGATAAATTGACCCCTTTTCATTATGTAATAGTTCTTTTTATCTCTGGTAACATTCCTTTTTATGGAGACTCTTTTACTTGATATGCATATAGTCAGCAGAACTTTTTATAACTAGAGTTCTGTAATATATTTTATTCTGTACTTTACTTTTAGCCTATCTTCATCTTATATTTTGTAGAGCACATATAGTTGGATCTTGCTGTTTTGATCTAGTCTATCCATCTTGGACCTTTGAATTTGGAATGTTTAAGCAATTTTTATTTGATAAAATTATTGGTTCAAATGTATCATCCTACCATTAATTCCCTATGTTCCCATCTGTACTTTGTTTCACCTTTTAACTGCCTTATTTTATATTAATATAGTTCAGTATTTTTAGGACTGCATTCTATATTTCTCCATAAGCTTATTAGCTATAACTTTTTTTTGTAAATGTTCTAGAGTTTATAATATGATTATTAACTTATCATAGTCTATTTTCCAGTAATATTATTCCACTTTATGTCTAATAAGAATCTTATTATAACAATATAATTCCTTTCTTCTATCCTCTGTGCTGTTACTGTCACATATTTTACTTACACATATATTATAAACCCAATGAAACATTGTCATTTCTACATTAAGTAGTCAACTACCTAATAAAGTAAATGAGAATCTAGAAAACACAAAGTTTATTTAACATTTTTGGTACTAGTCCTTTATTTGTATAGACTTGGTTTCCAGCTGGTATTTTTCTTTGGCTAAGGGTTTTATTTAACAATTTATATAATGTGGGTCTGCTAGTGATAATTAATCTCCTCAGCTTTTATTTGTCTGAAAATTATTTTGCCTTTACCTTGAAGGACATGTTCAACGGATATAGAATTCTAGATTGACATTTCGTACCTCATCTCTATCCATTAGAGGTACCATTGCCTCCTGGCTTGCATAGTTTCAGGTGGATAGTCTTTATTGTGTCTTTATTATATTTTTAATTATGTTCCCTGTATGTGATGAATATTTTTCCTATGATTACTTTGAAGATTTTTCTCTTTATCATTGGTTTTCATAAATTTGATTAGAAAATGCCTTAATATAATTTTTTTAAAAAAAATCTTGCTTTGAGGTGTGTGGAGAGTTTTGAATGTGTGAACTTATATTTTTAATTTAGAAAACCTTTGAGTTATTACTTCTTTAAATGATTCTTCTATTTTCTTGCTCATCTTTGGGGACTCTAAATTACATAATAGGGTTGTGATATTGTGACATAATAGGGAATCTCTATTTTATTTTTGTCCATGGTTCATGGTCCACAGCTCCTGAAACCCTTGTAATTTACTGAATTTTTACAGCAATAGAAGTAGTTTTTGTTAAAAAGTTTGACATTTTTCCTCAGTTCCTTTTTCAGAGTGATAAAGGTAAAAGACGTGTTTTGTGATTAATAACAAGTTTTCTTCAACCACATCTGAATTTGTATTAATGAGTTGAAATTTTTGGAAATCTCTTTGATGACCACAGGGTGGGGAGCCAGTTGGTAGGAGAACCAACCACATGATTAGAAGGTTGGAAATGTCAGCTTCACTTCTGAACCTCCAGGGAGTAGAGGAGGATGAAAGGTTGAGTTTTTCACCGATGGCCAACTATTGTACCACCATCGTTGACATAATCAATCATACCTGCATAAAATGCTAAAAGGACAGAGCTCAGGAGGCTTCCATGTTGGCAATCAGGAACACATCGATGTGTTGGGACGGTGGTGTACCCCAGTTCCTAGGGTCAGAAGCTCCTGAGCTCAGGACCCTTTCTAACCTCACCCTATGTATCTCTTCTTCTGGCTGCTCATCTAGTTCCTTTAAAATAATCTTTGTAATAACTGGATAAACATAAGATTTCCCCTTGATATTTGAGAATCATTTTTGCACATTAAATGAACTCAAGGAAGGGGTCACAGGAACCCCTTCCCCCATTTATACCTGGTTGGTCAGTAGTATGGGTCATAGTCTGGAACTGGCAACTGGCATCTGAGGTGAGGGGCAGTCTTGTGGGATCCAGCACCCCCCACCTGTGGGAACCGATGCTCTCTCCAGAGAGATGGTGTCAGGATTGAATGGAATCATAGGATACCCAGCTGGTGTCCACTGGAGAATTGGTTGTTAGTGGAGAGAAATTTTTGGACCTAAGTATTCTGTATTTATGTGAGAGTAAGAAAGAAAAAACAGTTTGTTATCCTCCAGAATAAGTTGATCATTTAACCTTGTCTTATAAGTCACTGAGACTATTTAATTTATCAGCTTTAAAAAAATCTTTTTCCTTCTGTTTGGATAGTTTCTCTTGCTTTCTATTCAACTCTACTTATGTTTTTGTTCAGCAGTGTCTAAATCTCCTGTCTATCTTGTGGATGTATCATTTTAGACATTGTAATTTGGGTCCTAGATGTTCCAGGGTTTATTTTTCTCCAATCTTTTTTTCTCTTCAATATGTTTCCTTTAAACTTTGAAAATATTTATGAGAGCCGCTTTAAAGTTCTTTTATGTCAATTCCATCACCTCGGTGATTGGGGGTTTGATGCTACAGGTTCATTTTACTGAAATGTATTGGGTGGCGCTTTCTGCCTTTTTGCATGTTTGGATATTTTTGATTGGATGCTGGACATTGTGAGTGTATTGTCAGCAAGTATCTGGATTTTATTTTCTGTCGTGGAATACATTGTGTTACATTTAGGCAGTTAGTTTATGTTCAGACCATCTCCCATTTTTGATACTTATTTTAAGTTCTGTTGGGTGTGGAGTAGGCTTTCTTCTCACCACAATTGACCCCTGCTCTCTAGGTGTGCCCTTTGTGGGATCTTCTTTGAGTGTGCTCAGGGTCTCTGAGGTCTCTACATTCTTTTTGGTCAGCACTCAATTGTCTCCCAACACTGCTGAACTTCAGTATTTATTCAGATCACAGTTCTCCTGTAATTTTTCTTTCTTTGAGAAATTTTTCTTTGCTTGATGAAGCATCTCCCTACCCATGTACATCTTCATGTTCAGTCAAAGAATTTAGGAGCTCCCTGCAAAGATTGCTGGACATCTTTATCTGCATATCTTCTTCCTCTTCGTTCCTCTACCCTACACACCCCAACAGTCTCAGTCTTCCCAAGCTCTAATCTTTGTCTTCATAGCTCATAATCCACTTGGATCATTGTGAACCTTAGCAAATCCATGTCTAGGAGAAATTGGTGGACTCACAGAGCTCATTTCCTTTGTTCCCCTTTCTCAGACACCAATATACTCTGATGCCTATTGTGCAATGTCTGAAAACAACTGTTTTCCAAATTGTTTTAGATGGTATGATAGGCAGAACGTGGCCCCTTAAGAAGATCTGAATCCTAATCTCTGGGACCAGTGACCATGTTGATTTGCCTGTCAAAGGGAAATTAAGGTTATGGATGGAATGAAAGGAGAAAATTGGCTCATTTTAGAAGCATCTTAGACTCTCTAGGTGAAACCAAGGTAACAGAAAGCACCCTTAAAAAGGGAAGAAGGAGATACATGAGAGAGAGAGAGCCAGAGAGACAGCAGTGTGAGAAGGATTTGGCCCAGCCTTGCTGGCTTTAAAGATGGGAGAAGGGAAATGTAAGCCAAGCAAAACAGAAGCTGGAATGGGCAAAGAAACAGATTCTTCTCCAGCTTCCAGAAAGAACACAGCCCTGCTGACACCTTTGATTTTAGCCCACTGAGACTCATTTCAGACTTTTAACCTCCAGATCTATAAGATAATGCATTTATGTTGTCCAAGTGTAGCAGCAACAGGAAGCTGGAACAGGTGGGTGAGCTGATCTGGTATCGGCTGGTCTATCGTGGCTGGAAGGAGACAATCACCTCTGTGCTTTTTAAAAAGACCGATACTGGGGACCCAGGCTAGATTGTCCGACTTTCATTGATCAGAGTATGGGGCCTTGGGATTTTTAAACCATTTTCTCAGAGTTCTAATGTGCACTCAAGGTTGAAAACCACTGACCTTGTGCAACCCTCCCAATTTACAGCTGAAGCCACCAAAAGTGAAGAATGGTTGAGTCAAATGCAGGTGAGACCTCAGTCTGCTGCAAAACCTGCCAGAAATCAGGCGTGTAGCCCGTGCATTTTCCCAGGCTGTCTCCTCGCATCCAGATGTGGCAGGAGGTCCCAGGCGGGGACCGCCTCCAAACACAGTAGCTCAGGTCAGGTCACTAGCTATGCAAAACTATGGATTTCTGCATTCCTAAAATCAGCTCCATCAGCCTTATGACCACAGAAGTGCCCACATATTGACCTGGTGTGAATCATTGATTGGTTTTGATCAAGCTGATGAGAATCCCGGCATCTAACCGACTGGAGCGCTCCGGGGAGCCACAGGGACTAGCCTGCCATTGCTCACATCCACCCCACCTCCAGGTTTACCGCAGCAAGGGGGACTGGCTGTGTGATCTCAACGCTTCCATGCATTTTTAGAGAAGTAGTTCTCTCACCAAACCAGCAGGAGTCAAACGCTGCCTAGAGCTTGGTGTTCAGAAGCCTTCTGAGATTTATTGATTCAGGTTCAACATTTCGGGGATTCTGGAATTTCTTGTTGAGCTTATTTGGTGCAATTTTTCCCTTTTTTCTTTTTTCCTTTATTTTGCTTCTTTCCCCTTCCCTTTCATTTCCTTCCTTTTTTCTCTCTCTTCCATGTTAACCTTAGATTGTTCACACCTGAGCAGGTGGGGGGCTCACCTGTGGACCATGAGCTAGATATCAGGGAGCAGGATCATCCCAGGCTCCTTCCCTGCCTGGGAACTTCTGGAATTCCTCAGTGTTCCTAGATGGTTCCTGGCTGCTGCCCAGTTAGATTTTTGTCTGATAAAGCCTGGACCTATCTGCTGGTGGAGGATGACCCTCTCTGAACCTTTTCTTTCAGTACTTTTTAGGTTTTACTTGGGTTTGGACTCTGTTTGGCTTGAAGGACCCTAACCAGCAAGCTGACACTTTGTAAGGTGACTGGACGGGTTCAGGGAGTGAAGACAAGAACAATGACCAACTCTGCAAGAGATGGCGTGCCTGCAGCTGCTCCCAGTGCTTGACCTCAGAGCCAGGCTACAGATAAGGAGTAAATATCAACTTCATTTTATACAAGGGAGACTCAGGCACAGAGACACGAAGTAACTTTTGTAAGAACACACAGTAAATAAATAGCAGATCTGGGATTTTTTTTGCTCAACAGTGTAGAAACTCACTTTTTGCCCTACAAAGAATCAGCCCCACATTTGGATCTGGGAAGGTGACATGTGGATGCTGTTCTTTGAAGGACTGAAAGACACTGTCCTCATGCCCTGCCATGTGATTGAAACTTCCTCAGTGGGCTATTGCATTTGGGTAAAGGCAACCGTCCTCACAGGCTGAGAATTCGGACCATATGAAATGGACTCCTGGTGCCACTACTTTAGGTTGTGGTCCTGGGTCTCAGCCTCATCATCTGTAAAATGGGGCTAATCAGACCTTCTTCAGAGGGATATTATGAGGCATCAATAAAACTGTGTGTGTGGAGCAGCTGGCTCAGAGGGCCCACCATGTATCAGGGCATGGACTCATGGGAAGAGACACCATAAACTATGGTGGGATCAGTGAGGAGTCCTGGAGAATGGAGTATGGGGCAGAGATTCATTTTTTTATTTGAGATTAAAATATAATTCAGGCGCAGCACAGAAATTTTCTGTATACCCTTCATGCAGCTTCTCCTTATGGTAGCATCTTATATAATGTATGGTCATCAGAGCCAATAAATGAACCTTGGGCCATAGATGGTGAAATGCAGACTTTATTCGGATTCCACCACTTTCTCCCTTGATGCCCTAACTGTTCCAGGAGCCCATCCAGGATCTCAGGTTTCATTGGTTGCCTTTCTCCTTGGTTCTCCAATCTGCCATGGCTCCTGAGTATGTCCTTGTTCCTGACCTTGACACTTTAGAACAGTACTGACGCGTTATTTTGTAGGATGTCCTTCACTTGGCATTTGTCTGGAGCTTCTTCCCATGTGATTAGCTTGAGGTTTTGCATTTTTATCTGGCAAGAAAACCATACAAACGCGTCCTTTCTCAGCACATCCCATCAGGGTGCATGGTGATGTCAGTATGTCTCATTCCCAGTGATGTAAACCTTGATCCTTGGTTGAGCCAGGGTATGCTGGGTTTCTCACTGCAGTTTACACTGTGCGTTTCTCCGGATCGTAATTAATAAACATCTTGGGAGAGATATTTCCAGGCAGTTCAGACATTGTATTTCTCCTCAAACTTTCACCCACTAATTTCTGCATACATCATTGCATCGTGTCTGCCATAATTATAACTGTGCTGTTCCAACAGTGACGTCTTTTTATTTCCCTTGCTCATGCTACTTTTATTAATTGGAATGCTTCTCTGAGGGTGAGCTGCCTCTATTTTCTTATTCATTTATTTATTTATAACCTGGATTTTTACTTTGTTCTCTGAGTTCTGATGGGATCCTATTTACCTTGTCTGAGCTGTTCCAGGCTTGGCCTCTGGGGGCTCTTTCAGCTTGCTTCCTCTGGCCTTGGGGCTCTGGGTTAGCCCTGCCTGGCTGGGGGCAGCTGGGAGCCCAGGATGCACAGTGGAGTCTGAGTGGCAGGACTCGGGACTGAAGCTGGGATGTGGCGAGAGTGTGTGGGGGTGGGGGGAGCAGAAACTTCCAGGAGAAGACGGTGGTGCCGACGCCCCTTCTCCACCTACAGTTGGCTTCTCTCAGACGCATTCAGCTTTGCAATCCCACTGGGCTCCCCTCGAGTTCCCCAACTCATTCTACCACTGAGGAAATGAAGGCCCCAGGAAAGGAAGGGACTTCCTAGAGGTCAAAGAGCAAGTTGGGTGGGTGGTGACAAAGTAAGGAAGCCTGTTGGGTCAGGGTCCTTGTCCCTGCGGCCACAGGCTGGTGCCCTGTGTGGCTCCTCACTGCCAAGAATGCTGTTCAGACTCTGGGCAGCCAGGGACCCAGGGAGACTCGTTCTACCTGTGGAAGCTCAGAGACTGACAGCTGCTGGTGCAGATATTTTGGGAAGCCAGGGGCTATTGAATCTGCCCCCTGTCCTCTCTGCCCAGCTGTCAGGGAGGACCCTTCTGTGCCAGACCCCCCACTCCAGCTCAGTGGGGTCTCTAATTCCTTTCTGGCTCAGGAGCCTGGATCACCTGGGTCTGGTGGAAGCCTATCCTGATGAGAGGTATCTGCAGGACTGGGATCAGGACCCCTTGCAGCTCAGGTGTACCCCAGTAAAGGCTGGGGATATTAGCAGCAGAGCACAGGCGGCGTTGCACAGGGTTGTAGCCAGTGATAACTTTTGTGAGGATCAGGGCCATATGAGTAGATATCCAATGGGTGGAATATGGGAGGTGACAGGCCTGTGGGACAAGAGCAGCCTGTGCAACTGGTGCAGCCTCTGAGCTTCTCTAGCCCTGACTGTCTGCATGAACACAGGCCCTGGGCTGCATGGAGACAGCACAACCAACAGAAATCAATGCCTCCCTTTAATCCTGGAAGCACTCATTGAAAGAGAGATTGAGAAGCCTGCCCAGGCCTTTTTAACCCACCAGGGTTCTTCCTTTCCAATCGGGATGCTCCTTGCCTTACAATAGGGTCAGCGTCCCCACAACCCCATCATAAGATGAAAATACTGCGAATTGAAAAAAGCATCTTACACCTCACCTATCAAAAGCTGTAGCTCAGCCCAGCCTGACTTCTGCAAGCTCCGAACACGGCATCATCCTATGGCTCGGCAGAATCACCCAACATGGGCCCATTTCATAATGAGCTATTGCATATCGCATGCGATTTATTGAATACCTGTATCTCAAACATGCTGGCAACACAGACCGCGGTGGAGTTGGGGTGGCTGCCCTCCTGGTTGGGTGGCTTCCTGGCCTCCATGACTGCCCAGCACCGTGAGAGAGCCTCGTACTGTATCTTGCTAGTCTGGGAAAAGAGCAAAACTCAAAATCTGAAGTACAGTTTCTCCTGAATGCACATCAACTTCATACCATGGCAGAGTTGAAGATTTGCAAGTGGAAGCACCCTAAGTCTGTGTACCTCCCTGAGGTGGGCAGGACAGGGGTCAAGGCTTTCATTTTAGAAATTCTGCAACTGAGGCCTGCAAGAGTTCAGTGACCCAGGAAGGAAGGAGACCTTCCTCCCACTGCTGAGTTCTGGGCTTTCCCCTGACCCTGTCCCGCCATTGGGGCAGATTCTCCAATACCTAATGGCCAGCGGCACAGTGAGCCATGCCTGGGGCTCTGGCGGAGCTTTGCCAGGTCCTCTGAGCATGGCCAGGACTTGTGCAGCACTCTTGGGTGGGCCAGGGGCAGTAAAGCCATCGAGGGCACATGTGCACATGCGTGTATGCACACACACTGGCACGTCTGTTGGCAGAGGGGGTGGCATGTGTTGGTGGAGCTGACAGAGAGGCACTTGGCCCGATCCCCACCCTCGTCTGGCATTGGCTTCACACTTCCTCCCCTCTCGGGCCTGGGGAGGCCAACGTGTGCAGATGGCCATCTGGCTGTGGCCCAGCGCTCCCTTGCAGACTGCGCCCCTCTTCTGCTTCAGTGGCTCTGTGGACTCTGCCGAGGAGTGACTGCCAGGTCAGAGAGGCACTGGGGAGTGGGACATGGGAGGGCAGAGAACTGGCCCATGGTGGGGCTCTCCACCTGCCCTTGATCAGAAATTCTCTGTGAAGAGAACCCATGTGTGTGCTGCTCTGGCCGGAGCCTGAGGCAGGGCCAGTTGCAGGGATGGGGAGTCCCAGTGCCACTCCCAGTGAGGGCATCCCGTCCGTGTGGACATCCCCACTCTGCACATGGGCCACTCCCAGGCAGAGGACGGAGGCTTGGTCTCTCCCTCCCTCTCTCCCTCCACTCCATAAAACTTTTGAGGCTTACACCATGCCAGAATCCACTCTAGGCCCTGGCAGGGGTGCCAAGATGGATGAAGAGCCACTGCCCTGGTTGGTACTTACTTCCTGCTCCGATTTAAAAGACAACAGGGGAAGGTGAGGGCATGCTCTAGTGACCCTCCGCCTACAGCTGAAACAGAAGACATAACAAGAGGGAGGTGAGAGGAGCCGGGAAAGAGGTGAGAGGTGGGGCTGAGGATGGCCTTTAGACCCATGGCTTAGGGGCTACCTCTCTGTGCCCGATTCAGCAAGAACAGAAACAAAAACCCAAACAGAACATCCTACTGAATTCTAATTTCAGATACACCATGAAAGCTCTTTAGCCGAAGTACGCCCCGTTACAATATTAGAGAAATACTAAATTATTAATAATTACGAGTTCTTTTTTTTTTTCTGAAATTAAATTCTAACTGGGCATACTGTGTGCTACCTGGCAATCTTGTGCCCTGGACAAGAGGCGTAGTAGGTCCTTCCCAGGCTCCTCTGCCTCATGAGTACAAGGAGTGTGAGGAGGAGGGCCAGCAGGGGTCAGGGCCCTGCCACCTCCCCGTGGGCAAAGTCGGCCTTTTCACACTAAGCCCCAGCCCATGGCCACCTGATGGGCAGACCAGATACCTCCAGAGTCTATGGCGATGGTCGGGGGCCTGCTCCCGTGGAACCTCCAGTTTCTTCTCACCGCGAGGGACCAGCTCAGCCTGAGGGAACCGTTGGCTGCCCTTGTGTGAAGGTCAGCAGAGGGAAAGGCCTGGGCTACCAGCTTCCCCTTTCCAAGAGGTCCCTGAGGTGCCTATTTCAATGCTTCTGCTTTTCATCCACTCCAGCCTTTGACCTCTGGGGAAGCAGGCCAGCCAGGGGACGAGGACCGCTTAAGGCCACACAGCACCCAGTGGGGAAGCCAGCAGCTGCCCTCCTGCACCTGAATCTGCCCCCTGCTCTTTGGGGACACACCCTCCTGGCTCTGCACAGTGCGTCCTGAGCAGAAGAGGTTTCTCCTTGGGTTTCCGCCCACGAAGGCCCAAGGGCACATAGGAGGCCTCTGTTTAAGAGGTGAGCGGGCACGTTTCTCTGCAGCCAGGCTGGCCTGGGACCCCGTAACCACTGTGAGCAGGAACAACCCCACATGCCCCACAGAGATGGGGAGGGGCCGTCCCCAAGTCCCCAAGAAGGAATCCGTATTAACTGAAGATCCCGCCATAGAGGCCCAGCTGAAAGAAATTAAAAAGATGGTGTTTTCAAACACTGTCCTCCAACGGGGGAGTTTTTCTAGCCGCAAGCGTTTGTGTTACAAATTTCAGACACTAGAGTATTGACAAAAACAAACAAATAAACAAAAGTTGAAACGCAGGAAACCTCCTGGGCCTGACAGAAATCTCAATGAGGTCCCTGCCGACTTGGGTTTGGTTTTTGGGGTTTTTTTTGTTTTAAAGGCAACTAACAATAATATCTGACGAAAAACAAAAAACAAAAAACAAAACAACCCTCAATTCTTGCGGCAGTCTGGGTACCTCTCACCTATTGTTCCTCTGGAAAAAATGTCGCCTCTGTCAGCCTCCACATGTTAGAAGGGAAGAGCTCAGCAGAGTTTTCTTTATTTGTTTATGTCCCTTTTGCTGAATTCTGATGAAGCACAGACGGGCAGGCAGCACGGCATCTGGCTTCTTGGAAAATGGTCATGTGGAGAATTGGGGGTGCTGGCTTGAGATTCAGGGTGTATGTGTGTGTGTGGGGGGGGTCTCGGGGAAACACACCGTCCTGCTTTCCTGGCAGCTCCCAGCTTTCCCCGGGGATGGCCTCCCGGGGCCTGCTCAAGTCACCCCACTCCCTTCTCAGCCCTGGAGGGGCTGTGTGTGGAGCTGAGGGCCAGGGCCTGGCTCACACTGGGGCCGGTAGTGGAGGGGGCAGAGGGGCTTGCAGAAGCCAGTCCAAAAGATGGTGCAGGTTCTAGAAACCACCTTCCCTGAAGGAGAATCACCAGTGGGTGCTGAGGCCAAGGGCATCCCAGCCCGGTCCTGTCTTGTACCTTTGAAGTTGCCCTGGGTTGGGGAAGAGAAAATTGTGTCTCCGAGGAAAGAACCCTACAGAAAGACGCAGAACAGGGGCTTCTTATGCACCGTGATGTCACTAGCATCAGAGGAAAGCATGGCATTTACCGGGGTCCTGTAAATGCAGCAGGTTCTCTGCCTCTGACAGTGTGGTGGGGGTGGGGTTGGCACTGACTGTGTGCCTACTGAATGTGTGCCAGGGCCCCCGCCAGTCCCTGGTGTGCCCATGACCTCATCTAAGCCTTTCTGCAGCTCCTGCTCATTCATGGGTGTTGGGGGACTCATCCGACAGAGGGGACGCTGAGGCAGAAGTGAGGTTGCGCGAACTCTGGAGGAGTCGCAGGGCAGAGTGAGAACCCTGACTCCTTCCAGGACACATGAGGTGCTGCTCTGGCAATCCTATCTGGCAGGTGATGTTGAGGGATTTGGGAGCAGAGGGTGGGGTGAAGGTGCCCCGCTCAGCCTGAGAGGTGTCTCAGATGCAAGTCCTCCTGGTAGCCTCAGCAGGTAGGGTGACCTCTGCAGAGGAACACTGGGCGTTATCTGTCCCCAGTTGATGGGCAAGGCTTGTGTCCACCTGCCCCTTCCTGCCTCATCGTCCACCCCTCAGCTGGTGGGTGGGAGTCTTAGCCTCTGGCAGTGGGTAGCCATGGGCTTTGGAGTCTGCAGATCGGAGCTCATGGGCTGGTTTCGCTCTGGTGAGCTGGGGGACCTGGAGTGAGGCACCTAGACCGGGGAGTGGTCCTCCTTCCTTTGCACGGGGGCCAGCAGCTGTGTTTCTTACTTCACTCTCCTGTGGGATGGAGATGCAGTCCCCACCCTGCAGGGCCTCTACCTAGAGAGAGTCACTGCCCCAGGGAAGCTCCTGAGGCTCCTTCCAGACAGAGTCCTGGTCTGGAATCCAAGTGGGAGCATGAGGTGTTCCTGCTGAGGGTCTTCTGCAGGGGGCGGGGGTATGTATCAGGGCTCATTTGCTCCTCACCAACCCAGCACGCTGCACAGGAGGTCCCTCATTGTCAGGGGCCAGGAGCAGGTGACCTCTAGGCCTCAGGGAGAAACATACCTGTGCCTTGTTCCGAGTCTGCAGCATCCTGGACAGGGCTGGTGTCAATGCCAGGGACCTCGGCCATGTGGCCCTGCCCATGGAGACTCATGCAAATCAGGGTGGTTCAGTGGCCACCCACTCACGTGAGGGTGGGACTTGCCTTGAGTGCCCTTCTTCCCACTCTCTCCTGCTCAGATGCTGGACGACTTTCTTCCATGAACCGATCGTCTGTGTCCTTTTCAATGTCTGCACATTTTTCTTGGTTTTTGCCTCATGGGGACTCCCAGCCAATCTTCTCCTGGCTGAAGACAGGCCTTGGGCCCATGGGTCCTGCCTGCCTTTAGTTGGCAGCCAAGCTCCCTCCTTGGAGCTGGGGGTCTCTGCACCCTCCTGCTGTGCCCTGCCTGGCTGGCTTCCCCTCTGGGACTCAGCACCCTCAAAGATTCCTTGGTGGAAAACTTGTGCCAAAGCCTGGCCATATTTGGGGGCTGCCAAAGCCAAGGAGAAAAACACAATTTCATTTCTGTGACCTCAGCTTCCTGATTCCCAGACTACTGTGGAGTTATTTTATTTTTAAGGAGGAAAACACATTCATTTCCTCTTCATTTGAACCAAGGAATTTTCAGAGAGATCAAGTAACTTGCATGAGGTCACACAGCAACTTGGTAGTCAGGCTGATTTGGAAAACGAGACTCTGTCCTCCTGACTTGGATTCCTGAGAATCTCTGTGGTGAGCAGGGTGGCTCTTCAGGCCAGGGAGGACCTGTGTCTGACAGCAAGAGATGAAGACTCCGTCTTGTGGTCATTATGGGATTTTTCTTGTTTAGAGCAGAGAAACTGTGTGATGTTAGGCCTTTGTCCACCTGAACCCGGTCTACAATGAATGTGGAAATCTACTTACCCCAGTCCCCGGGGCCCTGCATATCTGAGAGGAGAGGAAAAACAGGCATAGCCCCCCTCCCTGCCCCAAGGGGAAGTCAAATCATTTAGAAAAGCAGATGCAGGAAACAGTCTGAATTGCCAACAATGTTTCCAAAATTCCATTAACATCACCTGGCAAATCCCCTTCCCTACCCAGGAAAAGTGGGGCCTGGGGGGGCAGGGGCAGAGACACCTGTGGCTGGGTTGATCCCCTCTGCGGTCAGACAAGGAGCTGTTCCCAAGGGAACCCCACATCCTCTTTCATTTGCAGCCCCTACTCTGTGCAAGTTCTTTTTTTTTTTTTTTTTTTAAGAAAGAGAACTCTTCATACAGCTCTCTGCCTTTGCCAGAACCTCTAGAAATAACTCACTGGGAAACATCTCTGTCTGATACCTACCACCTACAGAGAAAGCGGTCCAATGCACCAGGCAGTTTGGCATGCAGAGAGGCTCAGAGAGGGCCACCTGGATGCCACAGCGAGGCTGCTTGTGTGGCAGGGTTGACCTGAGGGCTGTACAGTTGGGAGTTAGGGCCAGCTGTCCCTACATCTGTCATCTGCTAGCAGTGTGACCTCAGGAGGGGGCATCTTCTCTGGGATTTGGGATCCTCATCTGTAAATGGGACTCGCCATATAAAACGTTGACCTGGAGGGTGGTTACAGTGTGGTTGGGACACAGCACAGCTGGTCCTTGGATCCAGGCAGAACAGAAAAATCATCCCAGTGAGAAGGGACAGTGACACACGGGGGCAGGTCTTCATTTTCTTCTGCTACAAGTTCATGGGGTTTGCACCATTGCATCCTGGTATTAGCAGAGGACGACCAGGAAGTGTTGAGTGGAACTAGCTCCCTTATTGCAAAGATGAGCAAAGAGGTCCACAGAGGGCAGGTGTCTGCCTAAGGCTGCAGAAAGAAAAATGGCCTGGTCAGCCTGGCCTGCCAGCCACTGAGGACTCTGCCAACCTTGGGGACTCCCTCAGGGAACCATGCACCTTTGAGGGCACACGGCCTGGGCATGGCTGCAGGAATCCAGAGCATTTTCCACATTGGCCTTTCTTCCATTGTTCCCTATAAAAGTGATCAGTGGTACCAAGGTCACCCAGACAGCTGGAGAGGGGAAGAGACACAGATCTGCCCATCGTCAGGGTGTGGCATGGAGCAGGGGCTACTTGTGAAATGGGATCCCGACTCCTACCTCCTAGGGTCCTTGTCAGCATTGGTCAGCCATTGAAGAAATACGGGTGGCCATCTAAGTCCTGGGCACTACCCCTGGAGCTGGAAGACATTTGGGATCTAGATGGACTCTGTCTGCCCAAGCTTCCTCTGGTGGGTGGAGAGAATCGAGCAGAGTAGAGCAGAGATGGTGAAGCCAAAGGACAGGGCGTGTGAGTTGCTGCTGATGCCTTCTCAGGCAACACAAGCAATTAGGACGTAGTGCGTGGGTGCATGTGCACACACTTGTGCAGGTCGGTGGAGTCAGAAATCACCAAGTCCCAGGAAGAAGTGCTAATGCAAGAGCAGGAAGACAGAAACCTCCAGAACAGAGCTGCTTGGATGAGTGTGCTCTGCTGAACACCGGTTCCCTAGTTTAGCAGCCACCGTTGTTGGTTGTCTTCCTAAAGCATTCCCTCTTTCTTTAAAAAGAGTTTATTTCCACATCCACTTTTCATGGCTTCAGGTAAGGCAGCCACCAGAGCCAGCAACTGCCCTTGATGAGCCCAAGCCCTCGTAAGCCTGGTCAGCCTAAGATGGAAGCTGCCCAGTTTCTCTGTTTGCAAACTTTTAGTGTTTTTTTTTTTCCACGGTGTCCCTAACACTTCCCGGACTTAGTCCCAAACAACTCACTATTTATATCCTCACAACTTGTTGGCCAACTGCAAAACCAATATATATGAACTAAAAGAAATAATTTAATTTATTCTATTTTTACATTTTAGAAACCCATTTTGCTTTTTGGTAAGCAAGTAGAACTTTTATTTATTTGTTTTTATTGACAAAATTCTATCTATTTTAGTGTTCTGACGCATGTGTAGTTTGTAGAATGGCTGAATCAAGTTAATTAACATGTCTATCACCTCCCATAATTGTTATTTAAGAAGACTTAAAATATACTTGAAAATTTTCAAGTCCGTGGACATTGTGATTAACTCTAGTTATGTTGTTGTACAATAGATCTAATTTATTCTTAAATACATGCAGTTACTGACTATTACCTGCTGAATACTGGACAACTTCTCAAACCATGATTCGGATGGGGCACCATCACTTTTATTTCCTATTCCACACTTATTTTCATTTAGTGCTTCTTTAATTTCAGCCACCACTGAAAACTTCTCAAGGTTACAGCATCGTGGATGGAATGCAGTGGGATCCAACATGGACAATATAAATACCTGGAGCTGGCAATTCATGTGTCCAACAGATGTCCAGAATTTCTGGGGTTCCCTTGGAATTTAAAAATACCCCTAAATTTGTTTTGGCAATCTGGGATGCCTCAGGCCTCAGTTTGGGAAGTCTGGGCCCATCAATCATGGGGGTAGGCAGGAACCTGTGACACAATCCTGGCCAGTGAACTGTGGACGTCTTTAGGGAGGTTCCTGGGGAGGGCTTCCCTCGCTCTATAGAGAAGGTCTGGGAAGAAGCCATCTGCGTTCTGTTGCTGGCAGAAGTAGGGTCTGCAAGGGAGCCCGGAACTGCAGCCGCCATCTTGGTCCAGTCAGAGAAAAGACCCCCAGGAGAAGAGACTGAGGATGTTGGAGGGGGAGATGCAGAGCATCTGGCTTTGATAACACTCGTTGCCGAATCCTGGCAGCACCCATCCCTGGATTTGCCGTTATAGAACTCATGCCTTCTGGAGAATTTAACCTACGGAGAGTTGGATTTTCCATTGACCTGTAGCCACCGGGGTCCTTCCCGATAATCCAGAAAAGTGTGTTTAGAAAAACACTGTATTTTTTTTATTCTCTCCACTTAGGGTCTCCTATCAAATTCTCGGAGAAATCCCTCAACTCTCTGCTTGCTTTGGTTCATGCCGTTTGCCAAATTTACTTGACTGAGGGATTTTTTTTTTTCCCATAGAACCTAATTACATCCCACAGAACACTTGTGTGCCAAAAAACACACTTATGAAAAGAAGCCTTGGACCCCTCCTCGTGGCCCCTCGGCCCCACCCCCGCCCCCAGAAGCCTGTACACCCAGGGCTCACCTCGGCAGAGCACAGAGCCCACATGTGTTTCTGTTCAGTGGGGGAGACTAAATGAAGCCAGATGTACCTGGGCAGCCCACAGGCAGAAGAAGCCGTGATTTCATGTTCCAGCTATGCAGGGATTAGCTTGCCAGAAAGCTCCCTTGGAAGGGTGGGGACCTGCCCGCCGTTCTGCTAATGGATTCAGCAGAAATGCTGCCGTGGGCTCTGCCTGACAGTCGGCATGCCCGTGGCGTGCATGACCACCAGGTGCGTGTGACCACCGTTCCCAGGATGGCCGTGCCCAGGACCACTGTGTGTTGGTCCCAGGACCCCTGTGCCCGCGACCTGACCTGTTGGCTTTTGGGTTCAGATCTCCTGTAGCTCCTGAGATAGGACCCTACTTTTCCTGAAGTTCTCCTCGGGGGATCCCTCTGGGGCCACTGCACATCTGTGTCTTGCCCTTTTTCCTGATCTCACCCCTCCACATCCCCAGCCGTGGGTTCCCTGGCCCAGGATCACAGAATCCTGCAGACTACTGACTGCGTCTGCTTAGGCCATTCCTTCCCAACCAAAGACCCAGAAAGTGTCTAGCACATGATTTTCTAAAAGCATCTTCTAGGATCCTTTGTTTTCTGAGCAGGGCTTCAGGCTCCTGCCCTTGATTCAACTGGGACTGCTCTCTGTTCTCCCCTTTCATCCACTGGGTTCCACCATGGGATTCTATTGAAATGAAAGGCTTTGTAGTAGGAAAAAAGGAGGTCTAAACCACAGCCCAGTCCTGCATTTTGCTGAGAAGGCTGGGACCTGCTCTTTCCTGATGCTCTGGAGTCCCTGGAGGGTTGTGGGAGACTTGGCTGGGTTCGGGGCAGCGGAGTGGAGGAGACAGCCTGTTTATCCTCCCTGTTGGCTTTGCCTGCGGTGACCCAAGAAAGAACTCCTTGAAGCTGCTGAGAGGCCGTCAGCTGCACAGAGCATGCTTCTCAAACTCTTGGCCCTTGCCAGGAAGCAGGAGGCAGGCTGGGAGTGAAGGTGGCCTTGGAGGTGGTGTACCTCATCCGTGGGTCTAAGGCCAAGCCCGCGATCCATGCCAGGCCAGGCACTGCCCACAAGAACTGGGCTTTCTACTTGTGATTGCCCGAGCTGGGTCTTCTCATGCCCAGAGACATAAATTTAGCAATGGGTGCTTCTGGAGATGGTTCTAGGGCCAACCACTTCATCAGGCACAGCAGACATGTGCCTAAGGCTCTATACACTTGGGCACTCCTAGAAATATTTTCAAATCAGAAGAAAATAAACTTTTGGTTTGAAAATCTGTTAGTATTAATATATTCATTTTGTACCAATGTAGTAGTAAAATAATATTAATACATTGTAATAATTACATATTTATGGAAAGGGCTTCATTTTGGAAACGTATCCTCCAAAGTCATGAAGAAGTTACGATGCATCCCTGGGTAAGTGACAGGGCATGTCAGGCTTTGTGTTAGCTCGGGCTGCTGTAACAAGCAGAACCGACTGGGGCTTACATAACAGGAATGTATGATCTCATGCTTCTGCAGGCTGCAAGTCCAAGATCAAGGTGCTGGCAGAGTTGCTTTCTTCTGAGGTTTCTCTCCTGTCTTCTGCCTGCCTTCCCATGGCCTTCCCGCTGTGTGTGTATGTCCTAGTCTCTAACCAAGCTTTAGAACCCAAGGGGAGGGGGGCTTGATGTTGGATTATGGCCCACCCAAATAGCCTCATTTTCATTTAATTACCTCTTTAAAAATCTGACTCTAAATTCAGTCCTATTCTGAGGTCCTGGGAATTAGGACTTCAGCAAATGAATTTGGGGTGACATAGCTCAGCCTTTAACTGATCGTGGATCTTCTCATCCAGGTTCATGTTGCTTCCTTTGAAAATATCATTTATTTCCTTTTTTTTTTTTTGAAAAAAGAGAAGGTCTTACCTAGAATGCTCTCTGCCTGTGAGACTTCTGCTTTCAGATAGGACACTTCCCCGTCCTCCCGGTTCTCTCTTCAGGGCCTCCAATTGGACGGTCTCAGCGCCGACTCTGGGTAAGTTCACGCTGCCAGGAGGGAAACAAAGGGCTGCTTGTGCTGTGGGTGGACTCAGCGGTCCCCCTCCCCTTGGATTCTAAAGCTTGGCTGAACTGGAGATGCGTGGTGTGATGATCCAAGGGCTCACTGGGTGATGGTCATGTGTGGACAGCACCCAGCCACAGGTGTGCACGTATAAAATATCCCCCCCCCTCCAGCCTCCTCCACTCCATCGCAGCCATCTGCAATTATATGGGGTCCACAGTGGGGTTTCTTGATGTTAAAAGGGCTCCATTTCCTTAGGGTTGAAGTTGAGAATTCAAACAAGTGCTGGTCTCCTGAATGCTGTGAATTCTTGATGTTTTATTAGCATTTTGTCAGGAAAGGGGGATTAGTGACTCAAGGTGACAGCCTCCAGCCACAAGCTGGAGAGCCCATCTGCTGCCCTTGGAAGTTCAATGTTACTTTCAAGTGTGGCTGGCGCAGTAACTCTCGTGCAATTGGCTTTTTTTTTTTTAAATGGGACTTCCTGAGGGTCAAGAGAAGGAAGAGGAAGGAGGGAAAGAGGCGGAAGAAGAGGAAGGAAAGAGAAGAAGAAAGGAAAGGAAGAGGAAGAGGAGGGGGAGGAGGGGTGCTGGGGACATGAGCCCTGGGTCTGTGAGCTGGACTCTCTTCTATTCAGCCCACGGTGGCCATGGTGGCACAAGCTTGGGGACATTCAGCGATCTTGCCTGGTGGATATGGTCCCACACCTTAACGGGTCTTTCAGTCTTTGCCATCAGATTCCGTGGCCCATGCCCACGACCATTTCAGAGTTGGAACTAGTTCAACCTGGGGAGGGATGGGCAGAACCAGGGAATGGGGCTGGAGGCTGATGACCCCACCTGGGGGCAGATGGTATAGGAGGAGAGGGGCAGATGATCTCATCTCTCCACCTGGACTCTTACCAGGGGGAGAAAACTGGCTGGAGGCGGGAGGTCTGGGTCTTGGCCCTCCTCAAAGGCTCACCTCCTGTGTGGCCATCTCCCCCTCGCGTGTCCTTAGGCTCCCATTTCTTTAATGAGGGGGTTGGACCAGATGTGTCCATCAGTGCTACTAAGCACCAGCCACTACCTGGCAGCCTCAGGTGCTGATGTGCACAGACAAGGAGACAGGACTCCAGTCCCCGGAGGCAGGGACCTGCTATGAGCCAGGCTTGTTCACGTACTCATTTCCCCCTGAAATATACTTCTTTTATTTTTTTCTCATGATGAAATCAGTTCAGGCTTATTATTTAAAATATACATACAGACAGCAGCCAAGGACAACAAAGACAGAAATGATCCCTGTGAGTCTCCCCCGCCCAGAGACACCACGGCCAGCGCCAGGCTGGGTGTCCTCCAGATGGGTTCCTGAGACTGTGGATGTGAATATTAAATCTAGGAGCAGAGCAGGGTCACATACTGTCCGTTTTTTTTTTTTTTTTTTCAGCCTTTGCAACCCAGTTTCTCTAGGAGATGGCCGGCAGTGTCAATTTCACTTCATAGATGCTGAAACAGAGACTCAAACAGATGAAGTGAGTTCCTCAAGGTGGCAGGACGGGGAGTCACAGCCAAGTTCAAGTCCAGAGCTCTTGCTGAACATCTACAAGGGAGCCAGGTAGGTAAGCAAAGAATTGTTCCAGCACCACCTCTGTCCCAAGAGAGCCAGAGGCCCAGGAGCTCCCCGCAGGACAGCGGAGAAAGGAGCCACCAGAAAGGCCACCCTTGAAGGGTGTCGTTGGGGGCAAGGCTGATTTGTCAGGGAGTGAGAAAGCAGGGAAGATGTAGTCCCTAGTCCACAGCTCCCTGGGCAAAGGGAAGTAGCCAGAGGAACTGGATGCACGCACAGTGTGTGTGTGTATGAGTGTGTGTGAGTGTGTGAGTGTGTGTATGAGTGTGTGTGTATGTATGTGTGTGTGAGTGTGTGTGGTATGTATGTGTGTGTGTGAGAGAGTGTGTGTGAGTGTGAGTGTGTGTATGTATGTGTGTGTGAATGTGTGTATGTGTGTGAGTGTGTGTATGTGTGTGTGTGAGTGTGTGTGTGTGAGTGTGTGTGTATGTATGTGTGTGAGTGTGTGTGTGAGTGTGTATTGTGTGTGTGTGTGAGTGTGTGTGTGAGCACCCTCGTGCATGGGGGAGACAGTGGAGGAGTGACCCAAGGTGAGCTGTCAGGTGTTAGGCTGAGGAGGGCCCTGAACACCAGGCTGAACCCTTCAAGCTTCCTCCTTCAGCCTCTGTGAGCTACTGAGGGTCCTTGATGGCCTATGAATGGGGTTTTAGGGAACATTCTGGAAGTGAGATGAAGGTGGGCTGGGGCAAGAGGAGTGAGGGAGTCTGACTCTTTGATTCTCTGCTTGACCCCACTGAGCGTCCTCCTGGGAAGGGGTGGCAGAAAGACGGGGAATCCAGGTCCCAGGGGCTTAGAAAGGTGATTGGATTACCTGATGCTCCTCACATCAAAAAATCTCACCTCATGGGTCAGTCGGGAGGGAGGGGAAGCCAGGTCTGTGTATGTGTGGGCATGGGGACGAGCCCACGCCCTAGAGCAGGTGACAGGGAAGGGGCTGGCGCTCTGGCCGCCGTCTCTGCTGGGTGTCGTCTGGGGAACTTGCCCAGCTGTCCATGCCACCTCTGATATGAGGCAGGGCCCATTGGCTGCCTGGGACTTTGTTGCTTTCTTAAGTTTTCAGGGGCTTGGGGTGTTTCTTCTCTAGGGGATTGATGTCCGTGCTTCCGTGAACTGAGTCAGGCACAGGCTGGACTTTCTACATCCTACTCTAGACAGTGGGAAGACAGCAGGTGGGGAGACTCACATCTGTCTGGGGTCTGGGTGACTCAAGTCTTTGCACCCAGGGTCAGAGCTGGGCATGTGGCAGGTAAGTGGGGAAAAGTGGGTACAGGAGGGAAGGAATGAGCGAAGGAAGCTAGGTTGCTTCTCAGGGGAAAGGGCCAAGGGTCCCTTTGCTTCCTGTCCTTTGTGAGTTTGGATAGCAGTTTAAGTCTCCTGGAAAACCAGGACCAGGCTGCTGGGAGTCCCTATGCCACAGTCCCTATGCCAGAGCAGAATCCCACCTCCTCTAGAACTGAGTCATGGACAGTAGGCGTTTGCAGGGAGCAGCTGAGGGAAGCCAATGTGCCCTGATGTGAGCCCAGCAGGAGACCCAGAGGGCACAGCTGGTGGCTGCCAATCAACTGTGCTCCCACGCAGGCTTTCTGGAGGGGACATGGGAGTGGGGCGCCCCCTAGGCTGCTGTGGTTGGCTGGAACTCGCTCCTTGCACTCACGATGGCCTCCAGGCTCTTTGGAGGACCCAGTGTCTGAAATGTGTTAGTCCCTGAGACATAGGGAAAGGGGTTCTCTAGAGCGCCTGCTCTGGCAATGAAGGTCCTGAGTCCAGAACAGATATGGGTCAGCTCCGCGGTCCTCCTGCAGAACAGGTCATGAGCAGTAAGTCTGATCTGATGGAATTTCAGAAGGCAAATACAGCTCTGGGATGAGGAAACCAGGACACACCCAGCCTCCCAAGGTCCTGGGGCTCCTTTGCATCAAGGCTGCCTCCTCTCAATAGGAAGTTGTGAGATGTGCTTTGTTGTGGAGCTTATGTGTACAAATGCTCCTGGAGCAAGATATGTTTTCATCCTGACAAACCCATTGTAAGTGGAAAATAAGTTGTAATAGACAAGTGCACCAAACCTGCAGAGCATCCT
Organism: Ictidomys tridecemlineatus; assembly: GCF_052094955.1. Lineage (NCBI taxonomy): Eukaryota > Metazoa > Chordata > Mammalia > Rodentia > Sciuridae > Ictidomys > Ictidomys tridecemlineatus. Next base: position 44,493,354 of record NC_135477.1, on the reverse strand, counting down.
GGCTTCGCAGCATAACCTCTGTTACCTGTGATCATGACTGCCGGCTACAGCTCGCTGCTGCTACCCAGTACATAAAGAGAGTATCGTACCAGAATACACTAGTCTGGAAAAAGATGAAAAAATCAAAATTTGAGTATAGCTTCTGTTGAATGCATATCACTTGTGAGCCATAGTGAAGTTAAAAAATTCTAAGTTGAACCATCTTTAGTTGGGGACCGTCTGTACTTTGTCCTTGTCATTGTTGCACAGTATTCCTGCCAGTATCCCTGCCTTTTATACCTTCGGCTGGCATCAGCTGATCCCCTGCAAGGCTGTTCTTGCTTCTGCCTCCCACTTCCTCCTACTTCATTAAGTTTAGTGTAGGTCTGAGCATGATCTATCACAGGGAGCAGGGAGGAGGAGGCAGAGTCTGGAGCCCTGACCTTGACCTGCTAACATCACCCATTGGGAATGGGAATGAAGGTTAGTGGGCACAATATGGCCCCCTTTGGCCTGGCACCAACCCATCTGGGGTCTAATTGCCACCACAGAGGGGTTGTTGAGAAACAGTGAGGGTGCAGGGGACACATCACCTAGATGTCAGGCCTCTGGCCACTGGATCAACACAGGTGGGTGCAGGAGATAATGAAGAAAGAGGAGGATTGGGGAGGTCTCTCGCCTGCCAGCAATAGAGAGCTGGCCTTGATCCTGCCATGGCTGCAGGAACAGCAAGGCAGATAGCTGACTTGGACTTGTGCCTTCACAGGATGGGAAGGCGAAGGAGCGAGAAGGGATGGAAGTGAGTGCAGCCACCCACAGGACCTGGGACTCCTGCATGGGTGCTTGGGCAGGATCCCAGGGGCAGGGCCCTCTTTTCTTCTCTTCTGTAGGGCCCCCAGGCCTGGCCCAGGAAAGGCCCACAGGGGCATTCAGGAAATCATGCAGCAGCTTCTGGTTGGAATTTCCCATGACAGAATCTGCAGATAGGATAATGAAAGTTCCCTCCTGTGTGCCCACCTGAGGCCTCATCAGCCCCCAGAGCCCTGTGTACTGTCAGGAGGCAGCAGGGATCTGGCTGCTGCTCTCCAGGGCCCCGGGAGGCTGGGTAGAGTCCATTAGCTCGGTGCTGTTCTCTGGAGGGCATGCAGGGGGATTATCTGGCTGCTTTGCCGCCTCCTGACTTCCCAGGACCACCCCTTTGGGACTCGATCCAAGGAAGTGAGTGATACCATCATTAGGCACAAGGAGCCCGTAATCCCCCCCCCTCGGCCTTGTGGGCACCAAGTCCAAGCTCACGGAGAAGCACGGGTAGGGACACGAGGCCTGGATTCCAGCTGGGTTCTGCTGTGACCCTGGGTGTGGCCATTTGAAAACAAGGGCAACTGCCCTTTGTCTGAGGGTCCTTCTGGGTCTGGCGTACCCCAGCGGTGTGACCGGAGGTGGATCCAGCCCTGTCCTTGAGTGGCCCACTGGGATGGCCTCTGTCCAGTCAGTTACTCCTCTTTCCCTGCTCCCAGGTGCTGTGGATGGGGTGGGGCTGATCACTGTGACTCGTCCTCCATGGAAAACGAGGTCAGGAGAAACGGGACGTGAGTGACCACCCAACAAGCAGACATTGAACAGACTAGTGGTGGCCCTGTTGGGGAGGCAGGGGGAATTGGTGAGAGTTCGGGCGTGCCAGGGAGAGGGAGGGGCAGAAATGTGTGGCCCAATGGCCACGAGGCCCCAGACCTCAGGGACTGGGAGGGTGGAGTCAGGTTCCTGTGCAGGGCCACGTAGGAGATGATGGGCACTCATGATCCCAGGGAGTCGCTGGCCTGCCACATTCTGGATCTGGGTATTTTCAATGGGCAGTGAGATGGGTCCTGAACTTCCCTCCATCTGGGGGCTGAGAATACCAATCAAGAGCCCAGATGTGCAAGAAATGGAATTTTCCCTCAGTTTTTCTGTAGCAATTCCATTTTTGCTTCTGGTCCCCATTCTACCAATAGGATGACCCCCATGATCCTGTGCATGTAGGGCCCTGCCCTTTCTCAGGATGCGTGAGTCTGGGAGCTTATGCAGGTGTTGGGATGGGTGGGAAATCAACCCTTCAGGGTCCCCCAGCTTCTCCAGGTCCTACAGGGACTTGGTGCTCAGGTGTGATCCCTGGTAGGTGGTACTGGAGGTTGTTCACATTGTCTGCAAGCCCCCCTTCAGCTCGGCAGCAGTCTCCATCCTTCCACACCAGTGCTGGGCACTCACAGAATCGTGCTACCCAAAGTGCATGAGACACTCAGACCTCCTCTGCCTGGAAAGATGTTGCCTTTTCCAAAACCTGGCCTCCTTCCCAGCTCTTCCTGGGCCAGGGGGCACAGACTTTGCTCTTCTGGACCTCACAAAACTATTTAGGAGTTTTGCTGCTTTTCTGGGAAGGGTGTTCTGGGTTCTCCTCTCTGAAACCTGAGACAACTGCACTTCCATGGCCCTTGTTCCATTAAACCCATTTCTAGTCCCCAGGGAAGCCCATGCCTGGGGGCTGGGACACTCAGTCTTTCTCAGAGACCATCAGTCCTTTCTGTTTCCCAGCAAGGGTGGCTTTCTGGAATTCCACAGCCAGAAGGAGATGACTAGTTTCTCTGCTTCTTGTGGCTCTATCCCCTCCCGGAGGCAGTTAGGTCTCCAGGATGTCCAGCAGTAAGGGCTGAGCAGAGAGTAACCTGGACACTCCATATAGTTGGAGGAAGCTCTCTGTCCATCCAGGCAGGGGCTGGGCCCACTGAGGCTGAGCAGCAGAGCCCAGGTGTCCTCTTCATCTATGTCCCCAACTGAACAGCGCCCCTCAGCAGCCTCTCGGAGGAGGCTCCAAAACTCTCCCATTACATCTAGGCCACTTCACCAGGCCCAGTACAAGAAAGAGCTCCCCACAAAGTCACCAGGACCCCTGCAGTAGAGCCCTCCAATCAGCTCTGTGCCACGAAATCTGTTACTAATTTAAGCTAGAAGAGAAATATCAAAAACCTGAATGCACACCCCAGGGTCACATCTGCTGCCAGCAGGTTTTAGAACCATGTTTTGGTTTCTCCTTGTGCCAGGCCCAGGGCTTGTTCCCCCTGTACAGGGCCTCAGGTAGGCCCCATGCTGATCTGCTACAACCATGGCTCTTTTGCAGATGAGGAAACCGAGGAGCAGAGAGACGCAGCAATTTGGCCACCATCGCCTGCTGATAAGGAATCAGGATGTGCTCTCTCTGGTCCCGAAGCCCGCGGTTCCTCCACCATTCTCATGATCTGGTAGGTTGAGTGTCACGATCAAAAACTGCCACCTCCGTGTCCTTCCCATTGTAGAGAAGGGAAGAGACAAGAAGGGAAGAGAGAGCCAGCCATGGCTTCCTTCAATCTCAGCACACCATCTCACATCCCCCGGGTCTATCTGCTGCATGGATGAGCCAGGATTACCCTGGTTACTGCTTAGGTCACGGGGTGAGCAGTGGGATGTAGAGCCACATCTACCCCCAGCCCCACTCCAAGGGCCTGCTGGGGCGGCAGGATGTGCTACACGCCAGACCCTCACGGGCTGTTCCCAAAGTGGGTCCCCAAGCACCACACAACCCTGCCTGGGGCCCTCACTGGATGTTATGGGAACAAAGGGGTCTGTGGTCAGAGAGCCTGGGAAACACTGAGTCAACCGAGGTTGTGCCTGCTTCATTCCTGCAGGGATCTTCAGAGCTGAAATATGCCCATGTGCCTCCTCACGCTCCCGGGGGCTGCCGCAGCAGGGCCCGTTAACTTAATTTAGTCTTCCCCTTCCCTCCGCAGAGCGGCAGGCGTCTCTTGTCGTCAGCAGTGCCCTTTTGGAAAACAAGGCTTTGATGCTGGCTGGAAGAGAACTCCTGGGAGGGATGGCCAGAAAATGGATGCTGGGTTTTCAGGAAAGGGGCGGGATCTCAGCCTGGGGCCCCGAGGGGGCAGCTTCTAGCCGATTGTGTGTGTCCTGGCCGCTGTGGAGGGCTAGACTTCAGAGTTGGGGCCTGGGTGGGAGGTCTTACAGGAAAGTGGGAGCCAGTGGTGGAAGGTGGGTACTAGGAGATCCTTGTGTCCAAGGCTTGGTTCCCTCCCTGTGGTGTTAGTGGGATGTGGTGGGACCTTTAAGAAGTCGGGGCCTATTGGGAGATCTTCAAGTGATTGGGAGTGTGCCCTTGAGAGAGATCGTGAGACTCCTTCTTCCTCTCTGGGTCTGCCCAGCTAGGAGGTGAGCAGTTTTGCTCCACCATGTGCTTCTGTTCTAACGGGTTGGGTCTGATCGGAAGAACCCAGCTTATCTGCAAAGGCCTTATTTGCAGGCACCCCCGGTTGACAGTCCCATGGTGTTCTGAAACACAGATGGACTTCTGGCAAAGCTGAACGTCTTTCCAAAGCATCAGGCTGGGCTTTCTCTTTGTGGAGAATGATTTCCCTCTAAGCTCACCTTGGTGACACATGAGAGGCGCCGTCTCCTCCCTCTGATGCTCAAAGATCAAAGAGCTTCCACTTTGCTCCAAAGCCAGGAGACAAGAGGAGGAGGAAGTGTATTTTCGAGACCCTGGAAACCCTGGATGCGTGCATCTGAGGAGGCAAGACGGCTAATTAAATCCCACCTGGGATCTTGCCAAATAGGAGAAAGACTCGAGGCCAGGAGCCTCGGCGATGGGAAGGAGCGAAGTGGTAGTGGGTTATTTATACTCCACTCCTGGCCCTGTCTGCCAGAGTTCTTTCAGCTGAGGAAACGCTCCCAGCCTGAGACAGGCATCTGATCGTTATAATTCTGTGTTTGAAGACACTTTTAGCCTCCTGCAGACACACATAAAATCTGCATCCGCTGCCCGGGAAGGGGGACATAAAAGTTCTTTAAGAGGGTCGCAGACCTTCCTGAGATGCAGCCCAGGCTGTCTCCAGTCGGGCCCTGCAACCTCTGTGAGCCGGCCCTGCCCTCTCTCGCTGTCTGCCCACTTGGCAGAATCCACTCACCCAGACCTTCCTCTTGCAGGGGCCCGGGCAGGGCCCTCCCTCCCAGGCTCTTGGACTTCCTCTGTACGTTCCCCACGGGTGATTTAAT